>NW_027488379.1:965389-1287186 GCF_051014445.1 Colletes latitarsis | reverse complement strand
CGAAAGTATGAACCTGACGAGGGCAAATCCTAGACCTAACCCAGACCTAACATGCGTTATCCTCTAAAATATTTATCAAGACCAGGTTTAATTGATTGTTTCAGTGTGGTCCCACATTACTACGTGATCCAAACCAGAAAAAACCCAGGATCTAGCCATCAGGTATGGGAAATATGCGAAAGAATGAGCCTGATGAGAGCAAATCCCAGACCTAACCTAGACATAACATGAATTATTCTCTAAAATATTGATCAAAACCAGGTTTAATTGACTGTTTCAGTGTGGTACCGCATTACCACGTGATCCAATCCAGAAATAGCCCAGGATCCAGCCATGAAGTATGAGAAATATGCGAAAGTATGAGCCTGATGGGGGCAAATCCTAGATCTAACCCAGACCTAACAAGTGTTATTCTCTAAAATATTTATCAAGACCAGGTTTAATTGAATGTTTCAGTGTGGTACCACGTTACTACGTGATCCAAACCAGCAAAAACCCAGGATCCGTTCAACAAGTATGTGAAGAATGCGAAAGTATGAGTCTGATGAGTGAAAATCCCCGACCTAACCTAGACCTAACATGCGTTATCCTCAAAAATATTGATCGAAACCAGGTTTAATCGACTGTTTCAGTGTGTTACCACATTACTACGTGATCCAATCCAGAAATAGCCCAGGATCTAGTCATGAAGTATGAGAAATATGCGAAAGTATGAGCCTGATGGGGGCGAATCCTAGATCTAACCCAGACCTAACATGCGTTATCCTCTAAAATATTTATCAAGACCTGGCTTAATCGACTGTTTTAGTGTGGTGCCACATTACTACGTGACCCAAACCAGAAAAAACCCAGGTTCTGTTTAACAATTATGTGAAAATCGCGAAAGTATGAGCCTGATGAGGGCAAATCCCAGACTTATCCAAGACCTAACTTGCGTTATCCTCTAAAATATTGATCGAAACCAGGTTTAATTGTCTGTTTTAGTGTGGTACCACATTACTACGTGATCCAATCCAGAAATAGCCCAGGATCTAGCCATGAAGTATGAGAAATATGCGAAAGTATGAGCCTGACGAGGGCAAATCCTAGACCTAACCCAGACCTAACATGCGTTATCCTCTAAAATATTTATCAAGACCAGGTTTAATTGATTGTTTCAGTGTGGTACCACATTACTATGTGATCCAAACCAGAAAATAACCCAGGATCTGTTCAACGAGTATGTGAAGTGTGCGAAAGTTTGAGTCTGATGAGGGCAAATCCCAGACCAATCCCAGACCTAACTTGCGTTATCCTCTAAAATATTGATCGAAACCAGGTTTAATTGACTGTTTCAGTGTGGTACCACATTACTACGTGATCCAATCCAGAAATAGCCCAGGATCTAGCCATGAAGTATGAGAAATATGCGAAAGTATGAACCTGACGAGGGCAAATCCTAGACCTAACCCAGACCTAACATGCGTTATCCTCTAAAATATTTATCAAGACCAGGTTTAATTGATTGTTTCAGTGTGGTCCCACATTACTACGTGATCCAAACCAGAAAAAACCCAGGATCTAGCCATCAGGTATGGGAAATATGCGAAAGAATGAGCCTGATGAGAGCAAATCCCAGACCTAACCTAGACATAACATGAATTATTCTCTAAAATATTGATCAAAACCAGGTTTAATTGACTGTTTCAGTGTGGTACCGCATTACCACGTGATCCAATCCAGAAATAGCCCAGGATCCAGCCATGAAGTATGAGAAATATGCGAAAGTATGAGCCTGATGGGGGCAAATCCTAGATCTAACCCAGACCTAACAAGTGTTATTCTCTAAAATATTTATCAAGACCAGGTTTAATTGAATGTTTCAGTGTGGTACCACGTTACTACGTGATCCAAACCAGCAAAAACCCAGGATCCGTTCAACAAGTATGTGAAGAATGCGAAAGTATGAGTCTGATGAGTGAAAATCCCCGACCTAACCTAGACCTAACATGCGTTATCCTCAAAAATATTGATCGAAACCAGGTTTAATCGACTGTTTCAGTGTGTTACCACATTACTACGTGATCCAATCCAGAAATAGCCCAGGATCTAGTCATGAAGTATGAGAAATATGCGAAAGTATGAGCCTGATGGGGGCGAATCCTAGATCTAACCCAGACCTAACATGCGTTATCCTCTAAAATATTTATCAAGACCTGGCTTAATCGACTGTTTTAGTGTGGTGCCACATTACTACGTGACCCAAACCAGAAAAAACCCAGGTTCTGTTTAACAATTATGTGAAAATCGCGAAAGTATGAGCCTGATGAGGGCAAATCCCAGACTTATCCAAGACCTAACTTGCGTTATCCTCTAAAATATTGATCGAAACCAGGTTTAATTGTCTGTTTTAGTGTGGTACCACATTACTACGTGATCCAATCCAGAAATAGCCCAGGATCTAGCCATGAAGTATGAGAAATATGCGAAAGTATGAGCCTGACGAGGGCAAATCCTAGACCTAACCCAGACCTAACATGCGTTATCCTCTAAAATATTTATCAAGACCAGGTTTAATTGATTGTTTCAGTGTGGTACCACATTACTATGTGATCCAAACCAGAAAATAACCCAGGATCTGTTCAACGAGTATGTGAAGTGTGCGAAAGTTTGAGTCTGATGAGGGCAAATCCCAGACCAATCCCAGACCTAACTTGCGTTATCCTCTAAAATATTGATCGAAACCAGGTTTAATTGACTGTTTCAGTGTGGTACCACATTACTACGTGATCCAATCCAGAAATAGCCCAGGATCTAGCCATGAAGTATGAGAAATATGCGAAAGTATGAACCTGACGAGGGCAAATCCTAGACCTAACCCAGACCTGACATGCGTTATCCTCTAAAATATTTATCAAGACCAGGTTTAATTGATTGTTTCAGTGTGGTCCCACATTACTACGTGATCCAAACCAGAAAAAACCCAGGATCTAGCCATCAGGTATGGGAAATATGCGAAAGAATGAGCCTGATGAGAGCAAATCCCAGACCTAACCTAGACATAACATGAATTATTCTCTAAAATATTGATCAAAACCAGGTTTAATTGACTGTTTCAGTGTGGTACCGCATTACCACGTGATCCAATCCAGAAATAGCCCAGGATCCAGCCATGAAGTATGAGAAATATGCGAAAGTATGAGCCTGATGGGGGCAAATCCTAGATCTAACCCAGACCTAACAAGTGTTATTCTCTAAAATATTTATCAAGACCAGGTTTAATTGAATGTTTCAGTGTGGTACCACGTTACTACGTGATCCAAACCAGCAAAAACCCAGGATCCGTTCAACAAGTATGTGAAGAATGCGAAAGTATGAGTCTGATGAGTGAAAATCCCCGGCCTAACCTAGACCTAACATGCGTTATCCTCAAAAATATTGATCGAAACCTGGTTTAATCGACTGTTACAGTGTGGTACCACATTACTATGTGATCCAAACCAGAAAATAACCCAGGATCTGTTCAACGTGTATGTGAAGTTTGCGAAAACATGAGTCTGATGAGGGCAAATCCCAGACCTAACCCAGACCTAACATGCGTTATCCTCTAAAATATTTATCAAGACCAGGTTTAATTGCATGTTTCAGTGTGGTACCACACTACAACGTGACCCAAACCGGAAAAAACCCAGGATCTGTTCAACAAGTATGTGAAGAATGCGAAAGTATGAGTCTGATAAGTTAAAATCCCAGGCCTAACCTAGACCTAACATGCGTTCTCCTCAAAAATATTGATCGAAACCTGGTTAAATCGACTGTTACAGTGTGGTACCACATTACTATGTGATCCAAACCAGAAAATAACCCAGGATCTGTTCAACGAGTATGTGAAGTTTGCGAAAGTCTGAGTCTGATGAGGGCAAATCCCAGACCTATCCCAGACCTAACATGCGTTATCCTCTAAAATATTTATCAAGACCTGGCTTAATCGACTGTTTTAGTGTGGTGCCACATTACTACGTGACCCAAACCAGAAAAAACCCAGGTTCTGTTTAACAATTATGTGAAAATCGCGAAAGTATGAGCCTGATGAGGGCAAATCCCAGACTTATCCAAGACCTAACTTGCGTTATCCTCTAAAATATTGATCGAAACCAGGTTTAATTGTCTGTTTTAGTGTGGTACCACATTACTACGTGATCCAATCCAGAAATAGCCCAGGATCTAGCCATGAAGTATGAGAAATATGCGAAAGTATGTGCCTGACGAGGGCAAATCCTAGACCTAACCCAGACCTAACATGCGTTATCCTCTAAAATATTTATCAAGACCAGGTTTAATTGATTGTTTCAGTGTGGTCCCACATTACTACGTGATCCAAACCAGAAAAAAACCCAGGATCCGTTCAACAAGTATGCGAAGAATGCGAAAGTATGAGCCTGATGAGGGCAAATCCCAGACCAATCCCAGACCAAACTTGCGTTGTCCTCTAAGATATTGATGGAAACCAGGTTTAATTGACAGTTTCAGTGTTGTACTTCATTACTACGTGATGCAATCCAGAAAAAGCCCAGGATCTAGCCATCAAGTATGAGAAATATGCGAAAGTATGAGCCTGACAAGGGCAAATCCTAGACCTAACCCAGACCTAACATGCGTTATCCTCTAAAATATTTATCAAGAACAGGTTTAATTGATTGTTTCAGTGTGGTCCCACATAACTACGTGATCCAAACCAGAAAAAACCCAGGATCCGTTCAACAAGTATGCGAAGAATGCGAAAGTATGAGCCTGATAGGGCCAATCCCAGACCAATCCCAGACCTATCTTGCGTTGTCCTCTATGATATTGATGGAAACCAGGTTTAATTGACTGTTTCAGTGTGGTACCGCATTACCACGTGATCCAATCCAGAAATAGCCCAGGATCCAGCCATGAAGTATGAGAAATATGCGAAAGTATGAGCCTGGTGGGGGCAAATCCTAGATCTAACCCAGACCTAACAAGTGTTATTCTCTAAAATATTTATCAAGACCAGGTTTAATTGAATGTTTCAGTGTGGTACCACGTTACTACGTGATCCAAACCAGCAAAAACCCAGGATCCGTTCAACAAGTATGTGAAGAATGCGAAAGTATGAGTCTGATGAGTGAAAATCCCCGGCCTAACCTAGACCTAACATGCGTTATCCTCAAAAATATTGATCGAAACCAGGTTTAATCGACTGTTTCAGTGTGGTACCACATTACTACGTGATCCAATCCAGAAATAGCCCAGGATCTAGCCATGAAGTATGAGAAATATGCGAAAGTATGAGCCTGATGGGGGCGAATCCTTGATCTAACCCAGACCTAACAAGTGTTATTCTCTAAAATATTTATCAAGACCAGGTTTAATTGAATGTTTCAGTGTGGTACCACGTTACTACGTGATCCAAACCAGCAAAAACCCAGGATCCGTTCAACAAGTATGTGAAGAATGCGAAAGTATGAGTCTGATGAGTGAAAATCCCCGGCCTAACCTAGACCTAACATGCGTTATCCTCAAAAATATTGATCGAAACCAGGTTTAATCGACTGTTTCAGTGTGGTACCACACTACTACGTGACCCAAACCGGAAAAAACCCAGGATCTGTTCAACAAGTATGTGAAGTTTGCGAAAGTATGAGTCTGATGAGGGCAAATCCCAGACCTATCCCAGACCTAACATGCGTTATCCTCTAAAATATTTATCAAGACCTGGCTTAATCGACTGTTTTAGTGTGGTGCCATATTACTACGTGACCCAAACCAGAAAAAACCCAGGTTCTGTTTAACAATTATGTGAAAATCGCGAAAGTATGAGCCTGATGAGGGCAAATCCCAGACTTATCCAAGACCTAACTTGCGTTATCCTCTAAAATATTTATCAAGACCAGGTTTAATTGACTGTTTCAGTGTTGTACTTCATTACTACGTGATGCAATCCAGAAAAAGCCCAGGATCTAGCCATCAAGTATGAGAAATATGCGAAAGTATGAGCCCGATGAGGGCGAATCCCAGACCTATCCCAGACCTAACTTGCGTTATCCTCTAAAATATTTATCAAGACCAGGTTTAATTGAATGTTGCAGTGTGGTACCACATTACTACGTGAACCAAACCAGAAAAAACCCCGGATCCGTTCAACAAGTATGTGAAAAACGCGAAAGTATGAGCCTGATGAGAGCAAATCCCTGACCTATCCCAGACCTAACTTGCGTTATCCTCTAAAATATTTATCAAGACCAGGTTTAATTGACTGTTTCAGTGTGGTACCACATTACTACGTGAACCAAACCAGAAAAAACCCAGGATCCGTCCAACAAGTATGTGAAGAATGCGAAAGTATGAGTCTGATGAGTGAAAATCCCAGGCCTAACCTAGACCTAACATGCGTTGTCCTCAAAGATATTGATCGAAACCAGGTTTAATCGACTGCTTCAGTGTGGTACCACACTACTACGTGTCCCAAACCGGAAAAACCCCAGGATCTAGCCATCAAGTATGAGAAATATGCGAAAGTATGAGCCTGATGAGGGCGAATCCCAGAACTATCCCAGTCCTAACTTGCGTTATCCTCTAAAATATTGATCGAAATCAGGTTTAATTGACTGTTTCAGCGTGGTACCACATTACTACGTGAACCAAACCAGAAATAGCCCAGGATCTGTTCAACAAGTATGTGAAGAATGCGAAAGTATGAGTCTGATGAGTGGAAATCCCAGGGCTAACCTAGACCTAACATGCGTTATCCTCTAAAATATCGATCCAAACCAGGTTTAATGGACTGCTTCAGTGTGGTACCACTTTACTACGTGATCCAAAGCAGAAAAATCCCTCGATCAGGTCAACATGTATGTTAAAACTGCGAAAGTATGACCCTGATGAGGGCAAACCCCAGGCCTGACCTAGACCTAACATGCGTTGTCCTCTAAAATCTGATGGAAACCAGGTTTAATTGACTGTTTCAGTGTTGTACTTCATTACTACGTGATGCAATCCAGAAAAAGCTCAGGATCTAGCCATCAACTATGAGAAATATGCGAAAGAATGAGCCTGATGAGAGCAAATCCCAGACCTAACCTAGACCTAACATGAATTATTCTCTAAAATATTGATCGAAACCAGGTTTAATCGACTGTTTCAGTGTGGTACCACATTACTATGTGATCCAAACCAGAAAATAACCCAGGATCTGTTCAAAGAGTATGTGAAGTGTGCGCAAGTATGAGTCTGATGAGGGCAAATCCCAGACCTATCCCAGACCTAACATGCGTTATCCTCTAAAATATTTATCAAGACCAGGTTTAATTGATTGTTTCAGTGTGGTCCCACATTACTACGTGATCCAACCCAGATAAAACCCAGGATCCGTTCTACAAGTATGTGAAGAATGCGAAAGTATGAGCCTGATGAGAGCAAATCCCAGACCTAACCTAGACCTAACATGAATTATTTTCTAAAATATTGATCAAAACCAGGTTTAATTGACTGTTTCCGTGTGGTACCACATTACTACGTGATCCAATCCAGAAATAGCCCAGGATCTAGCCATGAAGTATGAGAAATATGCGAAAGTATGAGCCTGACGAGGGCAAATCCTAGACCTAACCCAGACCTAACATGCGTTATCCTCTAAAATATTTATCAAGGCCAGGTTTAATTGATTGTTTCAGTGTGGTCCCACATTACTACGTGATCCAAACCAGAAAAAACCCAGGATCCGTTCAACAAGTATGTGAAGAATGCGAAAGTATGAGTCTGATGAGTGAAAATCCCAGGCCTAACCTAGACCTAACATGCGTTATCCTATAAAATATTGATCCAAACCAGGATTAATGGACTGTTTCAGTGTGGTACCACTTTACTACGTGATCCAAAGCAGAAAAAACCCTCGATCAGGTCAACATGTATGTTAAAACTGCGAAAGTATGACCCCGATGAGGGCAAACCCCAGGCCTTACCTAGACCTAACATGCGTTGTCCTCCAAAATATTGGTGGGAACCAGGTTTAATTGACTGTTTCAGTGTTGTACTTCATTACTACGTGATGCAATCCAGAAAATGCCCAGGATCTAGCCATCAAGTATGAGAAATATGCGAAAGAATGAGCCTGATGAGAGCAAATCCCAGACCTAACCTAGACATAACATGAATTATTCTCTAAAATATTGATCAAAACCAGGTTTAATTGACTGTTTCCGTGTGGTACCACATTACTACGTGATCCAATCCAGAAATAGCCCAGGATCTAGCCATGAAGTATGAGAAATATGCGAAAGTATGAGCCTGATGAGTGAAAATTCCAGGCCCAACCTAGACCTACAATGCGTTATCCTCAAAGATATTGATCGAAACCTGGCTTAATCGACTGTTTTAGTGTGGAGCCACATTACTACGTGACCCAAACCAGAAAAAACCCAGGTTCTGTTTAACAATTATGTGAAAATCGCGAAAGTATGAGCCTGATGAGGGCAAATCCCAGACTTATCCAAGACCTAAGTTGCGCTATCCCCTAAAATATTGATCGAAACCAGGTTTAATTGTCTGTTTTAGTGTGGTACCACATTACTACGTGATCCAATCCAGAAAAAACCCCGGATCCGTTCAACAAGTATGTGAAAAACGCGAAAGTATGAGCCTGATGAGGGCAAATCCCAGACCTATCCCTGACCTAACTTGCGTTATCCTTTAAAATATTGATCGAACCCAGGTTTAATTGACTGTTTCAGTGTGGTACCACATTACTACGTGATCCAATCCAGAAATAGCCCAGGATCTAGCCATGAAGTATGTGAAATATGCGAAAGTATGAGCCTGACGAGGGCAAATCCTAGACCTAACCCAGACCTAACATGCGTTATCCTCTAGAATATTTATCAAGACCAGGTTTAATTGATTGTTTCAGTGTGGTCCCACATTACTACGTGATCCAAACCAGAAAAAACCCAGGATCTAGCCATCAGGTATGGGAAATATGCGAAAGAATGAGCCTGATGAGAGCAAATCCCAGACCTAACCTAGACATAACATGAATTATTCTCTAAAATATTGATCAAAACCAGGTTTAATTGACTGTTTCAATGTGGTACCACATTACTACGTGATCCAATCCAGAAATAGCCCAGGATCCAGCAATGAAGTATGAGAAATATGCGAAAGTATGAGCCTGATGAGGGCAAATCCTAGACCTAACCCAGACCCAACATGCGTTATCCTCTAAAATATTGATCAAGACCAGGTTTAATTGAATGTTTCAGTGTGGTACCACATTACTACGTGATCCAAACCAGTAAAAACCCGGGATCCGTTCAACAAGTGTGTAAAGAATGCGAAAGTATGAGTCTGATGAGTGAAAAACCCCGGCCTAACCTAGACCTAACATGCGTTATCCTCAAAAATATTGATCGGAACCAGGTTTAATCGACTGTTTCAGTGTGGTACCACATTACTATGTGATCCAAACCAGAAAATAACCCAGGATCTGTTCAAAGAGTATGTGAAGTGTGCGTAAGTATGAGTCTGATGAGGGCAAATCCCAGACCTATCCCAGACCTAACATGCGTTATCCTCTAAAATATTTATCAAGACCAGGTTTAATTGATTGTTTCAGTGTGGTCCCACATTACTACGTGATCCAACCCAGAAAAAACCCAGGATCCGTTCTACAAGTATGTGAAGAATGCGAAAGCATGAGCCTGATGAGAGCAAATCCCAGACCTAACCTAGACCTAACATGAATTATTCTCTAAAATATTGATCGAAACCAGGATTCATTGACTGTTTCAGTGTGGTCCCATATTACTACGTGATCCAAACCAGAAAAAACCCAGGATCCGTTCAACAAGTATGTGAAGAATGCGAAAGTATGAGTCTGATGAGTGAAAATCCCAGGCCTAACCTAGACCTAACATGCGTTATCCTCTAAAATATTGATCCAAACCAGGATTAATGGACTGTTTCAGTGTGGTACCACTTTACTACGTGATCCAAAGCAGAAAAAACCCTCGATCAGGTCAACATGTATGTTAAAACTGCGAAAGTATGACCCCGATGAGGGCAAACCCCAGGCCTTACCTAGACCTAACATGCGTTGTCCTCTAAAATATTGGTGGGAACCAGGTTTAATTGACTGTTTCAGTGTTGTACTTCATTAGTACTTGATGCAATCCAGAAAATGCCCAGGATCTAGCCATCAAGTATGAGAAATATGCGAAAGAATGAGCCTGTCGAGGGCAAATCCTAGACCTAACCCAGACCTAACATGCGTTATCCTCTAAAATATTTATCATGACCAGGTTTAATTGACTGTTTCAGTGTGGTCCCACATTACTACGTGATCCAAACCAGAAAAAACCCAGGATCCGTTCAACAAGTATGTGAAGAATGCGAAAGTATGAGTCTGATGAGTGAAAATCCCAGGCCTAACCTAGACCTAAAATGCGTTATCCTCAAAAATATTGATCGAAACCTGGTTAAATCGACTGTTACAATGTGGTACCACATTACTATGTGATCCAAACCAGAAAATAACCCAGGATCTGTTCATCGAGTATGTGAAGTTTGCGAAAGGATGAGTCTGATGAGGGCAAATCCCAGACCTATCCCAGACCTAACATGCGTTATCCTCTAAAATATTTATCAAGACCTGGCTTAATCGACTCTTTTAGTGTGGTGCCACATTACTACGTGACCCAAACCAGAAAAAACCCAGGTTCTGTTTAACAATTATGTGAAAATCGCGAAAGTATGAGCCTGATGAGGGCAAATCCCAGACTTATCCAAGACCTAACTTGCGTTATCCTCTAAAATATTGATCGAAACCAGGTTTAATTGACTGTTTCAGTGTGGTACCACATTACAACGTGATCCAAACCAGAAAAAACCCCGGATCCGATCAACAAGTATGTGAAAAACGCGAAAGTATGAGCCTGATGAGGGCAAATCCCAGACCTATCCCAGACCTAACTTGCGTTATCCTCTAAAATATCGATCGAAACCAGGTTTAATTGATTGTTTCAGTGTGGCCCCACATTACTACGTGATCCAAACCAGAAAAAACCCCGGATCCGATCAACAAGTATGTGAAAAACGCGAAAGTATGAGCCTGACGAGGGCAAATCCTAGACCTAACCCAGACCTAACATGCGTTATCCTCTAAAATATTTATCAAGACCAGGTTTAATTGATTGTTTCAGTGTGGTTCCACATTACTACGTGATCCAAACCAGAAAAAACCCAGGATCCGTTCAACAAGTATGCGAAGAATGCGAAAGTATGAGCCTGATGGGGGCAAATCCCAGACCAATCCCAGACCTAACTTGCGTTGTCCTCTATGATATTGATGGAAACCAGGTTTAATTGACTGTTTCAGTGTTGCACTTCACTACTACGTGATGCAATCCAGAAAAAGCCCAGGATCTAGCCATCAAGTATGAGAAATATGCGAAAGTATGAGCCTGATGAGGGCGAATCCCAGACCTATCCCAGACCTAACTTGCGTTATCCTCTAAAATATTTATCAAGACCAGGTTTAATTGAATGTTTCAGTGTGGTACCACATTACTACGTGAACCAAACCAGAAAAAACCCCGGATCCGTTCAACAAGTATGTGAAAAACGCGAAAGTATGAGCCTGATGAGGGCAAATCCCAGACCTATCCCAGACCTAACTTGCGTTATCCTCTAAAATATTTATCAAGACCAGGTTTAATTGATTGTTTCAGTGTGGTCCCACATTACTACGTGATCCAAACCAGAAAAAACCCAGGATCTAGCCATCAGGTATGGGAAATATGCGGAAGAATGAGCCTGATGAGAGCAAATCCCAGACCTAACCTAGACATAACATGAATTATTCTCTAAAATATTGATCAAAACCAGGTTTAATTGACTGTTTCAGTGTGGTACCGCATTACCACGTGATCCAATCCAGAAAAAATCCAGGATCCGTTCTACAAGTATGTGAAGAATGCGAAAGTATGAGCCTGATGAGGGCAAATCCCAGACCTATCCCAGACCTAACTTGCGTTGTCCTCTAAAATATTTATCGAGACCAGGTTTAATTGATTGTTTCAGTATGGTCCCACATTACTACGTGATCCAACCCAGAAATAGCCCAGGACCTAGCCATGAAGTATGAGAAATATGCGAAAGTATGAGCCTGACGAGGGCAAATCCTAGACCTAACCTAGACCTAACATGCGTTATCCTCAAAAATATTCATCGAAACCAGGTTTAATCGACTGTTTCAGTGTGGTACCACATTACTATGTGATCCAAACCAGAAAATAACCCAGGATCTGTTCAACGAGTATGTGAAGTGTGCGAAAGTATGAGTCTGATGAGGGCAAATCCCAGACCTATCCCAGACCTAACATGCGTTATCCTCTAAAATATTTATCAAGACCAGGTTTAATTGATTGTTTCAGTGTGGTCCCACATTACTACGTGATCCAACCCAGAAAAAACCCAGGATCCGTTCTACAAGTATGTGAAGAATGCGAAAGTATGAGCCTGATGAGGGCAAATCCCAGACCTATCCCAGACCTAACTTGCGTTGTCCTCTAAGATATTGATGGAAGCCAGGTTTAATTGACTGTTTCAGTGTTGTACTTCATTACTACGTGATGCAATCCAGAAAAAGCCCAGGATCTAGCCATCAAGTATGAGAAATATGCGAAAGAATGAGCCTGATGAGAGCAAATCCCAGACCTAACCTAGACCTAACATGAATTATTCTCTAAAATATTGATCGAAACCAGGATTCATTGACTGTTTCAGTGTGGTCCCACATTACTACGTGATCCAAACCAGAAAAAACCCAGGATCCGTTCAACAAGTATGTGAAGAATGCGAAAGTATGAGTCTGGTGAGTGAAAATCCCAGGCCTAACCTAGACCTAACATGCGTTATCCTCTAAAATATTGATCCAAACCAGGATTAATGGACTGTTTCAGTGTGGTACCACTTTACTACGTGATCCAAAGCAGAAAAAACCCTCGATCAGGTCAACATGTATGTTAAAACTGCGAAAGTATGACCCTGATGAGGGCAAACCCCAGGCCTTACCTAGACCTAACATGCGTTGTCCTCTAAAATATTGGTGGAAGCCAGGTTTAATTGACTGTTTCAGTGTTGTACTTCATTACTACGTGATGCAATCCAGAAAAAGCCCAGGATCTAGCCATCAAGTATGAGAAATATGCGAAAGAATGAGCCTGATGAGAGCAAATCCCAGACCTAACCTAGACATAACATGAATTATTCTCTAAAATATTGATCAAAACCAGGATTAATTGACTGTTTCCGTGTGGTACCACATTACTACGTGATCCAATCCAGAAATAGCCCAGGATCTAGCCATGAAGTATGAGCCTGATGAGGGCAAATCCCAGACCTATCCCAGACCTAACTTGCGTTATCCTCTAAAATATTGATCGAAACCAGGTTTAATTGACTGTTTCAGTGTGGTACCACATTACTGCGTGATCCAATCCAGAAATAGCCCAGGATCTAGCCATGAAGTATGAGAAATATGCGAAAGTATGAGCCTGACGAGGGCAAATCCTAGACCTAACCCAGACCTAACATGCGTTATCCTCTAAAATATTTATCAAGACCAGGTTTAATTGATTGTTTCAGTGTGGTCCCACATTGCTACGTGATCCAAACCAGAAAAAACCCAGGATCTAGCCATCAGGTATGGGAAATATGCGAAAGAATGAGCCTGATGAGAGCAAATCCCAGACCTAACCTAGACATAACATGAATTATTCTCTAAAATATTGATCAAAACCAGGTTTAATTGACTGTTTCAGTGTGGTACCGCATTACCACGTGATCCAATTCAGAAATAGCCCAGGATCCAGCCATGAAGTATGAGAAATATGCGAAAGTATGAGCCTGATGGGGGCAAATCCTAGACCTAACCCAGACCTAACAAGTGTTATTCTCTAAAATATTTATCAAGACCAGGTTTAATTGAATGTTTCAGTGTGGTACCACATTACTACGTGATCCAAACCAGAAAAAAACCCAGGATCTAGCCATCAGGTATGGGAAATATGCGAAAGAATGAGCCTGATGAGAGCAAATCCCAGACCTAACCTAGACATAACATGAATTATTCTCTAAAATATAGATCAAAACCAGGTTTAATTGACTGTTTCAGTGTGGTACCGCATTACCACGTGATCCAATCCAGAAATAGCCCAGGATCCAGCCATGAAGTATGAGAAATATGCGAAAGTATGAGCCTGATGGGGGCAAATCCTAGACCTAACCCAGACCTAACAAGTGTTATTCTCTAAAATATTTATCAAGACCAGGTTTAATTGAATGTTTCAGTGTGGTACCACGTTACTACGTGATCCAAACCAGCAAAAACCCAGGATCCGTTCATCAAGTATGAGAAATATGCGAAAGAATGAGCCTGATGGGAGCAAATCCCAGACCTAACCTAGACCTAACATGAATTATTCTCTAAAATATTGATCGAAACCAGGATTCATTGACTGTTTCAGTGTGGTCCCCCATTACTACGTGATCCAAACCAGAAAAAACCCAGGATCCGTTCAACAAGTATGTGAAGAATGCGAAAGTATGAGTCTGGTGAGTGAAAATCCCAGGCCTAACCTAGACCTAACATGCGTTATCCTCTAAAATATTGATCCAAACCAGGATTAATGGACTGTTTCAGTGTGGTACCACTTTACTACGTGATCCAATCCAGAAATAGCCCAGGATCAAGCCATGAAGTATGAGAAATATGCGAAAGTATGAGCCTGATGGGGGCAAATCCCAGACCAATCCCAGACCTAACTTGCGTTGTCCGCTATGATATTGATGGAAACCAGGTTTAATTGACTGTTTCAGTGTTGTACTTCATTACTACGTGATGCAATCCAGAAAAAGCCCAGGATCTAGCCATCAAGTATGAGAAATATGCGAAAGAATGAGCCTGATGAGAGCAAATCCCAGACCTAACCTAGACATAACATGAATTATTCTCTAAAATATTGATCAAAACCAGGATTAATTGACTGTTTCCGTGTGGTACCACATTACTACGTGATCCAATCCAGAAATAGCCCAGGATCAAGCCATGAAGTATGAGAAATATGCGAAAGTATGAGCCTGATGAGTGAAAATTCCGGGCCCAACCTAGACCTACAATGCGTTATCCTCAAAAATATTGATCGAAACCTGGCTTAATCGACGGTTTTAGTGTGGTGCCACATTACTACGTGACCCAAACCAGAAAAAACCCAGGTTCTGTTTAACAATTATGTGAAAATCGCGAAAGTATGAGCCTGACGAGGGCAAATCCCAGACTTATCCAAGACCTAAGTTGCGCTATCCTCTAAAATATTGATCGAAACCAGGTTTAATTGTCTGTTTTAGTGTGGTACCACATTACTACGTGATCCAATCCAGAAAAAACCCCGGATCCGTTCAACAAGTATGTGAAAAACGCGAAAGTATGAGCCTGATGAGGGCAAATCCCAGACCTATCCCAGAGCTAACTTGCGTTATCCTCTAAAATATTGATCGAAACCAGGTTTAATTGACAGTTTCAGTGTGGTACCACATTACTACGTAATCCAATCCAGAAATAGCCCAGGATCTAGCCATGAAGTATGAGAAATATGCGAAAATATGAGCCTGATGGGGGCAAATCCCAGACCAATCCCAGACCTAACTTGCGTTGCCCGCTATGATATTGATGGAAACCAGGTTTAATTGACTGTTTCAGTGTTGTTCTTCATTACTACGTGATGCAATCCAGAAAAAGCCCAGGATCTAGCCATCAAGTATGAGAAATATGCGAAAGTATGAGCCTGACGAGGGCGAATCCCAGACCTATCCCAGACCTTACTTGCGTTATCCTCTAAAATATTTACCAAGACCAGGTTTAATTGAATGTTTCAGTGTGGTACCACATTACTACGTGAACCAAACCTGAAAAAACCCCGGATCCGTTCAACAAGTATGTGAAAAACGCGAAAGTATGAGCCTGATGAGGGCAAATCCCAGACCTATCCCAGACCTAACTTGCGTTATCCTCTAAAATATTGATCGAAACCAGGTTTAATTGACAGTTTCAGTGTGGTACCACATTACTACGTAATCCAATCCAGAAATAGCCCAGGATCTAGCCATGAAGTATGAGAAATATGCGAAAGTATGAGCCTGACGAGGGCAAATCCTAGACCTAACCCAGACCTAACATGCGTTATCCTCTAAAATATTTATCAAGACCAGGTTTAATTGATTGTTTCAGTGTGGTCCCACATAACTACGTGATCCAAACCAGAAAAAACCCAGGATCTAGCCATCAGGTATGGGAAATATGCGAAAGAATGAGCCTGATGAGAGCAAATCCCAGACCTAACCTAGACATAACATGAATTATTCTCTAAAATATTGATCAAAACCAGGATTAATTGACTGTTTCCGTGTGGTACCACATTACTACGTGATCCAATCCAGAAATAGCCCAGGATCAAGCCATGAAGTATGAGAAATATGCGAAAGTATGAGCCTGATGAGTGAAAATTCCGGGCCCAACCTAGACCTACAATGCGTTATCCTCAAAAATATTGATCGAAACCTGGCTTAATCGACGGTTTTAGTGTGGTGCCACATTACTACGTGACCCAAACCAGAAAAAACCCAGGTTCTGTTTAACAATTATGTGAAAATCGCGAAAGTATGAGCCTGACGAGGGCAAATCCCAGACTTATCCAAGACCTAAGTTGCGCTATCCTCTAAAATATTGATCGAAACCAGGTTTAATTGTCTGTTTTAGTGTGGTACCACATTACTACGTGATCCAATCCAGAAAAAACCCCGGATCCGTTCAACAAGTATGTGAAAAACGCGAAAGTATGAGCCTGATGAGGGCAAATCCCAGACCTATCCCAGACCTAACTTGCGTTATCCTCTAAAATATTGATCGAAACCAGGTTTAATTGACAGTTTCAGTGTGGTACCACATTACTACGTAATCCAATCCAGAAATAGCCCAGGATCTAGCCATGAAGTATGAGAAATATGCGAAAGTATGAGCCTGACGAGGGCAAATCCTAGACCTAACCCAGACCTAACATGCGTTATCCTCTAAAATATTTATCAAGACCAGGTTTAATTGATTGTTTCAGTGTGGTCCCACATTACTACGTGATCCAAACCAGAAAAAACCCAGGATCTAGCCATCAGGTATGGGAAATATGCGAAAGAATGAGCCTGATGAGAGCAAATCCCAGACCTAACCTAGACATAACATGAATTATTCTCTAAAATATTGATCAAAACCAGGTTTAATTGACTGTTTCAGTGTGGTACCGCATTACCACGTGATCCAATCCAGAAATAGCCCAGGATCCAGCCATGAAGTATGAGAAATATGCGAAAGTATGAGCCTGATGGGGGCAATTCCTAGACCTAACCCAGACCTAACAAGTGTTATTCTCTAAAATATTTATCAAGACCAGGTTTAATTGAATGTTTCAGTGTGGTACCACGTTTCTACGTGATCCAAACCAGCAAAAACCCAGGATCCGTTCGACAAGTATGTGAAGAATGCGAAAGTATGAGTCTGATAAGTTAAAATCCCAGGCCTAACCTAGACCTAACATGCGTTCTCCTCAAAAATATTGATCGAAACCTGGTTAAATCGAGTGTTACAGTGTGGTACCACATTACTATGTGATCCAAACCAGAAAATAACCCAGGATCTGTTCAACGAGTATGTGAAGTTTGCGAAAGTATGAGTCTGATGAGGGCAAATCCCAGACCTATCCCAGACCTAACATGCGTTATCCTCTAAAATATTTATCAAGACCTGGCTTAATCGACTGTTTTAGTGTGGTGCCACATTACTACGTGACCCAAACCAGAAAAAACCCAGGTTCTGTTTAACAATTATGTGAAAATCGCGAAAGTATGAGCCTGATGAGGGCAAATCCCAGACTTATCCAAGACCTAACTTGCGCTATCCTCTAAAATATTGATCGAAACCAGGTTTAATTGTCTGTTTTAGTGTGGTACCACATTACTACGTGATCCAATCCAGAAATAGCCCAGGATCTAGGCATGAAGTATGAGAAATATGCGAAAGTATGAGCCTGACGAGAGCAAATCCTAGACCTAACCCAGACCTAACATGCGTTATCCTCTAAAATATCGATCGAAACCAGGTTTAATTGATTGTTTCAGTGTGGCCCCACATTACTACGTGATCCAATCCAGAAATAGCCCAGGATCTAGCCATGAAGTATGAGAAATATGCGAAAGTATGAGCCTGACGAGGGCAAATCCTAGATCTAACCCAGACCTAACATGCGTTCTCCTCTAAAATATTTATCAAGACCAGGTTTAATTGATTGTTTCAGTGTTGTCCCACAATACTACGTGATCCAAACCAGAAAAAACCCAGGATCCGTTCAACAAGTATGCGAAGAATGCGAAGGTATGAGCCTGATGGGGGCAAATCCCAGACCAATCCCAGACCTAACTTGCGTTGTCCTCTATGATATTGATGGAAACCAGGTTTAATTGACTGTTTCAGTGTTGTACTTCATTACTACGTGATGCAATCCAGAAAAAGCCCAGGATCTAGCCATCAAGTATGAGAAATATGCGAAAGTATGAGCCTGATGAGGGCGTATCCCAGACCTGTCCCAGACCTAACTTGCGTTATCCTCTAAAATATTTATCAAGACAAGGTTTAATTGAATGTTTCAGTGTGGTACCACATTACTACGTGAACCAAACCAGAAAAAACCCCGGATCCGTTCAACAAGTATGTGAAAAACGCGAAAGTATGAGCCTGATGAGGGCAAATCCCAGACCTATCCCAGACCTAACTTTTTTTTTTTTTTTTTTTTTTTTTGTCGTGGGGAAAATCTTCGAAAGACTCCCTCCCACCTCCTTGGGGAGAGGTGGGAGGGGTGTGTGGGATTCCCCGCGCCCGTACAACGACAGGCGCGGGACCTACCCACTAAAAACCCCACGGTGACCCTTCGGCACGCTTTGGGAGGATACCGGGAATCGCTCGAAGCATTCTTCCGGTATCCTCCCCGTGCCCGCCTTCGCGCCCATCCCCCGGGGTCCCAGACCTAACTTGCGTTATCCTCTAAAATATTGATCGAAACCAGGTTTAATTGACTGTTTCAGTGTGGTACCACATTACTACGTGATCCAATCCAGAAATAGCCCAGGATCTAGCCATGAAGTATGAGAAATATGCGAAAGTATGAGCCTGACGAGGGCAAATCCTAGACCTAACCCAGACCTAACATGCGTTATCCTCTAAAAGATTTATCAAGACCAGGTTTAATTGATTGTTTCAGTGTGGTCCCACATTACTACGTGATCCAAACCAGAAAAAACCCAGGATCTAGCCATCAGGTATGGGAAATATGCGAAAGAATGAGCCTGATGAGGGCAAATCCCAGACCTATCCCAGACCTAACTTGCGTTATCCTCTAAAATATTGATCGAAACCAGGTTTAATTGACAGTTTCAGTGTGGTACCACATTACTACGTAATCCAATCCAGAAATAGCCCAGGATCTAGCCATGAAGTATGAGAAATATGCGAAAGTATGAGCCTGATGGGGGCAAATCCTAGACCTAACCCAGACCTAACAAGTGTTATCCTCAAAAATATTGATCGAAACCAGGTTTAATCGACTGTTTCAGTGTGGTGCCACATTACTATGTGATCCAGACCAGAAAATAACCCAGGATCTGTTCAACGAGTATGTGAAGTGTGCGAAAGTATGAGTCTGATGAGGGCAAATCCCAGACCTATCCCAGACCTAACATGCGTTATCCTCTAAAATATTTATCAAGACCAGGTTTAATTGATTGTTTCAGTGTGGTCCCACATTACTACGTGATCCAACCCAGAAAAAACCCAGGATCCGTTCTACAAGTATGTGAAGAATGCGAAAGTATGAGTCTGATGAGTGAAAATCCCAGACCTAACCTAGACCTAACATGCGTTATCCTCTAAAATATTGATCCAAACCAGGTTTAATGGACTGTTTCCGTGTGGTACCACACTACTACGTGATCCAAACCAGAAAAAACCCGGGATCTGTTCAACAAGTATGTTAAAACTGCGAAAGTATGACCCTGATGAGGGCAAACCCCAGGCCTTACCTAGACCTAACATGCGTTGTCCTCTAAAATATTGGTGGAAACCAGGTTTAATTGACTGTTTCAGTGTTGTACTTCCTTACTACGTGATGCAATCCAGAAAAAGCCCAGGATCTAGCCATCAAGTATGAGAAATATGCGAAAGAATGAGCCTGATGAGAGCAAATCCCAGACCTAACCTAGACATAACATGAATTATTCTCTAAAATATTGATCAAAACCAGGTTTAATTGATTGTTTCAGTGTGGTCCCACATTACTACGTGATCCAAACCAGAAAAAACCCTGGATCCGTTCAACAAGTATGTGAAGAATGCGAAAGTATGAGTCTGATGAGTGAAAATCCCCGGCCTAACCTAGACCTAACATGCGTTATCCTCAAAAATATTGATCGAAACCTGGTTTAATTGATTGTTTCAGTGTGGTCCCACATTACTACGTGATCCAAACCAGAAAAAACCCTGGATCCGTTCAACAAGTATGTGAAAAACGCGAAAGTATGAGCCTGATGAGGGCAAATCCCAGACCTATCCCAGACCTAACTTGCGTTATCCTCTAAAATATTTATCAAGACCAGGTTTAATTGAATGTTTCAGTGTGGTACCACATTACTACGTGAACCAAACCAGAAAAAACCCCGGATCCGTTCAACAAGTATGTGAAAAACGCGAAAGTATGAGCCTGATGAGGGCAAATCCCAGACCTATCCCAGACCTAACTTGCGTTATCCTCTAAAATATTGATCGAAACCAGGTTTAATTGACTGTTTCAGTGTGGTACCACATTACTACGTGATCCAATCCAGAAATAGCCCAGGATC
Source organism: Colletes latitarsis (assembly GCF_051014445.1). Classification (NCBI taxonomy): domain Eukaryota; kingdom Metazoa; phylum Arthropoda; class Insecta; order Hymenoptera; family Colletidae; genus Colletes; species Colletes latitarsis. The sequence continues at coordinate 1,266,195 of NW_027488379.1, read as the reverse complement.
TAGCCATGAAGTATGAGAAATATGCGAAAGTATGAGCCTGACAAGGGCAAATCCTAGACCTAACCCAGACCAAACATGCGTTATCGTCTAAAATATTTATCAAGACCAGGTTTAATTGATTGTTTCAGTGTGGTCCCACATTACTACGTGATCCAAACCAGAAAAAACCCAGGATCTAGCCATCAGGTATGGGAAATATGCGAAAGAATGAGCCTGATGAGAGCAAATCCCAGACCTAACCTAGACATAACATGAATTATTCTCTAAAATATTGATCAAAACCAGGTTTAATTGACTGTTTCAGTGTGGTACCGCATTACCACGTGATCCAATCCAGAAATAGCCCAGGATCCAGCCATGAAGTATGAGAAATATGCGAAAGTATGAATCTGATGAGTGAAAATCCCCGGCCTAACCTAGACCTAACATGCGTTATCCTCAAAAATATTGATCGAAACCTGGTTTAATTGATTGTTTCAGTGTGGTCCCACATTACTACGTGATCCAAACCAGAGAAAACCCCGGATCCGTTCAACAAGTATGTGAATAACGCGAAAGTATGAGCCTGATGAGGGCAAATCCCAGACCTATCCCAGACATAACTTGCGTTATCCTCTAAAATATTGATCGAAACCAGGTTTAATTGACTGTTTCAGTGTGGTACCACATTACTACGTGATCCAATCCAGAAATAGCCCAGGATCTAGCCATCAAGTATGAGAAATATGCGAAAGTATGAGCCTGATGAGGGCGAATCCCAGACCTATCCCAGACCTAACTTGCGTTATCCTCTAAAATATTTATCAAGCCCAGGTTTAATTGATTGTTTCAATGTGGTACCACATTACTACGTGGTCCAATCCAGAAATAGCCCAGGATCCAGCAATGAAGTATGAGAAATATGCGAAAGTATGAGCCTGACGAGGGCAAATCCTAGACCTAACCCAGACCTAACATGCGTTATCCTCTAAAATATTTATCAAGACCAGGTTTAATTGATTGTTTCAGTGTGGTCCCACATTACTACGTGATCCAAACCAGAAAAAACCCTGGATCCGTTCAACAAGTATGTGAAGAATGCGAAAGTATGAGTCTGATGAGTGAAAATCCCCGGCCTAACCTAGACCTAACATGCGTTATCCTCAAAAATATTGATCGAAACCTGGTTTAATTGATTGTTTCAGTGTGGTCCCACATTACTACGTGATCCAAACCAGAAAAAACCCTGGATCCGTTCAACAAGTATGTGAAAAACGCGAAAGTATGAGCCTGATGAGGGCAAATCCCAGACCTATCCCAGACCTAACTTGCGTTATCCTCTAAAATATTGCTCGAAACCAGGTTTAATTGACTGTTTCAGTGTGGTACCACATTACTACGTGATCCAATCCAGAAATAGCCCAGGATCTAGCCATGAAGTATGAGAAATATGCGAATGTATGAGCCTGACGAGGGCAAATCCTAGACCTAACCCAGACCTAACATGCGTTATCCTCTAAAATATTTATCAAGACCAGGTTTAATTGATTGTTTCAGTGTGGTCCCACATTACTACGTGATCCAAACCAGAAAAAACCCAGGATCTAGCCATCAGGTATGGGAAATATGCGAAAGAATGAGCCTGATGAGAGCAAATCCCAGACCTAACCTAGACATAACATGAATTATTCTCTAAAATATTGATCAAAACCAGGTTTAATTGACTGTTTCAGTGTGGTACCGCATTACCACGTGATCCAATCCAGAAATAGCCCAGGATCCAGCCATGAAGTATGAGAAATATGCGAAAGTATGAGCCTGATGGGGGCAAATCCTAGATCTATCCCAGACCTAACAAGTGTTATTCTCTAAAATATTTATCAAGACCAGGTTTAATTGAATGTTTCAGTGTGGTACCACGTTACTACGTGATCCAAACCAGCAAAAACCCAGGATCCGTTCAACAAGTATGTGAAGAATGCGAAAGTATGAGTCTGATGAGTGAAAATCCCCGGCCTAACCTAGACCTAACATGCGTTATCCTCAAAAATATTGATCGAAACCAGGTTTAATCGACTGTTTCAGTGTGGTACCACACTACTACGTGACCCAAACCGGAAAAAACCCAGGATCTGTTCAACAAGTATGTGATGAATGCGAAAGTATGAGTCTGATAAGTTAAAATCCCAGGCCTAACCTAGACCTAACATGCGTTATCCTCAAAAATATTGTTCGAAACCTGGTTTAATCGACTGTTACAATGTGGTACCACATTACTATGTGATCCAAACCAGAAAATAACCCAGGATCTGTTCAACGAGTATGTGAAGTTTGCGAAAGTATGAGTCTGATGAGGGCAAATCCCAGACCTATCCCAGACCTAACATGCGTTATCCTCTAAAATATTTATCAAGACCAGGTTTAATTGAATGTTTCAGTGTGGTACCACACTACTACGTGACCCAAACCGGAAAAAACCCAGGATCTGTTCAACAAGTATGTGAAGAATGCGAAAGTATGAGTCTGATAAGTTAAAATCCCAGGCCTAACCTAGACCTAACATGCGTTCTCCTCAAAGATATTGATCGAAACCTGGTTAAATCGACTGTTACAGTGTGGTACCACATTACTATGTGATCCAAACCAGAAAATAACCCAGGATCTGTTCAACGAGTATGTGAAGTTTGCGAAAGTATGAGTCTGATGAGGGCAAATACCAGACCTATCCCAGACCTAACATGCGTTATCCTCTAAAATATTTATCAAGACCTGGCTTAATCGACTGTTTTAGTGTGGTGCCACATTACTACGTGACCCAAACCAGAAAAAACCCAGGTTCTGTTTAACAATTATGTGAAAATCGCGAAAGTATGAGCCTGATGAGGGCAAATCCCAGACTTATCCAAGACCTCACTTGCGTTATCCTCTAAAATATTGATCGAAACCAGGTTTAATTGTCTGTTTTAGTGTGGTACCACATTACTACGTGATCCAATCCAGAAATAGCCCAGGATCTAGCCATGAAGTATGAGAAATATGCGAAAGTATGAGCCTGACGAGGGCAAATCCTAGACCTAACCCAGACCTGACATGCGTTATCCTCTAAAATATCGATCGAAACCAGGTTTAATTGATTGTTTCAGTGTGGTCCCACATTACTACGTGATCCAAACCAGAAAAAACCCTGGATCCGTTCAACAAGTATGTGAAAAACCCGAAAGTATGAGCCTGATGAGGGCAAATCCCAGACCTATCCCAGACCTAACTTGCGTTATCCTCTAAAATATTGATCGAAACCAGGTTTAATTGACTGTTTCAGTGTGGTACCACATTACTACGTGATCCAATCCAGAAATAGCCCAGGATCTAACCATGAAGTATGAGAAATATGCGAAAGTATGAGCCTGACGAGGGCAAATCCTAGACCTAACCCAGACCTAACATGCGTTATCCTCTAAAATATTTTTCAAGACCAGGTTTAATTGATTGTTTCAGTGTGGTCCCACATTGCTACGTGATCCAAACCAGAAAAAACCCAGGATCCGTTCAACAAGTATGCGAAGAATGCGAAAGTATGAGCCAGATGGGGGCAAATCCCAGACCAATCCCAGACCTAACTTGCGTTGTCCTCTATGATATTGATGGAAACCAGGTTTAATTGACTGTTTCAGTGTTGTACTTCATTACTACGTGATGCAATCCAGAAAAAGCCCAGGATCTAGCCATCAAGTATGAGAAATATGCGAAAGTATGAGCCTGATGAGGGCGAATACCAGACCTATTCCAGACCTAACTTGCGTTATCCTCTAAAATATTGCTCGAAACCAGGTTTAATTGACTGTTTCAGTGTGGTACCACATTACTACGTGATCCAATCCAGAAATAGCCCAGGATCTAGCCATGAAGTATGAGAAATATGCGAAAGTATGAGCCTGACGAGGGCAAATCCTAGACCTAACCCAGACCTAACATGCGTTATCCTCTAAAATATTTATCAAGACCAGGTTTAATTGATTGTTTCAGTGTGGTCCCACATTACTACGTGATCCAAACCAGAAAAAACCCAGGATCTAGCCATCAGGTATGGGAAATATGCGAAAGAATGAGCCTGATGAGAGCAAATCCCAGACCTAACCTAGACATAACATGAATTATTCTCTAAAATATTGATCAAAACCAGGTTTAATTGACTGTTTCAGTGTGGTACCGCATTACCACGTGATCCAATCCAGAAATAGCCCAGGATCCAGCCATGAAGTATGAGAAATATGCGAAAGTATGAGCCTGATGGGGGCAAATCCTAGATCTATCCCAGACCTAACAAGTGTTATTCTCTAAAATATTTATCAAGACCAGGTTTAATTGAATGTTTCAGTGTGGTACCACGTTACTACGTGATCCAAACCAGCAAAAACCCAGGATCCGTTCAACAAGTATGTGAAGAATGCGAAAGTATGAGTCTGATGAGTTAAAATCCCAGGCCTAACCTAGACCTAACATGCATTATTCTCAAAAATATTGATCGAAACCTGGTTTAATCGACTGTTACAGTGTGGTACCACATTACTATGTGATCCAAACCAGAAAATAACCCAGGATCTGTTCAACGAGTATGTGAAGTTTGCGAAAGTATGAGTTTGATGAGGGCAAATCCCAGACCTATCCCAGACCTGACATGCGTTATCCTCTAAAATATTTATCAAGACCTGGCTTAATCGACTGTTTTAGTGTGGTGCCACACTACTACGTGACCCAAACCAGAAAAAACCCAGGTTCTGTTTAACAATTATGTGAAAATTGCGAAAGTATGAGCCTGATGAGGGCAAATCCCAGACCTATCCCAGACCTAACATGCGTTAGCCTCCAAAATATTGATCGAAACCAGATTTAATGATCTGTTTCAGTGTGGTACCACGTTACTGCGTGATTCAAACCAAAATAGCCCAGAATCTGGCCATGAAGTATGAGAAATATGCGAAAGTATTAGCCTGATGATTGCAAAACCCAGACCTAACCTGGAGCTATCATGTGTTATTCTCTAAAATATTGACCGAAACCAGGTTTAATTGACTGTTTCAGTGTGGTACCACATTACTACGTGATCCAATCCAAAGAAAGCTCAGAATCTGGCCATCAAGTATGAGAAATATGCGAAAGTATAAGCCTGATGAGAGCTAATCCCAGACCTAACCTAGACCTAACATGCGTTATCCTCTAAAATATTGATCGAAACCAGGTTTAATTGACTGTTTCAGTGTGGTACCACATTACTACGTGATCCTACCAGAAAAATCCCAGGATCTGCTCAACAAGTATGTGAAGAATGCGAAAGTATGAGACTGAAGAGGGCAAATCCCAGACCTAACCCAGACCTAACATGCGTTATCCTCTAAAATATTGATCGAAACCAGGTTTAATGATCTGTTTCAGTGTGGTACCTCATCACTACGTGATCGAAACCAAAAAAGGCCCAGAATCTGGCCATCAAGTATGAGAAATATGCGAATGTATAAGCCTGATGAGAGCTAATCCCAGACCTAACCTAGACCTAACATGCGTTATCCTCTAAAATATTGATCGAAACCAGGTTTAATTGACTGTTTCAGTGTGGTACCACATTACTACGTGATCCTACCAGAAAAATCCCAGGATCTGCTCAACAAGTATGAGAAATATGCGCATGTATGAGCCTGATGAGAGCAAATCCCAGACCTAACATAGACCTTACATTCGTTATCCCCAAAAATATTGATCGAAACCAGGTTTAATGGACTGTTTCAGTGTGGTACCAAATTACTACGTGATACAAACCAAAAAAAGCCCACAATCTGGCCATCAAGTATGAGAAATATGCGAAAGTATGAGCCTGATGAGAGCAAATCCCAGACCTAACTTGGAGCTAACATGCGTTAACCTCTAAAATATTGATCGAAACCAGGATTAATGGACTGTGTCAGTGTGGTACCACAATACTACGTGATCCAAACCAAAAAAAGCCCAGAATCTGGCCGTCAAGTGTGAGAAATATGCGATAGTATGAGCCTGATGAGAGCAAATCCCAGACCTAACATAGACCTAACATGCGTTATCCTCTAGAATATTGATCGAAACCAGGATTAATGGACAGTTTCAGTGTGGTGCCACATTACTACGTGATCCAATCCAAAGAAAGCTCAGAATCTGGCCATCAAGTATGAGAAATATGCGAAAGTATGAGCCTGATGAGAGCAAATCTCAGACCTAACATAGACCTAACATGCGTTATCCTCTAAAGTATTGATCGAGACCAGGTTGAATTGACTGTTTCAGTGTGGTACCACATTACCATGTGATCCAAACCAGAAAAAACCCAGGATCTGGCCAACAAGTATGTGAAGAATGCGAAAGTATGAGACTGAAGAGGGCAAATCCCAGACCTAACCCAGACCTAACATGCGTTATCCCTTAAAATATTTATCGAGACCAGGTTTAGTCGACTGTTTCAGTGTGGTACCACATTACTACGTGATCCAAACCAGAAAAAGCCCAGAATGTGGCCATCAAGTATTCGAAATATGCGAAAGTATGAGCCTGATGAGAGCAAGTCCCTGACCTGACATGGACCTAACATGCGTTATCCTCTAGAATATTGATCGAAACCAGGATTAATGGACTGTTTCAGTGTGGTACCACAATACTACGTGATCCAAACCAAAAAAAGCCCAGAATCTGGCCATCAAGTATGAGAAATGTGCGAAAGTATGAGCCTGATGAGAGCAGATCTCGTATCTAACATAGACCTAACATGCGTTATCATCTAAAATATTGATCGAAACCAGGTTTAATGGACTTTTTCAGTGTGGTACCACATTTCTACGTGATCCAAACCAAAGAAAGCCCAGAATCTGGCCGTCAAGTGTGAGAAATATGCGATAGTATGAGCCTGATGAGAGCAAATCCCAGACCTAACATAGACCTAACATGCGTTATCCTCCAGAATATTGATCGAAACCAGGATTAATGGACTGTTTCAGTGTGGTGCCACATTACTACGTGATCCATACCAAGAAAAGCCCACAATCTGGCCATCAAGTATGAGAAATATGCGAAAGTATGAGCCTGATGAGAGCAAATCCCAGACCTAACTTGGAGCTAACATGCGTTAACCTCTAAAATATTGATCGAAACCAGGATTAATGGACTGTTTCAGTGTGGTACCACATTACTACGTGATCCAATCCAAAAAAGCCCAGAATCTGGCCATCAAGTATGAGAAATATGCGAAAGTATGAGCCTGATCAGTGCAAATCCCAGACCTAACCTAGACCTAACATTTGTTATCCTCTAAAATATTGATCAAAACCAGGTTTAATTGACTGTTTCAGTGTGGTACCACATTACTACGTGATCCTACCAGAAAAATCCCAGGATCTGCTCAACAAGTATGAGAAATATGCGAATGTATGTGCCTGATGAGAGCAAATCCCAGACCTAACCTAGACCTAACATGCGTTATCCTCTAAAATAATGATCGAGACACGGTTTAGTCGACTGTTTCATTGTGGTACCACATTACCACGTGGTCCAAACCAGAAAAGCCCGGGATCTGTTCAAAAGTGTGACAGGAATGCGAAAGTATGAGTCTGATGAGGGCAAATCCAAGGCCTAACCTAGACCTAACATGCGTTATCCTCTATAATATTGATCGAAACCAGGTTTAATTGACTGTTTCAGTGTGGTACCACATTACTACGTGATCGAAACCAGAAAAATCCCAGGATCTGCTCAACAAGTATGAGAAATATGCGAATGTATGAGCCTGATGAGAGCAAATCCCAGACCTAACCTAGTCGTAACATGCATTATCCTCTAAAGTATTGATCGAGACCAGGTTGAATTGACTGTTTCAGTGTGGTACCACATTACCATGTGATCCAAACCACAAAAAACCCAGGATCTGGCCAACAAATATGTGAAGAATGCGAAAGTATGAGACTGAAGAGGGCAAATCCCGGACCTAACCGAGACCTAGCATGCGTTATCCTTTAAAATATTTATCGAGACCAGGTTTAATGGACTTTTTCAGTGAGGTACCACATTTCTACGTGATCCAAACCAAAAAAAGCCCAGAATCTGGCCATCAAGTATGAGAAATTTGCGATAGTATGAGCCTGATGAGAGCAAATCCCAGACCTAACATAGACCTAACATGCGTTCTCCTCTAGAATATTGATCGAAACCAGGATTAATGGACTGTTTCAGTGTGGTGCCACACTACTACGTCATCCAATCCAAAGAAAGCTCAGAATCTGGCCATCAAGTATGAGAAATATGCGAAAGTATGAGCCTGATGAGAGCAAATCCCAGACCTAACATAGACCTAACATGCGTTATCCTCTAAAATATTGATCGAGACCAGGTTTAGTCGACTGTTTCAGTGTGGTACCACATTACTACGTGATCCAAACCAGTGAAAGCCCAGGATCTGGCCTACAAGAATGAGAAATATGCGAACATATGAGCCTCATGAGGGCAAATCACAAACCTAACCCAGACCTAACATGCGTTATCCTCTAAAATATTTTTTCGAGACCAGGTTGAATTGACTGTTTCAGTGTGGTACCACATTACTACGTGATCCAAACCAGTGAAAGCCCAGGATCTGGCCAACAAGAATGAGAAATATGCGAACGTATGAGCCTCATGAGGGCAAATCACAAAGCTAACCCAGACCTAACATGCGTTATCCTCTAAAATATTTATCGAGACCAGGTTGAATCGACTGTTTCAGTGTGGTCCCACATTACTACGTGATCCAACACAGTAAAAGCCCAGTTTCTGGCCAATAAGAAAGAGAAATATGCGAAAGTATGAGCCCCATGATGGCATATCCCTGTACTATCCCAGACGTAACTTGCGTTATCCTCTAAAATACTGATCGAAACCAGGCTTAATTGGCTGTTTCATTGTGGTACCACATTACTACGTGATCCGAACCAGAAAAAACCCTCGATCAGGTCAACATGTATGTTAAAACTGCGAAAGTATGACCCTGATGAAAGCAAAACCCCAGACCTAACACTGACCTAACATGTGTTATCCTCTAAAATATTGATCGAAACCAGGTTTAGTGGACTGTTTCAGTGTGGTGCCACATTACTACGTGATCCAAACCAAAAAAAGCAAAGGATCTGGCTCACAAGTAGGAGAAATATGCGAAAGTATTAGCCTCAAGAGGGCAAATCACAAACATAACACAGACCTAACATGCGTTATCCTCTAAAATATTGATCGACACCAGGTTTAATAATCTGTTTCAGTGTGGTACCTCATCACTACGTGATCCAAACCAAAAAAAGCCCACAATCTGGCCATCAAGTATGAGAAATATGCGATAGTATGAGCCTGATGAGAGCAAATCCCAGACCTAACATAGACCTAACATGCGTTATCCTCTAGAATATTGATCGAAACCAGGATTAATGGACTGTTTCAGTGTGGTGCCACATTACTACGTGATCCAAACCAAAAAAAGCAAAGGATCTGGCTCACAAGTAGGAGAAATATGCGAAAGTATTAGCCTCAAGAGGGCAAATCACAAACATAACACAGACCTAACATGCGTTATCCTCTAAAATATTGATCGACACCAGGTTTAATAATCTGTTTCAGTGTGGTACCTCATCACTACGTGATCGAAACCAAAAAAGGCCCAGAATCTTGCCATCAAGTATGAGAAATATGCGAAAGTATGAGCCTGATGAGAGCAAATCCCAGACCTAACCTGGACCTAACATGCGTTAACCTCTAAAATATTGATCGAAACCAGGTTTAGTCGACTGTCTCAGTGTGGTACCACATTACTATGTGATCCTAACAAGAAAAAACCCAGGATCTCGCCAACAAGTATGTGAAGAATGCGAAAGTATGAGCCTGATGAGGGCAAATCCCAGACTTATCCAAGACCTCACTTGCGTTATCCTCTAAAATATTGATCGAAACCAGGTTTAATTGTCTGTTTTAGTGTGGTACCACATTACTACGTGATCCAATCCAGAAATAGCCCAGGATCTAGCCATGAAGTATGAGAAATATGCGAAAGTATGAGCCTGACGAGGGCAAATCCTAGACTTAACCCAGACCTGACATGCGTTATCCTCTAAAATATCGATCGAAACCAGGTTTAATTGATTGTTTCAGTGTGGTCCCACATTACTACGTGATCCAAACCAGAAAAAACCCTGGATCCGTTCAACAAGTATGTGAAAAACCCGAAAGTATGAGCCTGATGAGGGCAAATCCCAGACCTATCCCAGACCTAACTTGCGTTATCCTCTAAAATATTGATCGAAACCAGGTTTAATTGACTGTTTCAGTGTGGTACCACATTACTACGTGATCCAATCCAGAAATAGCCCAGGATCTAACCATGAAGTATGAGAAATATGCGAAAGTATGAGCCTGACGAGGGCAAATCCTAGACCTAACCCAGACCTAACATGCGTTATCCTCTAAAATATTTTTCAAGACCAGGTTTAATTGATTGTTTCAGTGTGGTCCCACATTGCTACGTGATCCAAACCAGAAAAAACCCAGGATCCGTTCAACAAGTATGCGAAGAATGCGAAAGTATGAGCCAGATGGGGGCAAATCCCAGACCAATCCCAGACCTAACTTGCGTTGTCCTCTATGATATTGATGGAAACCAGGTTTAATTGACTGTTTCAGTGTTGTACTTCATTACTACGTGATGCAATCCAGAAAAAGCCCAGGATCTAGCCATCAAGTATGAGAAATATGCGAAAGTATGAGCCTGATGAGGGCGAATACCAGACCTATTCCAGACCTAACTTGCGTTATCCTCTAAAATATTGCTCGAAACCAGGTTTAATTGACTGTTTCAGTGTGGTACCACATTACTACGTGATCCAATCCAGAAATAGCCCAGGATCTAGCCATGAAGTATGAGAAATATGCGAAAGTATGAGCCTGACGAGGGCAAATCCTAGACCTAACCCAGACCTAACATGCGTTATCCTCTAAAATATTTATCAAGACCAGGTTTAATTGATTGTTTCAGTGTGGTCCCACATTACTACGTGATCCAAACCAGAAAAAACCCAGGATCTAGCCATCAGGTATGGGAAATATGCGAAAGAATGAGCCTGATGAGAGCAAATCCCAGACCTAACCTAGACATAACATGAATTATTCTCTAAAATATTGATCAAAACCAGGTTTAATTGACTGTTTCAGTGTGGTACCGCATTACCACGTGATCCAATCCAGAAATAGCCCAGGATCCAGCCATGAAGTATGAGAAATATGCGAAAGTATGAGCCTGATGGGGGCAAATCCTAGATCTATCCCAGACCTAACAAGTGTTATTCTCTAAAATATTTATCAAGACCAGGTTTAATTGAATGTTTCAGTGTGGTACCACGTTACTACGTGATCCAAACCAGCAAAAACCCAGGATCCGTTCAACAAGTATGTGAAGAATGCGAAAGTATGAGTCTGATGAGTTAAAATCCCAGGCCTAACCTAGACCTAACATGCATTATTCTCAAAAATATTGATCGAAACCTGGTTTAATCGACTGTTACAGTGTGGCACCACATTACTATGTGATCCAAACCAGAAAATAACCCAGGATCTGTTCAACGAGTATGTGAAGTTTGCGAAAGTATGAGTTTGATGAGGGCAAATCCCAGACCTATCCCAGACCTGACATGCGTTATCCTCTAAAATATTTATCAAGACCTGGCTTAATCGACTGTTTTAGTGTGGTGCCACACTACTACGTGACCCAAACCAGAAAAAACCCAGGTTCTGTTTAACAATTATGTGAAAATTGCGAAAGTATGAGCCTGATGAGGGCAAATCCCAGACCTATCCCAGACCTAACATGCGTTAGCCTCCAAAATATTGATCGAAACCAGATTTAATGATCTGTTTCAGTGTGGTACCACGTTACTGCGTGATTCAAACCAAAATAGCCCAGAATCTGGCCATGAAGTATGAGAAATATGCGAAAGTATTAGCCTGATGATTGCAAAACCCAGACCTAACCTGGAGCTATCATGTGTTATTCTCTAAAATATTGACCGAAACCAGGTTTAATTGACTGTTTCAGTGTGGTACCACATTACTACGTGATCCAAACAAGAAAAATCCCAGGATCTGCTCAACAAGTATGAGAAATATGCGAATGTATGACCCTGATGAGGGCAAATCCTAGACGTAACCCAGGCCTAACAAGCGTTATCCTCTAAAATATTTATCGAGACCAGGTTGAATTGACTGTTTCAGTGTGGTACCACATTACTAAGTGTTCCAAAACAGAAAAAGACCAGAATCTGGCCATCAAGTATCAGAAATATGCGAAAGTATTAACCTCATGAACCTAACCCAGACCTAACATACGTTATCCTTTGAAATGTTGCCCCAGACAAGGTTTAATTGACTGTTTCAGTGTGGTACCACATTACGACGTCATCCAAACCAGAAAAAGCCCAGGATCTGGTCAACGAGTATGCGAAAAATGCGAAAGTATAACCCTGATGAGGGCAAATCCTAGACGTAACCCAGGCCTAACAAGCGTTATCCTCTAAAATATTTATCGAGACCAGGTTGAATTGACTGTTTCAGTGTGGTACCACATTACTAAGTGATCCAAACAAGAAAAAGCCCAGAATCTGGCCATCAAGTAGGAGAAATATGCGAAATTGTGAGCCTGATGAGAGCAAATCCCAGACCTAACCTAGACCTAGCATGCGTTATTCTCTAAAATAATGATCGTGACCTGGTTTAGACGACTGTCTCAGTGTGGTACCACATTACTAAGTGATACAAACCAGAAAAAACCCAGAATCTGGCCATCAAGTATGAGAAATATGCGAAAGTGTGAGCATGATGAGAGCAAATCCCAGACCTAACATAGACCTAACATGCGTTAGCCTCTAAAATATTGATCGAAACCAGGTTTAATGGACAGTTTCAGTGTGGTACCACGTTACTGCGTGATTCAAACCAAAATAGCCCAGAATCTGGCCATGAAGTATGAGAAATATGCGAAAGTATTAGCCTGATGATTGCAAAACCCAGACCTAACCTGGAGCTATCATGTGTTATTCTCTAAAATATTGACCGAAACCAGGTTTAATTGACTGTTTCAGTGTGGTACCACATTACTACGTGATCCAAACAAGAAAAATCCCAGGATCTGCTCAACAAGTATGAGAAATATGCGAATGTATGAGCCTGATGAGAGCAAATCTCAGACCTAACCTAGTCCTAACATGCATTATCCTCTAAAGTATTGATCGAGACCAGGTTGAATTGACTGGTTCAGTGTGGTACCACATTTCTACGTGATCCAAACCAGAAAAAACCCAGGATCTGGCCAACAAGTATGTGAAGAATGCGAAAGTATGAGACTGAAGAGGGCAAATCCCAGACCTAACCCAGACCTAACATGCGTTATCCTCTAAAATATTGATCGAAACCAGGTTTAATGATCTGTTTCAGTGTGGTACCTCATCACTACGTGATCGAAACCAAAAAAGGCCCAGAATCTGGCCATCAAGTATGAGAAATATGCGAATGTATAAGCCTGATGAGAGCTAATCCCAGACCTAACCTAGACCTAACATGCGTTATCCTCTAAAATATTGATCGAAACCAGGTTTAATTGACTGTTTCAGTGTGGTACCACATTACTACGTGATCCTACCAGAAAAATCCCAGGATCTGCTCAACAAGTATGAGAAATATGCGCATGTATGAGCCTGATGAGAGCAAATCCCAGACCTAACATAGACCTTACATTCGTTATCCCCAAAAATATTGATCGAAACCAGGTTTAATGGACTGTTTCAGTGTGGTACCAAATTACTACGTGATACAAACCAAAAAAAGCCCACAATCTGGCCATCAAGTATGAGAAATATGCGAAAGTATGAGCCTGATGAGAGCAAATCCCAGACCTAACTTGGAGCTAACATGCGTTAACCTCTAAAATATTGATCGAAACCAGGATTAATGGACTGTGTCAGTGTGGTACCACAATACTACGTGATCCAAACCAAAAAAAGCCCAGAATCTGGCCGTCAAGTGTGAGAAATATGCGATAGTATGAGCCTGATGAGAGCAAATCCCAGACCTAACATAGACCTAACATGCGTTATCCTCTAGAATATTGATCGAAACCAGGATTAATGGACAGTTTCAGTGTGGTGCCACATTACTACGTGATCCAATCCAAAGAAAGCTCAGAATCTGGCCATCAAGTATGAGAAATATGCGAAAGTATGAGCCTGATGAGAGCAAATCTCAGACCTAACATAGACCTAACATGCGTTATCCTCTAAAGTATTGATCGAGACCAGGTTGAATTGACTGTTTCAGTGTGGTACCACATTACCATGTGATCCAAACCAGAAAAAACCCAGGATCTGGCCAACAAGTATGTGAAGAATGCGAAAGTATGAGACTGAAGAGGGCAAATCCCAGACCTAACCCAGACCTAACATGCGTTATCCCTTAAAATATTTATCGAGACCAGGTTTAGTCGACTGTTTCAGTGTGGTACCACATTACTACGTGATCCAAACCAGAAAAAGCCCAGAATGTGGCCATCAAGTATTCGAAATATGCGAAAGTATGAGCCTGATGAGAGCAAATCCCTGACCTGACATGGACCTAACATGCGTTATCCTCTAGAATATTGATCGAAACCAGGATTAATGGACTGTTTCAGTGTGGTACCACAATACTACGTGATCCAAACCAAAAAAAGCCCAGAATCTGGCCATCAAGTATGAGAAATGTGCGAAAGTATGAGCCTGATGAGAGCAGATCTCGTATCTAACATAGACCTAACATGCGTTATCATCTAAAATATTGATCGAAACCAGGTTTAATGGACTTTTTCAGTGTGGTACCACATTTCTACGTGATCCAAACCAAAGAAAGCCCAGAATCTGGCCGTCAAGTATGAGAAATATGCGATAGTATGAGCCTGATGAGAGCAAATCCCAGACCTAACATAGACCTAACATGCGTTATCCTCCAGAATATTGATCGAAACCAGGATTAATGGACTGTTTCAGTGTGGTGCCACATTACTACGTGATCCATACCAAAAAAAGCCCACAATCTGGCCATCAAGTATGAGAAATATGCGAAAGTATGAGCCTGATGAGAGCAAATCCCAGACCTAACTTGGAGCTAACATGCGTTAACCTCTAAAATATTGATCGAAACCAGGATTAATGGACTTTTTCAGTGTGGTACCACATTACTACGTGATCCAATCCAAAAAAGCCCAGAATCTGGCCATCAAGTATGAGAAATATGCGAAAGTATGAGCCTGATCAGTGCAAATCCCAGACCTAACCTAGACCTAACATTTGTTATCCTCTAAAATATTGATCAAAACCAGGTTTAATTGACTGTTTCAGTGTGGTACCACATTACTACGTGATCCTACCAGAAAAATCCCAGGATCTGCTCAACAAGTATGAGAAATATGCGAATGTATGAGCCTGATGAGAGCAAATCCCAGACCTAACCTAGACCTAACATGCGTTATCCTCTAAAATAATGATCGAGACACGGTTTAGTCGACTGTTTCATTGTGGTACCACATTACCACGTGGTCCAAACCAGAAAAGCCCGGGATCTGTTCAAAAGTGTGACAGGAATGCGAAAGTATGAGTCTGATGAGGGCAAATCCAAGGCCTAACCTAGACCTAACATGCGTTATCCTCTATAATATTGATCGAAACCAGGTTTAATTGACTGTTTCAGTGTGGTACCACATTACTACGTGATCGAAACCAGAAAAATCCCAGGATCTGCTCAACAAGTATGAGAAATATGCGAATGTATGAGCCTGATGAGAGCAAATCCCAGACCTAACCTAGTCGTAACATGCATTATCCTCTAAAGTATTGATCGAGACCAGGTTGAATTGACTGTTTCAGTGTGGTACCACATTACCATGTGATCCAAACCACAAAAAACCCAGGATCTGGCCAACAAATATGTGAAGAATGCGAAAGTATGAGACTGAAGAGGGCAAATCCCGGACCTAACCGAGACCTAGCATGCGTTATCCTTTAAAATATTTATCGAGACCAGGTTTAATGGACTTTTTCAGTGAGGTACCACATTTCTACGTGATCCAAACCAAAAAAAGCCCAGAATCTGGCCATCAAGTATGAGAAATTTGCGATAGTATGAGCCTGATGAGAGCAAATCCCAGACCTAACATAGACCTAACATGCGTTCTCCTCTAGAATATTGATCGAAACCAGGATTAATGGACTGTTTCAGTGTGGTGCCACACTACTACGTCATCCAATCCAAAGAAAGCTCAGAATCTGGCCATCAAGTATGAGAAATATGCGAAAGTATGAGCCTGATGAGAGCAAATCCCAGACCTAACATAGACCTAACATGCGTTATCCTCTAAAATATTGATCGAGACCAGGTTTAGTCGACTGTTTCAGTGTGGTACCACATTACTACGTGATCCAAACCAGTGAAAGCCCAGGATCTGGCCTACAAGAATGAGAAATATGCGAACATATGAGCCTCATGAGGGCAAATCACAAACCTAACCCAGACCTAACATGCGTTATCCTCTAAAATATTTTTTCGAGACCAGGTTGAATTGACTGTTTCAGTGTGGTACCACATTACTACGTGATCCAAACCAGTGAAAGCCCAGGATCTGGCCAACAAGAATGAGAAATATGCGAACGTATGAGCCTCATGAGGGCAAATCACAAAGCTAACCCAGACCTAACATGCGTTATCCTCTAAAATATTTATCGAGACCAGGTTGAATCGACTGTTTCAGTGTGGTCCCACATTACTACGTGATCCAACACAGTAAAAGCCCAGTTTCTGGCCAATAAGAAAGAGAAATATGCGAAAGTATGAGCCCCATGATGGCATATCCCTGTACTATCCCAGACGTAACTTGCGTTATCCTCTAAAATACTGATCGAAACCAGGTTTAATTGGCTGTTTCATTGTGGTACCACATTACTACGTGATCCGAACCAGAAAAAACCCTCGATCAGGTCAACATGTATGTTAAAACTGCGAAAGTATGACCCTGATGAAAGCAAAACCCCAGACCTAACACTGACCTAACATGTGTTATCCTCTAAAATATTGATCGATACCAGGTTTAGTGGACTGTTTCAGTGTGTCACCACATTACTACGTGATCCAAACCAAAAAAAGCAAAGGATCTGGCTCACAAGTAGGAGAAATATGCGAAAGTATTAGCCTCAAGAGGGCAAATCACAAACATAACACAGACCTAACATGCGTTATCCTCTAAAATATTGATCGACACCAGGTTTAATAATCTGTTTCAGTGTGGTACCTCATCACTACGTGATCGAAACCAAAAAAGGCCCAGAATCTTGCCATCAAGTATGAGAAATATGCGAATGTATGAGCCTGATGAGAGCAAATCCCAGACCTAACCTGGACCTAACATGCGTTAACCTCTAAAATATTGATCGAAACCAGGTTTAGTCGACTGTCTCAGTGTGGTACCACATTACTACGTGATCCTACCAGAAAAATCCCAGGATCTGCTCAACAAGTATGAGAAATATGCGCATGTATGAGCCTGATGAGAGCAAATCCCAGACCTAACATAGACCTTACATTCGTTATCCCCAAGAATATTGATCGAAACCAGGTTTAATGGACTGTTTCAGTGTGGTACCAAATTACTACGTGATCCAAACCAAAAAAGCCCACAATCTGGCCATCAAGTATGAGAAATATGCGAAAGTATGAGCCTGATGAGAGCAAATCCCAGACCTAACTTGGAGCTAACATGCGTTAACCTCTAAAATATTGATCGAAACCAGGATTAATGGACTGTTTCAGTGTGGTACCACATTACTACGTGATCCAATACAAAAAAGCCCAGAATCTGGCCATCAAGTATGAGAAATATGCGAAAGTATGAGCCTGATGAGAGCAAATCCCTGACCTGACATGGACCTAACATGCGTTATCCTCTAGAATATTGATCGAAACCAGGATTAATGGACTGTGTCAGTGTGGTACCACAATACTACGTGATCCAAACCAAAAAAAGCCCAGAATCTGGCCGTCAAGTGTGAGAAATATGCGATAGTATGAGCCTGATGAGAGCAAATCCCAGACCTAACATAGACCTAACATGCGTTATCCTCTAGAATATTGATCGAAACCAGGATTAATGGACAGTTTCAGTGTGGTGCCACATTACTACGTGATCCAATCCAAAGAAAGCTCAGAATCTGGCCATCAAGTATGAGAAATATGCGAAAGTATGAGCCTGATGAGAGCAAATCTTTGACCTAACATAGACCTAACATGCGTTATCCTCTAAAGTATTGATCGAGACCAGGTTGAATTGACTGTTTCAGTGTGGTACCACATTACCATGTGATCCAAACCAGAAAAAACCCAGGATCTGGCCAACAAGTATGTGAAGAATGCGAAAGTATGAGACTGAAGAGGGCAAATCCCAGACCTAACCCAGACCTAACATGCGTTATCCCTTAAAATATTTATCGAGACCAGGTTTAGTCGACTGTTTCAGTGTGGTACCACATTACTACGTGATCCAAACCAGAAAAAGCCCAGAATGTGGCCATCAAGTATTCGAAATATGCGAAAGTATGAGCCTGATGAGAGCAAATCCCTGACCTGACATGGACCTAACATGCGTTATCCTCTAGAATATTGATCGAAACCAGGATTAATGGACTGTTTCAGTGTGGTACCACAATACTACGTGATCCAAACCAAAAAAAGCCCAGAATCTGGCCATCAAGTATGAGCCTGATGAGAGCAGATCTCGTATCTAACATAGACCTAACATGCGTTATCATCTAAAATATTGATCGAAACCAGGTTTAATGGACTTTTTCAGTGTGGTACCACATTTCTACGTGATCCAAACCAAAAAAAGCCCAGAATGTTGCCATCAAGTATGAGAAAAATGCGAAAGTATGAGCCTGATGAGAGCAAATCCCTGACCTGACATGGACCTAACATGCGTTATCCTCTAGAATATTGATCGAAACCAGGATTAATGGACTGTTTCAGTGTGGTACCACAATACTACGTGATCCAAACCAAAAAAAGCCCAGAATCTGCCCGTCAAGTATGAGAAATATGCGATAGTATGAGCCTGATGAGAGCAAATCCCAGACCTAACATAGACCTAACATGCGTTATCCTCCAGAATATTGATCGAAACCAGGATTAATGGACTGTTTCAGTGTGGTGCCACATTACTACGTGATCCAATCCAAAGAAAGCTCAGAATCTGGCCATCAAGTATGAGAAATATGCGAAAGTATGAGCCTGATGAGAGCAAATCCCAGACCTAACATAGACCTAACATTCGTTACCCCCAAAAATATTGATCGAAACCAGGTTTAATGGACTGTTTCAGTGTGGTACCAAATTACTACGTGATCCATACCAAAAAAAGCCCACAATCTGGCCATCAAGTATGAGAAATATGCGAAAGTATGAGCCTGATGAGAGCAAATCCCAGACCTAACTTGGAGCTAACATGCGTTAACCTCTAAAATATTGATCGAAACCAGGATTAATGGACTGTTTCAGTGTGGTACCACATTACTACGTGATCCAATCCAAAAAAGCCCAGAATCTGGCCATCAAGTATGAGAAATATGCGAAAGTATGAGCCTGATCAGTGCAAATCCCAGACCTAACCTAGACCTAACATTGTTATCCTCTAAAATATTGATCAAAACCAGGTTTAGTTGACTGTTTCAGTGTGGTACCACATTACTACGTGATCCTACCAGAAAAATCCCAGGATCTGCTCAACAAGTATGAGAAATATGCGAATGTATGAGCCTGATGAGAGCAAATCCCAGACCTAACCTAGACCTAACATGCGTTATCCTCTAAAATAATGATCGAGACAAGGTTTAATCGACTGTTTCATTGTGGTACCACATTACCACGTGGTCCAAACCAGAAAAGCCCGGGATCTGTTCAAAAGTGTGAGAGGAATGCGAAAGTATGAGTCTGATGAGGGCAAATCCAAGGCCTAACCTAGACCTAACATGCGTTATCCTCTATAATATTGATCGAAACCAGGTTTAATTGACTGTTTCAGTGTGGTACCACATTACTACGTGATCGAAACCACAAAAAACCCAGGATCTGGCCAACAAATATGTGAAGAATGCGAAAGTATGAGACTGAAGAGGGCAAATCCCGGACCTAACCCAGACCTAGCATGCGTTATCCTTTAAAATATTTATCGAGACCAGGTTTAATGGACTTTTTCAGTGAGGTACCACATTTCTACGTGATCCAAACCAAAAAAAGCCTAGAATCTGGCCATCAAGTATGAGAAATTTGCGATAGTATGAGCCTGATGAGAGCAAATCCCAGACCTAACATAGACCTAACATGCGTTCTCCTCTAGAATATTGATCGAAACCAGGTTTAATGGACTGTTTCAGTGTGGTGCCACATTACTACGTCATCCAATCCAAAGAAAGCTCAGAATGTGGCCATCAAGTATGAGAAATATGCGAAAGTATGAGCCTGATGAGAGCTAATCCCTGACCTAACATAGACCTAACATGCGTTATCCTCTAAAATATTGATCGAGACCAGGTTTAGTCGACTGTTTCAGTGTGGTACCACATTACTACGTGATCCAAACCAGTGAAAGCCCAGGATCTGGCCTACAAGAATGAGAAATATGCGAACATATGAGCCTCATGAGGGCAAATCCCAGACCTAACATGGACCTAGCATGCGTTAACCTCTAAAATATTTTTTCGAGACCAGGTTGAATTGACTGTTTCAGTGTGGTACCACATTACTACGTGATCCAAACCAGTGAAAGCCCAGGATCTGGCCAACAAGAATGAGAAATATGCGAACGTATGAGCCTCATGAGGGCAAATCACAAAGCTAACCCAGACCTAACATGCGTTATCCTCTAAAATATTTATCGAGACCAGGGTGAATCGACTGTTTCAGTGTGGTCCCACATTACTACGTGATCCAACACAGTAAAAGCCCAGTTTCTGGCCAATAAGAATGAGAAATATGCGAAAGTATGAGCCCCATGATGGCATATCCCTGTACTATCCCAGACGTAACTTGCGTTATCCTCTAAAATACTGATCGAAACCAGGTTTAATTGGCTGTTTCATTGTGGTACCACATTACTACGTGATCCGAACCAGAAAAAACCCTCGATCAGGTCAACATGTATGTTAAAACTGCGAAAGTATGACCCTGATGAAAGCAAAACCCCAGACCTAACACTGACCTAACATGTGTTATCCTCTAAAATATTGATCGAAACCAGGTTTAGTGGACTGTTTCAGTGTGTCACCACATTACTACGTGATCCAAACCAAAAAAAGCAAAGGATCTGGCTCACAAGTAGGAGAAATATGCGAAAGTATTAGCCTCAAGAGGGCAAATCACAAACATAACACAGACCTAACATGCGTTATCCTCTAAAATATTGATCGACACCAGGTTTAGTCGACTGTTTCAGTGTGGTACCACATTACTACGTGATCCAAACCAGAAAAAGACCAGAATCTGGCCATCAAGTATGAGAAATATGCGAAAGTATGAGCCTGATGAGAGCAAATCCCAGACCTAACCTGGACCTAACATGCGTTAACCTCTAAAATATTGATCGAAACCAGGTTTAGTCGACTGTCTCAGTGTGGTACCACATTACTATGTGATCCTAACAAGAAAAAACCCAGGATCTCGCCAAGAAGTATGTGAAGAATGCGTAAGTATGAGACTGAAGTGGGCAAATCCCAGACCTAACCCAGACCTAACATGCGTTATCCTCTAAAATATTGATCGAAACCAGGTTTAATGATCTGTTTCAGTGTGGTACCTCATCACTACGTGATCGAAACCAAAAAAGGCCCAGAATCTGGCCATCAAGTATGAGAAATATGCGAATGTATAAGCCTGATGAGAGCAAATCCCAGACCTAACCTAGACCTAACATGCGTTATCCTCTAAAATATTGATCGAAACCAGGTTTAATTGACTGTTTCAGTGTGGTACCACATTACTACGTGATCCTACCAGAAAAATCCCAGGATCTGCTCAACAAGTATGAGAAATATGCGCATGTATGAGCCTGATGAGAGCAAATCCCAGACCTAACATAGACCTTACATTCGTTATCCCCAAAAATATTGATCGAAACCAGGTTTAATGGACTGTTTCAGTGTGGTACCAAATTACTACGTGATCCAAACCAAAAAAAGCCCACAATCTGGCCATCAAGTATGAGAAATATGCGAAAGTATGAGCCTGATGAGAGCAAATCCCAGACCTAACTTGGAGCTAACATGCGTTAACCTCTAAAATATTGATCGAAACCAGGATTAATGGACTGTGTCAGTGTGGTACCACAATACTACGTGATCCAAACCAAAAAAAGCCCAGAATCTGGCCGTCAAGTGTGAGAAATATGCGATAGTATGAGCTTGATGAGAGCAAATCCCAGACCTAACATAGACCTAACATGCGTTATCCTCTAGAATATTGATCGAAACCAGGATTAATGGACAGTTTCAGTGTGGTGCCACATTACTACGTGATCCAATCCAAAGAAAGCTCAGAATCTGGCCATCAAGTATGAGAAATATGCGAAAGTATGAGCCTGATGAGAGCAAATCTCAGACCTAACATAGACCTAACATGCGTTATCCTCTAAAGTATTGATCGAGATCAGGTTGAATTGACTGTTTCAGTGTGGTACCACATTACCATGTGATCCAAACCAGAAAAAACCCAGGATCTGGCCAACAAGTATGTGAAGAATGCGAAAGTATGAGACTGAAGAGGGTAAATCCCAGACCTAACCCAGACCTAACATGCGTTATCCCTTAAAATATTTATCGAGACCAGGTTTAGTCGACTGTTTCAGTGTGGTACCACATTACTACGTGATCCAAACCAGAAAAAGCCCACAATCTGGCCATCAAGTATGAGAAATATGCGAAAGTATGAGCCTGATGAGAGCAAATCCCAGACCTAACATAGACCTAACATTCGTTACCCCCAAAAATATTGATCGAAACCAGGTTTAATGGACTGTTTCAGTGTGGTACCAAATTACTACGTGATCCATACCAAAAAAAGCCCACAATCTGGCCATCAAGTATGAGAAATATGCGAAAGTATGAGCCTGATGAGAGCAAATCCCAGACCTAACTTGGAGCTAACATGCGTTAACCTCTAAAATATTAATCGAAACCAGGATTAATGGACTGTTTCAGTGTGGTACCACATTACTACGTGATCCAATCCAAAAAAGCCCAGAATCTGGCCATCAAGTATGAGAAATATGCGAAAGTATGAGCCTGATCAGTGCAAATCCCAGACCTAACCTAGACCTAACATTGTTATCCTCTAAAATATTGATCAAAACCAGGTTTAATTGACTGTTTCAGTGTGGTACCACATTACTACGTGATCCTACCAGAAAAATCCCAGGATCTGCTCAACAAGTATGAGAAATATGCGAATGTATGAGCCTGATGAGAGCAAATCCCAGACCTAACCTAGACCTAACATGCGTTATCCTCTAAAATAATGATCGAGACAAGGTTTAGTCGACTGTTTCATTGTGGTACCACATTACCACGTGGTCCAAACCAGAAAAGCCCGGGATCTGTTCAAAAGTGTGAGAGGAATGCGAAAGTATGAGTCTGATGAGGGCAAATCCAAGGCCTAACCTAGACCTAACATGCGTTATCCTCTATAATATTGATCGAAACCAGGTTTAATTGACTGTTTCAGTGTGGTACCACATTACTACGTGATCGAAACCAGAAAAATCCCAGGATCTGCTCAACAAGTATGAGAAATATGCGAATGTATGAGCCTGATAAGAGCAAATCCCAGACCTAACCTAGTCCTAACATGCATTATCCTCTAAAGTATTGATCGAGACCAGGTTGAATTGACTGTTTCAGTGTGGTACCACATTACCATGTGATCCAAACCACAAAAAACCCAGGATCTGGCCAACAAATATGTGAAGAATGCGAAAGTATGAGACTGAAGAGGGCAAATCCCGGACCTAACCCAGACCTAGCATGCGTTATCCTTTAAAATATTTATCGAGACCAGGTTTAATGGACTTTTTCAGTGAGGTACCACATTTCTACGTGATCCAAACCAAAAAAAGCCTAGAATCTGGCCATCAAGTATGAGAAATTTGCGATAGTATGAGCCTGATGAGAGCAAATCCCAGACCTAACATAGACCTAACATGCGTTCTCCTCTAGAATATTGATCGAAACCAGGTTTAATGGACTGTTTCAGTGTGGTGCCACATTACTACGTCATCCAATCCAAAGAAAGCTCAGAATGTGGCCATCAAGTATGAGAAATATGCGAAAGTATGAGCCTGATGAGAGCTAATCCCTGACCTAACATAGACCTAACATGCGTTATCCTCTAAAATATTGATCGAGACCAGGTTTAGTCGACTGTTTCAGTGTGGTACCACATTACTACGTGATCCAAACCAGTGAAAGCCCAGGATCTGGCCTACAAGAATGAGAAATATGCGAACATATGAGCCTCATGAGGGCAAATCCCAGACCTAACATAGACCTAGCATGCGTTAACCTCTAAAATATTTTTTCGAGACCAGGTTGAATTGACTGTTTCAGTGTGGTACCACATTACTACGTGATCCAAACCAGTGAAAGCCCAGGATCTGGCCAACAAGAATGAGAAATATGCGAACGTATGAGACTCATGAGGGCAAATCACAAAGCTAACCCAGACCTAACATGCGTTATCCTCTAAAATATTTATCGAGACCAGGTTGAATCGACTGTTTCAGTGTGGTCCCACATTACTACGTGATCCAACACAGTAAAAGCCCAGTTTCTGGCCAATAAGAATGAGAAATATGCGAAAGTATGAGCCCCATGATGGCATATCCCTGTACTATCCCAGACGTAACTTGCGTTATCCTCTAAAATACTGATCGAAACCAGGTTTAATTGGCTGTTTCATTGTGGTACCACATTACTACGTGATCCGAACCAGAAAAAACCCTCGATCAGGTCAACATGTATGTTAAAACTGCGAAAGTATGACCCTGATGAAAGCAAAACCCCAGACCTAACACTGACCTAACATGTGTTATCCTCTAAAATATTGATCGAAACCAGGTTTAGTGGACTGTTTCAGTGTGTCACCACATTACTACGTGATCCAAACCAAAAAAAGCAAAGGATCTGGCTCACAAGTAGGAGAAATATGCGAAAGTATTAGCCTCAAGAGGGCAAATCACAAACATAACACAGACCTAACATGCGTTATCCTCTAAAATATTGATCGACACCAGGTTTAGTCGACTGTTTCAGTGTGGTACCACATTACTACGTGATCCAAACCAGAAAAAGACCAGAATCTGGCCATCAAGTATGAGAAATATGCGAAAGTATGAGCCTGATGAGAGCAAATCTCAGACCTAACATAGACCTAACATGCGTTATCCTCTAAAGTATTGATCGAGACCAGGTTGAATTGACTGTTTCAGTGTGGTACCACATTACCATGTGATCCAAACCAGAAAAAACCCAGGATCTGGCCAACAAGTATGTGAAGAATGCGAAAGTATGAGACTGAAGAGGGTAAATCCCAGACCTAACCCAGTCCTAACATGCGTTATCCCTTAAAATATTTATCGAGACCAGGTTTAGTCGACTGTCTCAGTGTGGTACCACATTACTATGTGATCCTAACAAGAAAAAACCCAGGATCTCGCCAACAAGTATGTGAAGAATGCGAAAGTATGAGACTGAAGTGGGCAAATCCCAGACCTAACCCAGACCTAACATGCGTTATCCTCTAAAATATTGATCGAAACCAGGTTTAATGATCTGTTTCAGTGTGGTACCTCATCACTACGTGATCGAAACCAAAAAAGGCCCAGAATCTGGCCATCAAGTATGAGAAATATGCGAATGTATAAGCCTGATGAGAGCAAATCCCAGACCTAACCTAGACCTAACATGCGTTATCCTCTAAAATATTGATCGAAACCAGGTTTAATTGACTGTTTCAGTGTGGTACCACATTACTACGTGATCCTACCAGAAAAA
The DNA here is from genome assembly GCF_051014445.1 of Colletes latitarsis. Taxonomy (NCBI): domain Eukaryota; kingdom Metazoa; phylum Arthropoda; class Insecta; order Hymenoptera; family Colletidae; genus Colletes; species Colletes latitarsis. The sequence goes on along the minus strand of NW_027488379.1, from coordinate 1,240,030 downwards.
TCGCAGGATCTGCTCAACAAGTATGAGAAATATGCGCATGTATGAGCCTGATGAGAGCAAATCCCAGACCTAACATAGACCTTACATTCGTTATCCCCAAAAATATTGATCGAAACCAGGTTTAATGGACTGTTTCAGTGTGGTACCAAATTACTACGTGATCCAAACCAAAAAAAGCCCACAATCTGGCCATCAAGTATGAGAAATATGCGAAAGTATGAGCCTGATGAGAGCAAATCCCAGACCTAACTTGGAGCTAACATGCGTTAACCTCTAAAATATTGATCGAAACCAGGATTAATGGACTGTGTCAGTGTGGTACCACAATACTACGTGATCCAAACCAAAAAAAGCCCAGAATCTGGCCGTCAAGTGTGAGAAATATGCGATAGTATGAGCCTGATGAGAGCAAATCCCAGACCTAACATAGACCTAACATGCGTTATCCTCTAGAATATTGATCGAAACCAGGATTAATGGACAGTTTCAGTGTGGTGCCACATTACTACGTGATCCAATCCAAAGAAAGCTCAGAATCTGGCCATCAAGTATGAGAAATATGCGAAAGTATGAGCCTGATGAGAGCAAATCCCAGACCTAACCTAGTCCTAACATGCATTATCCTCTAAAGTATTGATCGAGACCAGGTTGAATTGACTGTTTCAGTGTGGTACCACATTACCATGTGATCCAAACCAGAAAAAACCCAGGATCTGGCCAACAAATATGTGAAGAATGCGAAAGTATGAGACTGAAGAGGGCAAATCCCGGACCTAACCGAGACCTAGCATGCGTTATCCTCTAAAATATTGATCGACACCAGGTTTAATAATCTGTTTCAGTGTGGTACCTCATCACTACGTGATCGAAACCAAAAAAGGCCCAGAATCTTGCCATCAAGTATGAGAAATATGCGAATGTATGAGCCTGATGAGAGCAAATCCCAGACCTAACCTAGACCTAACATGCGTTATCCTCTAAAATAATGATCGAGACAAGGTTTAGTCGACTGTTTCATTGTGGTACCACATTACCACGTGGTCCAAACCAGAAAAGCCCGGGATCTGTTCAAAAGTGTGAGAGGAATGCGAAAGTATGAGTCTGATGAGGGCAAATCCAAGGCCTAACCTAGACCTAACATGCGTTATCCTCTATAATATTGATCGAAACCAGGTTTAATTGACTGTTTCAGTGTGGTACCACATTACTACGTGATCGAAACCAGAAAAATCCCAGGATCTGCTCAACAAGTATGAGAAATATGCGAATGTATGAGCCTGATAAGAGCAAATCCCAGACCTAACCTAGTCCTAACATGCATTATCCTCTAAAGTATTGATCGAGACCAGGTTGAATTGACTGTTTCAGTGTGGTACCACATTACCATGTGATCCAAACCACAAAAAACCCAGGATCTGGCCAACAAATATGTGAAGAATGCGAAAGTATGAGACTGAAGAGGGCAAATCCCGGACCTAACCCAGACCTAGCATGCGTTATCCTTTAAAATATTTATCGAGACCAGGTTTAATGGACTTTTTCAGTGAGGTACCACATTTCTACGTGATCCAAACCAAAAAAAGCCTAGAATCTGGCCATCAAGTATGAGAAATTTGCGATAGTATGAGCCTGATGAGAGCAAATCCCAGACCTAACATAGACCTAACATGCGTTCTCCTCTAGAATATTGATCGAAACCAGGTTTAATGGACTGTTTCAGTGTGGTGCCACATTACTACGTCATCCAATCCAAAGAAAGCTCAGAATGTGGCCATCAAGTATGAGAAATATGCGAAAGTATGAGCCTGATGAGAGCTAATCCCTGACCTAACATAGACCTAACATGCGTTATCCTCTAAAATATTGATCGAGACCAGGTTTAGTCGACTGTTTCAGTGTGGTACCACATTACTACGTGATCCAAACCAGTGAAAGCCCAGGATCTGGCCTACAAGAATGAGAAATATGCGAACATATGAGCCTCATGAGGGCAAATCCCAGACCTAACATGGACCTAGCATGCGTTAACCTCTAAAATATTTTTTCGAGACCAGGTTGAATTGACTGTTTCAGTGTGGTACCACATTACTACGTGATCCAAACCAGTGAAAGCCCAGGATCTGGCCAACAAGAATGAGAAATATGCGAACGTATGAGCCTCATGAGGGCAAATCACAAAGCTAACCCAGACCTAACATGCGTTATCCTCTAAAATATTTATCGAGACCAGGTTGAATCGACTGTTTCAGTGTGGTCCCACATTACTACGTGATCCAACACAGTAAAAGCCCAGTTTCTGGCCAATAAGAATGAGAAATATGCGAAAGTATGAGCCCCATGATGGCATATCCCTGTACTATCCCAGACGTAACTTGCGTTATCCTCTAAAATACTGATCGAAACCAGGTTTAATTGGCTGTTTCATTGTGGTACCACATTACTACGTGATCCGAACCAGAAAAAACCCTCGATCAGGTCAACATGTATGTTAAAACTGCGAAAGTATGACCCTGATGAAAGCAAAACCCCAGACCTAACACTGACCTAACATGTGTTATCCTCTAAAATATTGATCGAAACCAGGTTTAGTGGACTGTTTCAGTGTGTCACCACATTACTACGTGATCCAAACCAAAAAAAGCAAAGGATCTGGCTCACAAGTAGGAGAAATATGCGAAAGTATTAGCCTCAAGAGGGCAAATCACAAACATAACACAGACCTAACATGCGTTATCCTCTAAAATATTGATCGACACCAGGTTTAGTCGACTGTTTCAGTGTGGTACCACATTACTACGTGATCCAAACCAGAAAAAGACCAGAATCTGGCCATCAAGTATGAGAAATATGCGAAAGTATGAGCCTGATGAGAGCAAATCTCAGACCTAACATAGACCTAACATGCGTTATCCTCTAAAGTATTGATCGAGACCAGGTTGAATTGACTGTTTCAGTGTGGTACCACATTACCATGTGATCCAAACCAGAAAAAACCCAGGATCTGGCCAACAAGTATGTGAAGAATGCGAAAGTATGAGACTGAAGAGGGTAAATCCCAGACCTAACCCAGTCCTAACATGCGTTAACCTCTAAAATATTTATCGAGACCAGGTTTAGTCGACTGTCTCAGTGTGGTACCACATTACTATGTGATCCTAACAAGAAAAAACCCAGGATCTCGCCAACAAGTATGTGAAGAATGCGAAAGTATGAGACTGAAGTGGGCAAATCCCAGACCTAACCCAGACCTAACATGCGTTATCCTCTAAAATATTGATCGAAACCAGGTTTAATGATCTGTTTCAGTGTGGTACCTCATCACTACGTGATCGAAACCAAAAAAGGCCCAGAATCTGGCCATCAAGTATGAGAAATATGCGAATGTATAAGCCTGATGAGAGCAAGTCCCAGACCTAACCTAGACCTAACATGCGTTATCCTCTAAAATATTGATCGAAACCAGGTTTAATTGACTGTTTCAGTGTGGTACCACATTACTACGTGATCCTACCAGAAAAATCCCACGATCTGCTCAACAAGTATGAGAAATATGCGCATGTATGAGCCTGATGAGAGCAAATCCCAGACCTAACATAGACCTTACATTCGTTATCCCCAAAAATATTGATCGAAACCAGGTTTAATGGACTGTTTCAGTGTGGTACCAAATTACTACGTGATCCAAACCAAAAAAAGCCCACAATCTGGCCATCAAGTATGAGAAATATGCGAAAGTATGAGCCTGATGAGAGCAAATCCCAGACCTAACTTGGAGCTAACATGCGTTAACCTCTAAAATATTGATCGAAACCAGGATTAATGGACTGTTTCAGTGTGGTACCACATTACTACGTGATCCAATACAAAAAAGCCCAGAATCTGGCCATCAAGTATGAGAAATATGCGAAAGTATGAGCCTGATGAGAGCAAATCCCTGACCTGACATGGACCTAACATGCGTTATCCTCTAGAATATTGATCGAAACCAGGATTAATGGACTGTGTCAGTGTGGTACCACAATACTACGTGATCCAAACCAAAAAAAGCCCAGAATCTGGCCGTCAAGTGTGAGAAATATGCGATAGTATGAGCCTGATGAGTGCAAATCCCAGACCTAACATAGACCTAACATGCGTTATCCTCTAGAATATTGATCGAAACCAGGATTAATGGACAGTTTCAGTGTGGTGCCACATTACTACGTGATCCAATCCAAAGAAAGCTCAGAATCTGGCCATCAAGTATGAGAAATATGCGAAAGTATGAGCCTGATGAGAGCAAATCTCAGACCTAACATAGACCTAACATGCGTTATCCTCTAAAGTATTGATCGAGACCAGGTTGAATTGACTGTTTCAGTGTGGTACCACATTACCATGTGATCCAAACCAGAAAAAACCCAGGATCTGGCCAACAAGTATGTGAAGAATGCGAAAGTATGAGACTGAAGAGGGCAAATCCCAGACCTAACCCAGACCTAACATGCGTTATCCCTTAAAATATTTATCGAGACCAGGTTTAGTCGACTGTTTCAGTGTGGTACCACATTACTACGTGATCCAAACCAGAAAAAGCCCAGAATGTGGCCATCAAGTATTCGAAATATGCGAAAGTATGAGCCTGATGAGAGCAAATCCCTGACCTGACATGGACCTAACATGCGTTATCCTCTAGAATATTGATCGAAACCAGGATTAATGGACTGTTTCAGTGTGGTACCACAATACTACGTGATCCAAACCAAAAAAAGCCCAGAATCTGGCCATCAAGTATGAGCCTGATGAGATCAGATCTCGTATCTAACATAGACCTAACATGCGTTATCATCTAAAATATTGATCGAAACCAGGTTTAATGGACTTTTTCAGTGTGGTACCACATTTCTACGTGATCCAAACCAAAAAAAGCCCAGAATGTTGCCATCAAGTATGAGAAATATGCGAAAGTATGAGCCTGATGAGAGCAAATCCCTGACCTGACATGGACCTAACATGCGTTATCCTCTAGAATATTGATCGAAACCAGGATTAATGGACTGTTTCAGTGTGGTACCACAATACTACGTGATCCAAACCAAAAAAAGCCCAGAATCTGCCCGTCAAGTATGAGAAATATGCGATAGTATGAGCCTGATGAGAGCAAATCCCAGACCTAACATAGACCTAACATGCGTTATCCTCCAGAATATTGATCGAAACCAGGATTAATGGACTGTTTCAGTGTGGTGCCACATTACTACGTGATCCAATCCAAAGAAAGCTCAGAATCTGGCCATCAAGTATGAGAAATATGCGAAAGTATGAGCCTGATGAGAGCAAATCCCAGACCTAACATAGACCTAACATTCGTTACCCCCAAAAATATTGATCGAAACCAGGTTTAATGGACTGTTTCAGTGTGGTACCAAATTACTACGTGATCCATACCAAAAAAAGCCCACAATCTGGCCATCAAGTATGAGAAATATGCGAAAGTATGAGCCTGATGAGAGCAAATCCCAGACCTAACTTGGAGCTAACATGCGTTAACCTCTAAAATATTGATCGAAACCAGGATTAATGGACTGTTTCAGTGTGGTACCACATTACTACGTGATCCAATCCAAAAAAGCCCAGAATCTGGCCATCAAGTATGAGAAATATGCGAAAGTATGAGCCTGATCAGTGCAAATCCCAGACCTAACCTAGACCTAACATTGTTATCCTCTATAATATTGATCGAAACCAGGTTTAATTGACTGTTTCAGTGTGGTACCACATTACTACGTGATCGAAACCAGAAAAATCCCAGGATCTGCTCAACAAGTATGAGAAATATGCGAATGTATGAGCCTCATGAGAGCAAATCCCAGACCTAACCTAGTCCTAACATGCATTATCCTCTAAAGTATTGATCGAGACCAGGTTGAATTGACTGTTTCAGTGTGGTACCACATTACCATGTGATCCAAACCACAAAAAACCCAGGATCTGGCCAACAAATATGTGAAGAATGCGAAAGTATGAGACTGAAGAGGGCAAATCCCGGACCTAACCCAGACCTAGCATGCGTTAACCTTTAAAATATTTATCGAGACCAGGTTTAATGGACTTTTTCAGTGAGGTACCACATTTCTACGTGATCCAAACCAAAAAAAGCCCAGAATCTGGCCATCAAGTATGAGAAATTTGCGATAGTATGAGCCTGATGAGAGCAAATCCCAGACCTAACATAGACCTAACATGCGTTCTCCTCTAGAATATTGATCGAAACCAGGTTTAATGGACTGTTTCAGTGTGGTGCCACATTACTACGTCATCCAATCCAAAGAAAGCTCAGAATGTGGCCATCAAGTATGAGAAATATGCGAAAGTATGAGCCTGATGAGAGCTAATCCCTGACCTAACATAGACCTAACATGCGTTATCCTCTAAAATATTGATCGAGACCAGGTTTAGTCGACTGTTTCAGTGTGGTACCACATTACTACGTGATCCAAACCAGTGAAAGCCCAGGATCTGGCCTACAAGAATGAGAAATATGCGAACATATGAGCCTCATGAGGGCAAATCACAAAGCTAACCCAGACCTAACATGCGTTATCCTCTAAAATATTTATAGAGACCAGGTTGAATCGACTGTTTCAGTGTGGTCCCACATTACTACGTGATCCAACACAGTAAAAGCCCAGTTTCTGGCCAATAAGAATGAGAAATATGCGAAAGTATGAGCCCCATGATGGCATATCCCTGTACTATCCCAGACGTAACTTGCGTTATCCTCTAAAATACTGATCGAAACCAGGTTTAATTGACTGTTTCATTGTGGTACCACATTACTACGTGATCCGAACCAGAAAAAACCCTCGATCAGGTCAACATGTATGTTAAAACTGCGAAAGTATGACCCTGTTGAAAGCAAAACCCCAGACCTAACACTGACCTAACATGTGTTATCCTCTAAAATATTGATCGAAACCAGGTTTAGTGGACTGTTTCAGTGTGTCACCACATTACTACGTGATCCAAACCAAAAAATGCAAAGGATCTGGCTCACAAGTAGGAGAAATATGCGAAAGTATTAGCCTCAAGAGGGCAAATCACAAACATAACACAGACCTAACATGCGTTATCCTCTAAAATATTGATCGACACCAGGTTTAGTCGACTGTTTCAGTGTGGTACCACATTACTACGTGATCCAAACCAGAAAAAGACCAGAATCTGGCCATCAAGTATGAGAAATATGCGAAAGTATGAGCCTGATGAGAGCAAATCCCTGACCTAACCTGGACCTAACATGCGTTAACCTCTAAAATATTGATCGAAACCAGGTTTAATTGACTGTTTCAGTGTGGTACCACATTACTACGTGATCCTACCAGAAAAATCCCAGGATCTGCTCAACAAGTATGAGAAATATGCGCATGTATGAGCCTGATGAGAGCAAATCCCAGACCTAACATAGACCTAACATTCGTTATCCCCAAAAATATTGATCGAAACCAGGTTTAATGGACTGTTTCAGTGTGGTACCAAATTACTACGTGATCCAATCCAAAAAAAGCCCACAATCTGGCCATCAAGTATGAGAAATATGCGAAAGTATGAGCCTGATGAGAGCAAATCCCAGACCTAACTTGGAGCTAACATGCGTTAACCTCTAAAATATTGATCGAAACCAGGATTAATGGACTGTTTCAGTGTGGTACCACATTACTACGTGATCCAATACAAAAAAGCCCAGAATCTGGCCATCAAGTATGAGAAATATGCGAAAGTATGAGCCTGATGAGAGCAAATCCCTGACCTGACATGGACCTAACATGCGTTATCCTCTAGAATATTGATCGAAACCAGGATTAATGGACTGTGTCAGTGTGGTACCACAATACTACGTGATCCAAACCAAAAAAAGCCCAGAATCTGGCCGTCAAGTATGAGAAATATGCGAATGTATAAGCCTGATGAGAGCAAATCCCAGACCTAACCTAGACCTAACATGCGTTATCCTCTAAAATATTGATCGAAACCAGGTTTAATTGACTGTTTCAGTGTGGTACCACATTACTACGTGATCCTACCAGAAAAATCCCAGGATCTGCTCAACAAGTATGAGAAATATGCGCATGTATGAGCCTGATGAGAGCAAATCCCAGACCTAACATAGACCTTACATTCGTTATCCCCAAAAATATTGATCGAAACCAGGTTTAATGGACTGTTTCAGTGTGGTACCAAATTACTACGTGATCCAAACCAAAAAAAGCCCACAATCTGGCCATCAAGTATGAGAAATATGCGAAAGTATGAGCCTGATGAGAGCAAATCCCAGACCTAACTTGGAGCTAACATGCGTTAACCTCTAAAATATTGATCGAAACCAGGATTAATGGACTGTGTCAGTGTGGTACCACAATACTACGTGATCCAAACCAAAAAAAGCCCAGAATCTGGCCGTCAAGTGTGAGAAATATGCGATAGTATGAGCTTGATGAGAGCAAATCCCAGACCTAACATAGACCTAACATGCGTTATCCTCTAGAATATTGATCGAAACCAGGATTAATGGACAGTTTCAGTGTGGTGCCACATTACTACGTGATCCAATCCAAAGAAAGCTCAGAATCTGGCCATCAAGTATGAGAAATATGCGAAAGTATGAGCCTGATGAGAGCAAATCTCAGACCTAACATAGACCTAACATGCGTTATCCTCTAAAGTATTGATCGAGATCAGGTTGAATTGACTGTTTCAGTGTGGTACCACATTACCATGTGATCCAAACCAGAAAAAACCCAGGATCTGGCCAACAAGTATGTGAAGAATGCGAAAGTATGAGACTGAAGAGGGTAAATCCCAGACCTAACCCAGACCTAACATGCGTTATCCCTTAAAATATTTATCGAGACCAGGTTTAGTCGACTGTTTCAGTGTGGTACCACATTACTACGTGATCCAAACCAGAAAAAGCCCACAATCTGGCCATCAAGTATGAGAAATATGCGAAAGTATGAGCCTGATGAGAGCAAATCCCAGACCTAACATAGACCTAACATTCGTTACCCCCAAAAATATTGATCGAAACCAGGTTTAATGGACTGTTTCAGTGTGGTACCAAATTACTACGTGATCCATACCAAAAAAAGCCCACAATCTGGCCATCAAGTATGAGAAATATGCGAAAGTATGAGCCTGATGAGAGCAAATCCCAGACCTAACTTGGAGCTAACATGCGTTAACCTCTAAAATATTAATCGAAACCAGGATTAATGGACTGTTTCAGTGTGGTACCACATTACTACGTGATCCAATCCAAAAAAGCCCAGAATCTGGCCATCAAGTATGAGAAATATGCGAAAGTATGAGCCTGATCAGTGCAAATCCCAGACCTAACCTAGACCTAACATTGTTATCCTCTAAAATATTGATCAAAACCAGGTTTAATTGACTGTTTCAGTGTGGTACCACATTACTACGTGATCCTACCAGAAAAATCCCAGGATCTGCTCAACAAGTATGAGAAATATGCGAATGTATGAGCCTGATGAGAGCAAATCCCAGACCTAACCTAGACCTAACATGCGTTATCCTCTAAAATAATGATCGAGACAAGGTTTAGTCGACTGTTTCATTGTGGTACCACATTACCACGTGGTCCAAACCAGAAAAGCCCGGGATCTGTTCAAAAGTGTGAGAGGAATGCGAAAGTATGAGTCTGATGAGGGCAAATCCAAGGCCTAACCTAGACCTAACATGCGTTATCCTCTATAATATTGATCGAAACCAGGTTTAATTGACTGTTTCAGTGTGGTACCACATTACTACGTGATCGAAACCAGAAAAATCCCAGGATCTGCTCAACAAGTATGAGAAATATGCGAATGTATGAGCCTGATAAGAGCAAATCCCAGACCTAACCTAGTCCTAACATGCATTATCCTCTAAAGTATTGATCGAGACCAGGTTGAATTGACTGTTTCAGTGTGGTACCACATTACCATGTGATCCAAACCACAAAAAACCCAGGATCTGGCCAACAAATATGTGAAGAATGCGAAAGTATGAGACTGAAGAGGGCAAATCCCGGACCTAACCCAGACCTAGCATGCGTTATCCTTTAAAATATTTATCGAGACCAGGTTTAATGGACTTTTTCAGTGAGGTACCACATTTCTACGTGATCCAAACCAAAAAAAGCCTAGAATCTGGCCATCAAGTATGAGAAATTTGCGATAGTATGAGCCTGATGAGAGCAAATCCCAGACCTAACATAGACCTAACATGCGTTCTCCTCTAGAATATTGATCGAAACCAGGTTTAATGGACTGTTTCAGTGTGGTGCCACATTACTACGTCATCCAATCCAAAGAAAGCTCAGAATGTGGCCATCAAGTATGAGAAATATGCGAAAGTATGAGCCTGATGAGAGCTAATCCCTGACCTAACATAGACCTAACATGCGTTATCCTCTAAAATATTGATCGAGACCAGGTTTAGTCGACTGTTTCAGTGTGGTACCACATTACTACGTGATCCAAACCAGTGAAAGCCCAGGATCTGGCCTACAAGAATGAGAAATATGCGAACATATGAGCCTCATGAGGGCAAATCCCAGACCTAACATAGACCTAGCATGCGTTAACCTCTAAAATATTTTTTCGAGACCAGGTTGAATTGACTGTTTCAGTGTGGTACCACATTACTACGTGATCCAAACCAGTGAAAGCCCAGGATCTGGCCAACAAGAATGAGAAATATGCGAACGTATGAGACTCATGAGGGCAAATCACAAAGCTAACCCAGACCTAACATGCGTTATCCTCTAAAATATTTATCGAGACCAGGTTGAATCGACTGTTTCAGTGTGGTCCCACATTACTACGTGATCCAACACAGTAAAAGCCCAGTTTCTGGCCAATAAGAATGAGAAATATGCGAAAGTATGAGCCCCATGATGGCATATCCCTGTACTATCCCAGACGTAACTTGCGTTATCCTCTAAAATACTGATCGAAACCAGGTTTAATTGGCTGTTTCATTGTGGTACCACATTACTACGTGATCCGAACCAGAAAAAACCCTCGATCAGGTCAACATGTATGTTAAAACTGCGAAAGTATGACCCTGATGAAAGCAAAACCCCAGACCTAACACTGACCTAACATGTGTTATCCTCTAAAATATTGATCGAAACCAGGTTTAGTGGACTGTTTCAGTGTGTCACCACATTACTACGTGATCCAAACCAAAAAAAGCAAAGGATCTGGCTCACAAGTAGGAGAAATATGCGAAAGTATTAGCCTCAAGAGGGCAAATCACAAACATAACACAGACCTAACATGCGTTATCCTCTAAAATATTGATCGACACCAGGTTTAGTCGACTGTTTCAGTGTGGTACCACATTACTACGTGATCCAAACCAGAAAAAGACCAGAATCTGGCCATCAAGTATGAGAAATATGCGAAAGTATGAGCCTGATGAGAGCAAATCTCAGACCTAACATAGACCTAACATGCGTTATCCTCTAAAGTATTGATCGAGACCAGGTTGAATTGACTGTTTCAGTGTGGTACCACATTACCATGTGATCCAAACCAGAAAAAACCCAGGATCTGGCCAACAAGTATGTGAAGAATGCGAAAGTATGAGACTGAAGAGGGTAAATCCCAGACCTAACCCAGTCCTAACATGCGTTATCCCTTAAAATATTTATCGAGACCAGGTTTAGTCGACTGTCTCAGTGTGGTACCACATTACTATGTGATCCTAACAAGAAAAAACCCAGGATCTCGCCAACAAGTATGTGAAGAATGCGAAAGTATGAGACTGAAGTGGGCAAATCCCAGACCTAACCCAGACCTAACATGCGTTATCCTCTAAAATATTGATCGAAACCAGGTTTAATGATCTGTTTCAGTGTGGTACCTCATCACTACGTGATCGAAACCAAAAAAGGCCCAGAATCTGGCCATCAAGTATGAGAAATATGCGAATGTATAAGCCTGATGAGAGCAAATCCCAGACCTAACCTAGACCTAACATGCGTTATCCTCTAAAATATTGATCGAAACCAGGTTTAATTGACTGTTTCAGTGTGGTACCACATTACTACGTGATCCTACCAGAAAAATCGCAGGATCTGCTCAACAAGTATGAGAAATATGCGCATGTATGAGCCTGATGAGAGCAAATCCCAGACCTAACATAGACCTTACATTCGTTATCCCCAAAAATATTGATCGAAACCAGGTTTAATGGACTGTTTCAGTGTGGTACCAAATTACTACGTGATCCAAACCAAAAAAAGCCCACAATCTGGCCATCAAGTATGAGAAATATGCGAAAGTATGAGCCTGATGAGAGCAAATCCCAGACCTAACTTGGAGCTAACATGCGTTAACCTCTAAAATATTGATCGAAACCAGGATTAATGGACTGTGTCAGTGTGGTACCACAATACTACGTGATCCAAACCAAAAAAAGCCCAGAATCTGGCCGTCAAGTGTGAGAAATATGCGATAGTATGAGCCTGATGAGAGCAAATCCCAGACCTAACATAGACCTAACATGCGTTATCCTCTAGAATATTGATCGAAACCAGGATTAATGGACAGTTTCAGTGTGGTGCCACATTACTACGTGATCCAATCCAAAGAAAGCTCAGAATCTGGCCATCAAGTATGAGAAATATGCGAAAGTATGAGCCTGATGAGAGCAAATCCCAGACCTAACCTAGTCCTAACATGCATTATCCTCTAAAGTATTGATCGAGACCAGGTTGAATTGACTGTTTCAGTGTGGTACCACATTACCATGTGATCCAAACCAGAAAAAACCCAGGATCTGGCCAACAAATATGTGAAGAATGCGAAAGTATGAGACTGAAGAGGGCAAATCCCGGACCTAACCGAGACCTAGCATGCGTTATCCTCTAAAATATTGATCGACACCAGGTTTAATAATCTGTTTCAGTGTGGTACCTCATCACTACGTGATCGAAACCAAAAAAGGCCCAGAATCTTGCCATCAAGTATGAGAAATATGCGAATGTATGAGCCTGATGAGAGCAAATCCCAGACCTAACCTAGACCTAACATGCGTTATCCTCTAAAATAATGATCGAGACAAGGTTTAGTCGACTGTTTCATTGTGGTACCACATTACCACGTGGTCCAAACCAGAAAAGCCCGGGATCTGTTCAAAAGTGTGAGAGGAATGCGAAAGTATGAGTCTGATGAGGGCAAATCCAAGGCCTAACCTAGACCTAACATGCGTTATCCTCTATAATATTGATCGAAACCAGGTTTAATTGACTGTTTCAGTGTGGTACCACATTACTACGTGATCGAAACCAGAAAAATCCCAGGATCTGCTCAACAAGTATGAGAAATATGCGAATGTATGAGCCTGATAAGAGCAAATCCCAGACCTAACCTAGTCCTAACATGCATTATCCTCTAAAGTATTGATCGAGACCAGGTTGAATTGACTGTTTCAGTGTGGTACCACATTACCATGTGATCCAAACCACAAAAAACCCAGGATCTGGCCAACAAATATGTGAAGAATGCGAAAGTATGAGACTGAAGAGGGCAAATCCCGGACCTAACCCAGACCTAGCATGCGTTATCCTTTAAAATATTTATCGAGACCAGGTTTAATGGACTTTTTCAGTGAGGTACCACATTTCTACGTGATCCAAACCAAAAAAAGCCTAGAATCTGGCCATCAAGTATGAGAAATTTGCGATAGTATGAGCCTGATGAGAGCAAATCCCAGACCTAACATAGACCTAACATGCGTTCTCCTCTAGAATATTGATCGAAACCAGGTTTAATGGACTGTTTCAGTGTGGTGCCACATTACTACGTCATCCAATCCAAAGAAAGCTCAGAATGTGGCCATCAAGTATGAGAAATATGCGAAAGTATGAGCCTGATGAGAGCTAATCCCTGACCTAACATAGACCTAACATGCGTTATCCTCTAAAATATTGATCGAGACCAGGTTTAGTCGACTGTTTCAGTGTGGTACCACATTACTACGTGATCCAAACCAGTGAAAGCCCAGGATCTGGCCTACAAGAATGAGAAATATGCGAACATATGAGCCTCATGAGGGCAAATCCCAGACCTAACATGGACCTAGCATGCGTTAACCTCTAAAATATTTTTTCGAGACCAGGTTGAATTGACTGTTTCAGTGTGGTACCACATTACTACGTGATCCAAACCAGTGAAAGCCCAGGATCTGGCCAACAAGAATGAGAAATATGCGAACGTATGAGCCTCATGAGGGCAAATCACAAAGCTAACCCAGACCTAACATGCGTTATCCTCTAAAATATTTATCGAGACCAGGTTGAATCGACTGTTTCAGTGTGGTCCCACATTACTACGTGATCCAACACAGTAAAAGCCCAGTTTCTGGCCAATAAGAATGAGAAATATGCGAAAGTATGAGCCCCATGATGGCATATCCCTGTACTATCCCAGACGTAACTTGCGTTATCCTCTAAAATACTGATCGAAACCAGGTTTAATTGGCTGTTTCATTGTGGTACCACATTACTACGTGATCCGAACCAGAAAAAACCCTCGATCAGGTCAACATGTATGTTAAAACTGCGAAAGTATGACCCTGATGAAAGCAAAACCCCAGACCTAACACTGACCTAACATGTGTTATCCTCTAAAATATTGATCGAAACCAGGTTTAGTGGACTGTTTCAGTGTGTCACCACATTACTACGTGATCCAAACCAAAAAAAGCAAAGGATCTGGCTCACAAGTAGGAGAAATATGCGAAAGTATTAGCCTCAAGAGGGCAAATCACAAACATAACACAGACCTAACATGCGTTATCCTCTAAAATATTGATCGACACCAGGTTTAGTCGACTGTTTCAGTGTGGTACCACATTACTACGTGATCCAAACCAGAAAAAGACCAGAATCTGGCCATCAAGTATGAGAAATATGCGAAAGTATGAGCCTGATGAGAGCAAATCTCAGACCTAACATAGACCTAACATGCGTTATCCTCTAAAGTATTGATCGAGACCAGGTTGAATTGACTGTTTCAGTGTGGTACCACATTACCATGTGATCCAAACCAGAAAAAACCCAGGATCTGGCCAACAAGTATGTGAAGAATGCGAAAGTATGAGACTGAAGAGGGTAAATCCCAGACCTAACCCAGTCCTAACATGCGTTAACCTCTAAAATATTTATCGAGACCAGGTTTAGTCGACTGTCTCAGTGTGGTACCACATTACTATGTGATCCTAACAAGAAAAAACCCAGGATCTCGCCAACAAGTATGTGAAGAATGCGAAAGTATGAGACTGAAGTGGGCAAATCCCAGACCTAACCCAGACCTAACATGCGTTATCCTCTAAAATATTGATCGAAACCAGGTTTAATGATCTGTTTCAGTGTGGTACCTCATCACTACGTGATCGAAACCAAAAAAGGCCCAGAATCTGGCCATCAAGTATGAGAAATATGCGAATGTATAAGCCTGATGAGAGCAAGTCCCAGACCTAACCTAGACCTAACATGCGTTATCCTCTAAAATATTGATCGAAACCAGGTTTAATTGACTGTTTCAGTGTGGTACCACATTACTACGTGATCCTACCAGAAAAATCCCACGATCTGCTCAACAAGTATGAGAAATATGCGCATGTATGAGCCTGATGAGAGCAAATCCCAGACCTAACATAGACCTTACATTCGTTATCCCCAAAAATATTGATCGAAACCAGGTTTAATGGACTGTTTCAGTGTGGTACCAAATTACTACGTGATCCAAACCAAAAAAAGCCCACAATCTGGCCATCAAGTATGAGAAATATGCGAAAGTATGAGCCTGATGAGAGCAAATCCCAGACCTAACTTGGAGCTAACATGCGTTAACCTCTAAAATATTGATCGAAACCAGGATTAATGGACTGTTTCAGTGTGGTACCACATTACTACGTGATCCAATACAAAAAAGCCCAGAATCTGGCCATCAAGTATGAGAAATATGCGAAAGTATGAGCCTGATGAGAGCAAATCCCTGACCTGACATGGACCTAACATGCGTTATCCTCTAGAATATTGATCGAAACCAGGATTAATGGACTGTGTCAGTGTGGTACCACAATACTACGTGATCCAAACCAAAAAAAGCCCAGAATCTGGCCGTCAAGTGTGAGAAATATGCGATAGTATGAGCCTGATGAGTGCAAATCCCAGACCTAACATAGACCTAACATGCGTTATCCTCTAGAATATTGATCGAAACCAGGATTAATGGACAGTTTCAGTGTGGTGCCACATTACTACGTGATCCAATCCAAAGAAAGCTCAGAATCTGGCCATCAAGTATGAGAAATATGCGAAAGTATGAGCCTGATGAGAGCAAATCTCAGACCTAACATAGACCTAACATGCGTTATCCTCTAAAGTATTGATCGAGACCAGGTTGAATTGACTGTTTCAGTGTGGTACCACATTACCATGTGATCCAAACCAGAAAAAACCCAGGATCTGGCCAACAAGTATGTGAAGAATGCGAAAGTATGAGACTGAAGAGGGCAAATCCCAGACCTAACCCAGACCTAACATGCGTTATCCCTTAAAATATTTATCGAGACCAGGTTTAGTCGACTGTTTCAGTGTGGTACCACATTACTACGTGATCCAAACCAGAAAAAGCCCAGAATGTGGCCATCAAGTATTCGAAATATGCGAAAGTATGAGCCTGATGAGAGCAAATCCCTGACCTGACATGGACCTAACATGCGTTATCCTCTAGAATATTGATCGAAACCAGGATTAATGGACTGTTTCAGTGTGGTACCACAATACTACGTGATCCAAACCAAAAAAAGCCCAGAATCTGGCCATCAAGTATGAGCCTGATGAGATCAGATCTCGTATCTAACATAGACCTAACATGCGTTATCATCTAAAATATTGATCGAAACCAGGTTTAATGGACTTTTTCAGTGTGGTACCACATTTCTACGTGATCCAAACCAAAAAAAGCCCAGAATGTTGCCATCAAGTATGAGAAATATGCGAAAGTATGAGCCTGATGAGAGCAAATCCCTGACCTGACATGGACCTAACATGCGTTATCCTCTAGAATATTGATCGAAACCAGGATTAATGGACTGTTTCAGTGTGGTACCACAATACTACGTGATCCAAACCAAAAAAAGCCCAGAATCTGCCCGTCAAGTATGAGAAATATGCGATAGTATGAGCCTGATGAGAGCAAATCCCAGACCTAACATAGACCTAACATGCGTTATCCTCCAGAATATTGATCGAAACCAGGATTAATGGACTGTTTCAGTGTGGTGCCACATTACTACGTGATCCAATCCAAAGAAAGCTCAGAATCTGGCCATCAAGTATGAGAAATATGCGAAAGTATGAGCCTGATGAGAGCAAATCCCAGACCTAACATAGACCTAACATTCGTTACCCCCAAAAATATTGATCGAAACCAGGTTTAATGGACTGTTTCAGTGTGGTACCAAATTACTACGTGATCCATACCAAAAAAAGCCCACAATCTGGCCATCAAGTATGAGAAATATGCGAAAGTATGAGCCTGATGAGAGCAAATCCCAGACCTAACTTGGAGCTAACATGCGTTAACCTCTAAAATATTGATCGAAACCAGGATTAATGGACTGTTTCAGTGTGGTACCACATTACTACGTGATCCAATCCAAAAAAGCCCAGAATCTGGCCATCAAGTATGAGAAATATGCGAAAGTATGAGCCTGATCAGTGCAAATCCCAGACCTAACCTAGACCTAACATTGTTATCCTCTATAATATTGATCGAAACCAGGTTTAATTGACTGTTTCAGTGTGGTACCACATTACTACGTGATCGAAACCAGAAAAATCCCAGGATCTGCTCAACAAGTATGAGAAATATGCGAATGTATGAGCCTCATGAGAGCAAATCCCAGACCTAACCTAGTCCTAACATGCATTATCCTCTAAAGTATTGATCGAGACCAGGTTGAATTGACTGTTTCAGTGTGGTACCACATTACCATGTGATCCAAACCACAAAAAACCCAGGATCTGGCCAACAAATATGTGAAGAATGCGAAAGTATGAGACTGAAGAGGGCAAATCCCGGACCTAACCCAGACCTAGCATGCGTTAACCTTTAAAATATTTATCGAGACCAGGTTTAATGGACTTTTTCAGTGAGGTACCACATTTCTACGTGATCCAAACCAAAAAAAGCCCAGAATCTGGCCATCAAGTATGAGAAATTTGCGATAGTATGAGCCTGATGAGAGCAAATCCCAGACCTAACATAGACCTAACATGCGTTCTCCTCTAGAATATTGATCGAAACCAGGTTTAATGGACTGTTTCAGTGTGGTGCCACATTACTACGTCATCCAATCCAAAGAAAGCTCAGAATGTGGCCATCAAGTATGAGAAATATGCGAAAGTATGAGCCTGATGAGAGCTAATCCCTGACCTAACATAGACCTAACATGCGTTATCCTCTAAAATATTGATCGAGACCAGGTTTAGTCGACTGTTTCAGTGTGGTACCACATTACTACGTGATCCAAACCAGTGAAAGCCCAGGATCTGGCCTACAAGAATGAGAAATATGCGAACATATGAGCCTCATGAGGGCAAATCACAAAGCTAACCCAGACCTAACATGCGTTATCCTCTAAAATATTTATAGAGACCAGGTTGAATCGACTGTTTCAGTGTGGTCCCACATTACTACGTGATCCAACACAGTAAAAGCCCAGTTTCTGGCCAATAAGAATGAGAAATATGCGAAAGTATGAGCCCCATGATGGCATATCCCTGTACTATCCCAGACGTAACTTGCGTTATCCTCTAAAATACTGATCGAAACCAGGTTTAATTGACTGTTTCATTGTGGTACCACATTACTACGTGATCCGAACCAGAAAAAACCCTCGATCAGGTCAACATGTATGTTAAAACTGCGAAAGTATGACCCTGTTGAAAGCAAAACCCCAGACCTAACACTGACCTAACATGTGTTATCCTCTAAAATATTGATCGAAACCAGGTTTAGTGGACTGTTTCAGTGTGTCACCACATTACTACGTGATCCAAACCAAAAAATGCAAAGGATCTGGCTCACAAGTAGGAGAAATATGCGAAAGTATTAGCCTCAAGAGGGCAAATCACAAACATAACACAGACCTAACATGCGTTATCCTCTAAAATATTGATCGACACCAGGTTTAGTCGACTGTTTCAGTGTGGTACCACATTACTACGTGATCCAAACCAGAAAAAGACCAGAATCTGGCCATCAAGTATGAGAAATATGCGAAAGTATGAGCCTGATGAGAGCAAATCCCTGACCTAACCTGGACCTAACATGCGTTAACCTCTAAAATATTGATCGAAACCAGGTTTAATTGACTGTTTCAGTGTGGTACCACATTACTACGTGATCCTACCAGAAAAATCCCAGGATCTGCTCAACAAGTATGAGAAATATGCGCATGTATGAGCCTGATGAGAGCAAATCCCAGACCTAACATAGACCTAACATTCGTTATCCCCAAAAATATTGATCGAAACCAGGTTTAATGGACTGTTTCAGTGTGGTACCAAATTACTACGTGATCCAATCCAAAAAAAGCCCACAATCTGGCCATCAAGTATGAGAAATATGCGAAAGTATGAGCCTGATGAGAGCAAATCCCAGACCTAACTTGGAGCTAACATGCGTTAACCTCTAAAATATTGATCGAAACCAGGATTAATGGACTGTTTCAGTGTGGTACCACATTACTACGTGATCCAATACAAAAAAGCCCAGAATCTGGCCATCAAGTATGAGAAATATGCGAAAGTATGAGCCTGATGAGAGCAAATCCCTGACCTGACATGGACCTAACATGCGTTATCCTCTAGAATATTGATCGAAACCAGGATTAATGGACTGTGTCAGTGTGGTACCACAATACTACGTGATCCAAACCAAAAAAAGCCCAGAATCTGGCCGTCAAGTATGAGAAATATGCGGTAGTATGAGCCTGATGAGAGCAAATCCCAGACCTAACATAGACCTAACATGCGTTATCCTATAGAATATTGATCGAAACCAGGATTAATGGACAGTTTCAGTGTGGTGCCACATTACTACGTGATCCAATCCAAAGAAAGCTCAGAATCTGGCCATCAAGTATGAGAAATATGCGAAAGTATGAGCCTGATGAGAGCAAATCTCAGACCTAACATAGACCTAACATGCGTTATCCTCTAAAGTATTGATCGAGACCAGGTTGAATTGACTGTTTCAGTGTGGTACCACATTACCATGTGATCCAAACCAGAAAAAACCCAGGATCTGGCCAACAAGTATGTGAAGAATGCGAAAGTATGAGACTGAAGAGGGCAAATCCCAGACCTAACCCAGACCTAACATGCGTTATCCCTTAAAATATTTATCGAGACCAGGTTTAGTCGACTGTTTCAGTGTGGTACCACATTACTACGTGACGCAAACCAGAAAAAGCCCAGAATGTGGCCATCAAGTATTCGAAATATGCGAAAGAATGAGCCTGATGAGCGCAAATCCCTGACCTGACATGGACCTAACATGCGTTATCCTCTAGAATATTGATCGAAACCAGGATTAATGGACTGTTTCAGTGTGGTACCACAATACTACGTGATCCAAACCAAAAAAAGCCCAGAATCTGGCCATCAAGTATGAGAAATGTGCGAAAGTATGAGCCTGATGAGAGCAGATCTCGTATCTAACATAGACCTAACATGCGTTATCATCTAAAATATTGATCGAAACCAGGTTTAATGGACTTTTTCAGTGTGGTACCACATTTCTACGTGATCCAAACCAAAAAAAGCCCAGAATGTGGCCATCAAGTATGAGAAATATGCGAAAGTATGAGCCTGATGAGAGCAAATCCCTGACCTGACATGGACCTAACATGCGTTATCCTCTAGAATATTGATCGAAACCAGGATTAATGGACTGTTTCAGTGTGGTACCACAATACTACGTGATCCAAACCAAAAAAAGCCCAGAATCTGGCCGTCAAGTATGAGAAATATGCGATAGTATGAGCCTGATGAGAGCAAATCCCAGACCTAACATAGACCTAACATGCGTTATCCTCCAGAATATTGTTCGAAACCAGGATTAATGGACTGTTTCAGTGTGGTGCCACATTACTACGTGATCCAATCCAAAGAAAGCTCAGAATCTGGCCATGAAGTATGAGAAATATGCGAAAGTATGAGCCTGATGAGAGCAAATCCCAGACCTAACATAGACCTAACATTCGTTACCCCCAAAAATATTGATCGAAACCAGGTTTAATGGACTGTTTCAGTGTGGTACCAAATTACTACGTGATCCAAACCAAAAAAAGCCCACAATCTGGCCATCAAGTATGAGAAATATGCGAAAGTATGAGCCTGATGAGAGCAAATCCCAGACCTAACCTAGACCTAACATTTGTTATCCTCTAAAATATTGATCAAAACCAGGTTTAATTGACAGTTTCAGTGTGGTACCACATTACTTCGTGATCCTACCAGAAAAATCCCAGGATCTGCTCAACAAGTATGAGAAATATGCGAATGTATGAGCCTGATGAGAGCAAATCCCAGACCTAACCTAGACCTAACATGCGTTATCCTCTAAAATAATGATCGAGACAAGGTTTAGTCGACTGTTTCATTGTGGTACCACATTACCACGTGGTCCAAACCAGAAAAGCCCGGGATCTGTTCAAAAGTGTGAGAGGAATGCGAAAGTATGAGTCTGATGAGGGCAAATCCAAGGCCTAACCTAGACCTAACATGCGTTATCCTCTATAATATTGATCGAAACCAGGTTTAATTGACTGTTTCAGTGTGGTACCACATTACTACGTGATCGAAACCAGAAAAATCCCAGGATCTGCTCAACAAGTATGAGAAATATGCGAATGTATGAGCCTGATGAGAGCAAATCCCAGACCTAACCTAGTCCTAACATGCATTATCCTCTAAAGTATTGATCGAGACCAGGTTGAATTGACAGTTTCAGTGTGGTACCACATTACCATGTGATCCAAACCACAAAAAACCCAGGATCTGGCCAACAAATATGTGAAGAATGGAAAAGTATGAGACTGAAGAGGGCAAATCCCGGACCTAACCCAGACCTAGCATGCGTTATCCTTTAAAATATTTATCGAGACCAGGTTTTGTCGACTGTTTCAGTGTGGTACCACATTACTACGTGATCCAAACCAGAAAAAGCCCGGAGTCTGGCCATCAAGTGTGAGAAATATGCGAAAGTATGAGCCTGATGAGAGCAGATCCCGTATCTAACATAGACCTAACATGCGTTATCATCTAAAATATTGATCGAAACCAGCTTTAATGGACTTTTTCAGTGTGGTACCACATTTCTACGTGATCCAAACCAAAAAAAGCCCAGAATGTGGCCATCAAGTATGAGAAATATGCGAAAGTATGAGCCTGATGAGAGCTAATCCCTGACCTAACATAGACCTAACATGCGTTATCCTCTAGAATATTGATCGAAACCAGGATTAATGGACTGCTTCAGTGTGGTACCACATTACTACGTGATCCAAACCAAAAAAAGCCCAGAATCTGGCCACCAAGTATGAGAAATATGCGAAAGTTTGAGCCTGATGGGAGCAAATCCCAGACCTAACATGGACCTAGCATGCGTTAACCTCTAAAATATTGATCTAAACCAGGTTTAATGGACTGTTTAAGTGTGGTACCACACTACTATGAGATCCAAACCAAAAAAAGCCCAGAATCTGGCCACCAAGTATGAGAAATATCCGAAAGTATGAGCCTGATGAGAGCAAATCCCGGATCTAACATAGACCTAACATGCGTTATCCTCTAACATATTGATCGCAACCAGGTTTAATGGTCTGTTTCAGTGTGGTACCTCATCACTACCTGATCGAAACCAAAAAAGGCCCAGAATCTGGCCATCAAGTATGAGAAATATGCGAAAGTATGAGTCTGATGAGGGCAAATCCGAGGCCTGACCTAGACCTAACATGCGTTATCGTCTAAGATATTGGTCCAGGTCAGGTTTAATCAAAAGTTTCGGTGTGGTACCACACAACTATCTGATCCAAACCAGAAAAAACCCAGCATCTGTTCAAGAAGTATGTGAAGAATGCGAAAGTATGAGACTGATGAGGCCTAATCCCAGACCTAATCCAGACCTAACATGCGTTATCCTCTAAAATATTGATCGAGACCAGGTTTAGTCGATTGTTTCAGTGTGGTACCACATTACTACGTGATCCAAACCAGTGAAAGCCCAGGATCTGGCCAACAAGAATGAGAAATATGCGAACGTATGAGCCTCAGGAGGGCAAATCACAAACCTAACCCAGACCTAACATGCGTTATCCTCTAAAATATTTATCGAGACCAGGTTGAATCGACTGTTTCAGTGTGGTACCACATTACTACGTGATCCAAACCAGTGAAGGCCCAGGACCTGGCCAACAAGGATGAGAAATATGCGAAAGTATGAGCCTCATGAGGGCAAATCACAAACCTAACCCAGACCTAACACTGACCTAACATGTGTTATCCTCTAAGATATTGATCGAGACCAGGTTGAATTGACTGTTTCAGTGTGGTACCACATTACTACGTGATCCAAACCAGTGAAAGCCCAGGATCTGGCCAACAAGAATGAGAAATATGCGAACGTATGAGCCTCATGAGGGCAAATCACAAACCTAACCCAGACCTAACATGCGTTATCCTCTAAAATATTTATCGAGACCAGGTTGAATCGACTGTTTCAGTGTGCTCCCACATTACTACGTGATCCAATCCAAAGAAAGCTCAGAATCTGGCCATCAAGTATGAGAAATATGCGAAAGTATGAGCCTGATGAGAGCAAATCCCAGACCTAACATAGACCTAACATGCGTTATCCTCTAGAATATTGATCGAAACCAGTATTAATGGACTGTTTCAGTGTGGTACCACAATACTACGTGAGCCAAACCAGAAAAAGACCAGAATCTGGCCATCAAGTATCAGAAATATGCGAAAGTATGAGCCTGATGAGAGCAAATCCCGGATCTAACATAGACCTAACATGCGTTATCCTCTAAAATATTCATCGAAACCAGGTTTAATAATCTGATTCAGTGTGGTACCTCATCACAACGTGATCGAAACCAAAAAAGGCCCAGAATCTTGCCATCAAGTATGAGAAATATGCGAAAGTATGAGCCTGATGAGAGCAAATCCCAGACCTAACATAGACCTAACATGCGTTATCCTCTAGAATATTGATCGAAACCAGGATTAATGGACTGTTTCAGTGTGGTGCCACATTACTCCGTGATCCAATCCAAAGAAAGCTCAGAATCTGGCCATCAAGTATGAGAAATATGCGAAAGTATGAGCCTGATGAGAGCAAATCCCAGACCTAACCTGGAGCTAACATGCGTTAACCTCTAAAATATTGATCGAAACCAGGTTTAATGGACTGTTTAAGTGTGGTACCACATTACCATGTGATCCAAACCAGAAAAAACCCTGGATCTGGCCAACAAGTATGTGAAGAATGCGAAAGTATGTGACTGAAGTGGGCAAATCCCAGACCTAACCCAGACCTAACATGCGTTGTCCTCTGAAATATTGATCGAGACCAGGTTTAATCGTCTGTTTCAGTGTTGTCCCACATTACTACGTGATCCAACACAGTAAAAGCCCAGTTTCTGGCCAATAAGAATGAGAAATATGCGAAAGTATGAGCCCCAATTGGGCATATCCCTGTACTATCCC
Source organism: Colletes latitarsis (assembly GCF_051014445.1). Taxonomy (NCBI): domain Eukaryota; kingdom Metazoa; phylum Arthropoda; class Insecta; order Hymenoptera; family Colletidae; genus Colletes; species Colletes latitarsis. Next base: position 1,215,183 of record NW_027488379.1, on the reverse strand, counting down.
AGACGTAACTTGCGTTATCCTCTAATATACTGATCGAAACCAGGTTTAATTGACTGTTTCAATGTGGTACCACATTACTACGTGATCCAACACAGTAAAAGCCCAGTTTCTGGCCAATAAGAATGAGAAATATGCGAAAGTATGAGCCCCATGAGGGCATATCCCTGTACTATCCCAGACGTAACTTGCGTTAACCTCTAAAATACTGATCGAAACCAGGTTTAATGGACTGTTTCAGTGTGTCACCACATTACTACGTGATCCAAACCAAAAAAAGCAAAGGATCTGGCTCACAAGTAGGAGAAATATGCGAAAGTATTAGCCTCAAGAGGGCAAATCACAAACCTAACCCAGACCTAACATGCGTTATCCTCTAAAATATTGATCGACACCAGGTTTAGACGACTGTTTCAGTGTGGTACCACATTACTATGTGATCCTAACAAGAAAAAACCCAGGATCTCGCCAACAAGTATGTGAAGAATGCGAAAGTATGAGACTGAAATGGGCAAATCCCAGACCTAACCCAGACCTAACATGCGTTATCCTCTAAAATATTGATCGAAACCAGGTTTAATTGACTGTTTCAATGTGGTACCACATTACTACGTGATCCAAACCAAAAAATGCCCAGAATCTGGCCACCAAGTATGAGAAATATCCGAAAGTATGAGCCTGATGAGAGCAAATCCCGGATCTAACATAGACCTAACATGCGTTATCCTCTTAAATATTGATCGCAACCAGGTTTAATGGTCTGTTTCAGTGTGGTACCTCATCACTACGTGATCGAAACGAAAAAAGGCCCAAAATCTGGCCATCAAGTATGAGAAATATGCGAAAGTATGAGTCTGATGAGGGCAAATCCAAGGCTTAACCTAGACCTAACATGCGTTCTCCTCTAAAATATTGATCGGAACCAGGTTTAATGGTCTGTTTCAGTGTGGTACCTCACCACTACGTGATCGAAACCAAAAAAGGCCCAGAATCTGGCCATCAAGTATGAGAAATATGCGAAAGTATCAGTCTGATGAGGGCAAATCCAAGACCTAACCTAGACCTAACATGCGTTATCGTCTAAAATATTGATCGAGACCAGGTTTACTCGGCTGTTTCAGTGTGGTACCGCATTACTACGTGATCCAAACCAAAAAAAGCCCAGAATGTGGCCATCAAGTATGAGAAATATGCGAAAGTATGAGCCTGATGAGAGCAAATCCCTGACCTGACATGGACCTAACATGCGTTATCCTCTAGACTATTGATCGAAACCAGGATTAATGGACAGTTTCAGTGTGGTACCACAATACTACATGATCCAAACCAAAAAAAGCCCACAATCTGGCCATCAAGTATGAGAAATATGCGATAGTATGAGCCTGATGAGAGCAAATCCCAGACCTAACATAGACCAAACATGCGTTATCCTCTAGAATATTGATTGAAACCAGGATTAATGGACTGTTTCAGTGTGGTGCCACATTACTACGTGATCCAATCCAAAGAAAGCTCAGAATCTGGCCATCAAGTATGAGAAATATGCGAAAGTATGAGCCTGATGAGAGCAAATCCCAGACCTAACATAGACCTAACATTCGTTATCCCCTAAAATATTGATCGAAACCAGGTTTAATGGACTGTTTCAGTGTGGTACCTCACCACTACGTGATCGAAACCAAAAAAGGCCCAGTATCTGGCCATCAAGTATGAGAAATATGCGAAAGTATCAGTCTGATGAGGGCAAATCCAAGACCTAACCTAGACCTAACATGCGTTATCCTCTAAAATATTGATCGAGACCAGGTTTAATCCACTGTTTCAGTGTGGTCCCACATAACTACGTGATGCAAACCAGAAAAAGCCCAGGATCTGGCCAACAAGAATGAGAAATATGCGAAAGTATGAGCCTGATGAGAGCAAATGTCAAACCTAACCTTTACCTAACATGCGTTATCGTCTAAGATATTGGTCCAGGTCTGGTTTAATCAAAAGTTTCGGTGTGGTACCACACTACTGTATGATCCAAACCAGAAAAAACCCAGGATCTGGCCAACAAGTATGTGAAGAATGTGAAAGTATGAGACTGAAGTGGGCAAATCCCAGACCTAACCCAGACCTAACATGCGTTATCCTCTAAAATATTGATCGAGACCAGGTTTAGTCGACTGTTTCAGTGTGGTACCGCATTACTACGTGATCCAAACCAGTGGAAGCCCAGGATCTGGCCAACAAGTATGAGAAATATGCGAACGTATGTGACTGAAGAGGGCAAATCCCAGACCTAACCCAGACCTAACATGCGTCATCCTCTAAAATATTGATCGAGACCAGGTTTAGTCGACTGTTTCAGTGTGGTACCACATTACTACGTGATCCAAACCAGAAAAAGCCCGGAGTCTGGCCATCAAGTCTGAGAAATGTGCGAAAGTATGAGCCCGATGAGAGCAGATCCCGTATCGAACATAGACCTAACATGCGTTATCATCTAAAATATTGATCGAAACCAGGCTTAATGGACAGTTTCAGTGTGGTACCACAATACTACGTGATCCAAACCAAAAAAAGCCCACAATCTGGCCATCAAGTATGAGAAATATGCGATAGTATGAGCCTGATGAGAGCAAATCCCAGACCTAACCTAGACCTTACATGCGTTATCCTCTAAAATATTGATCGAAACCAGGTTTAATTGACTGTTTCAGTGTGGTACCACATTACTACGTGATCCAAACCAGAAAAAATCCGGGATCTGTTCAACAAGTGTGTGATGAATGCGAAAGTATGAGTCTGATGAGGGCAAATCCAAGGCCTAACCTAGACCTAACATGCGTTATCCTCTAACACATTGATCGAAACCAGGTTTAATGGACTGTTTCAGTGTGGTACCGCATTACTACGTGATCGAAACAAAAAAAAACCCAGGATCAGTTCAAGAAATATGTGAAGAATGAGGAAGTATCAGTCTTATGAGGACAAATCCTAGAACTAATCCAGAACTAACATGCGTTATCCTCTAAAATAATGATCGAGACCAGGTTTAGTCGACTGTTTCATTGTGGTACCACATTACCACGTGGTCCAAACCAGAAAAATCCCAGGATCTGCTCAACAAGTATGAGAAATATGCGACTGTATGAGCCTGATGAGAGCAAATCCCAGACCTAACCTAGTCCTAACATGCATTATCCTCTAAAGTATTGATCGAGACCAGGTTGAGTTGACTGTTTCAGTGTGGTACCACATTACCATGTGATCCAAACCAGAAAAGACCCAGGATCTGTTCAAGAAGTATGTGAAGAATGAGGAAGTACGAGACTGATGGGGGCAAATCCTGGACCTAATCCAGACCTAACATGCGATCTCCTCAAAAATATTGATTTTGACCAGGTTTAGTCGAGTGTTTCAATGTGGTACCACATTACCACGTGGTCCAAACCAGAAAAGTCAGGGATCTGTTCAACAAGTGTGTGAAGAATGCGAAAGTATGAGCCTGATGAGTGGAAATCCCATACCTAACCTAAATCTAGCATGCGTTATCCTCTAAAATATTGATCGAAACCAGGTTTAATTGACTGTTTTAGTGTGGTACCACATTACTACGTGATCCAAACCAGAAAAAATCCGGGATCTGTTCAACAAGTGTGTGATGAATGCGAAAGTATGAGTCTGATGAGGGCAAATCCAAGGCCTAACCTAGACCTAACATGCGTTACCCTCTAAGATATTGATCGAAACCAGGTTTAATGGACTGTTTAAGTGTGGTACCACACTACTATGTGATCCAAACCAGAAAAAACCCAGGATCTGTTCAAGAAATATGTGAAGAATGAGGAAGTACCAGACTGATGAGGGCAAATCCTAGAACAAATCCAGACCCAACATGCGTTATCCTCTAAAATAATGATCGAGACCAGGTTTAGTCGACTGTTTCATTGTGGTACCACATTACCACGTGGTCCAAACCAGAAAAGCCCGGGATCTGTTCAACAAGTGTGTGAAGAATGCGAAAGTATGAGTCTGATGAGGGCAAATCCAAGGCCTAACCTAGACCTACCATGCGTTATCCTCTGTAATAGTGATCGAAACCAGGTTGAATTGACTGTTTCAGTGTGGTACCACATTACTACGTGATCCAAACCAGTGAAAGCCCAGGATCTGGCCAACAAGAATGAGAAATATGCGAAAGTATGAGCCTGATGAGAGCAAATCCCGGATCTAACATAGACCTAACATGCGTTATCCTCTTAAATGTTGATCGCAACCAGGTTTAATGGTCTGTTTCAGTGTGGTACCTCATCACTACGTGATCGAAACGAAAAAAGGCCCAAAATCTGGCCATCAAGTATGAGAAATATGCGAAAGTATCAGTCTGATGAGGGCAAATCCAAGACCTAACCTAGACCTAACATGCGTTATCCTCTAAAATATTGATCGAGACCAGGTTTAATCCACTGTTTCAGTGTGGTCCCACATAACTACGTGATGCAAACCAGAAAAAGGCCAGGATCTGGCCAACAAGAATGAGAAATATGCGAAAGTATGAGCCTGATGAGAGCAAATGTCAAACCTAACCTTTACCTAACATGCGTTATCGTCTAAGATATTGGTCCAGGTCAGGTTTAATCAAAAGTTTCGGTGTGGTACCACACTACTGTATGATCCAAACCAGGAAAAACCCAGGATCTGGCCAACAAGTATGTGAAGAATGCGAAAGTATGAGACTGAAGAGGGCAAATCCCAGACCTAACCCAGACCTAACATGCGATATCCACTAGAATATTGATCGAGACCAGGTTTACTCGACTGTTTCAGTGTGGTACCGCATTACTACGTGATCCGAACCAGTGAAAGCCCAGGATCTGGCCAACAAGAATGAGAAATATGCGAACGTATGAGACTGAAGAGGGCAAATCCCAGACCTAACCCAGACCTAACATGCGTTATCCCTTAAAATATTTATCGAGACCAGGTTTAGTCGACTGTTTCAGTGTCGTACCACATTACTACGTAATCCAAACCAGAAAAAGTCCGGAGTCTGGCCATCAAGTGTGAGAAATATGCGAAAGTATGAGCCTGATGAGAGCAGATCCCGTATCTAACAAAGACCTATCATGCGTTATCATCTAAAATATTGATCGAAACCAGGTTTAATGGACTTTTTCAGTGTGGTACCACATTTCTACGTGATCCAAACCAAAAAAAGCCCAGACTCTGGCCATCAAGTATGAGAAATATGCGAAAGTATGAGCCTAATGAGAGCAAATCCCTGCCCTAAGATAGACCTAACATGCATTATCCTCTAGAATATTGATCGAAACCAGGATTAATGGACTGTTTCAGTGTGGTACCACAATACTACGTGATCCAAACCAAAAAAAGCCCAGAATCTGGCCATCAAGTATGAGAAATATGCGAAAGTGTGAGCCTGATGAGTGCAAATCCCAGACCAAACATAGAACTAACATGCGTTGTCCTCTAGAATATTGATCGAAACCAGGATTAATGGACTGTTTCAGTGTGGTGCCACATTACTACGTGATCCAATCCAAAGAAAGCTCAGAATCTGGCCATCAAGTATGAGAAATATGCGAAAGTATGAGCCTGATGAGAGCAGATCCCGTATCTAACAAAGACCTATCATGCGTTATCATCTAAAATATTGATCGAAACCAGGCTTAATGGACTTTTTCAGTGTGGTACCACATTTCTACGTGATCCAAACCAAAAAAAGCCCAGAATCTGGCCATCAAGTATGAGAAATATGCGAATGTATTAGCCTCATGGAGGCAATTCACAGACCTGACCCAGACCTAACATGTGTTATCCTCTAAAATATTGATCCAAACTGTTTAATCGACTGTTTCAGTGTGGTAACACACTACTATGTGATCCAAACCAGAAAAAACCGAGGATCTGTTCAAGAAGTATGTGAAGAATGAGGAAGTACGAGACTGATGGGGGCAAATCGTAGACCTAATCCAGACGTAACATGCGATCTCCGCAAAAATATTGATCTTGACCAGGTTTAGTCGAATGTTTCATTGTGGTACCACATTACCACGTGGTCCAAACCAAAAAAAGCCCAGAATCTGGCCATCAAGTATGAGAAATATGCGAAAGTATGAGCCTGATGAGAGCAAATGCCAGACCTAACATAGACCTAACATGCGTTACCCTCTAAAATATTGATCGAAACCAGGTTGAATTGACTGTTTCAGTTTGGTGCCACATTACTACGTGATCCAAACCAGAAAAAGCCCAGAATCTGGCCATCAAGTATGAGAAATATGCGAATGTATTAGCCTCATGGAGGCAATTCACAGACCTGACCCAGACCTAACATGTGTTATCCTCTAAAATATTGATCCAAACTGTTTAATCGACTGTTTCAGTGTGGTAACACACTACTATGTGATCCAAACCAGAAAAAACCGAGGATCTGTTCAAGAAGTATGTGAAGAATGAGGAAGTACGAGACTGATGGGGGCAAATCCTGGACCTAATCCAGACCTAACATGCGATCTCCTCAAAAATATTGATCTTGACCTGGTTTAGTCGAGTGTTTCAATGTGGTACCACATTACCACGTGGTCCAAACCAGAAAAGCCAGGGATCTGTTCAACAAGTGCGTGAAGAATGCGAAAGTATGAGCCTGATGAGTGGAAATCCCATACCTAACCTAAATCTAGCATGCGTTATCCTCTAATATATTGTTCGAAACCCGGTTTAATTGACTGTTTTAGTGTGGTACCACATTACTACGTGATCCAAACCATAAAAGACCCAGGATCTGTTCAAGAAGTATGTGAAGAATGAGGAAGTATGAGACTGATGAGGGCAAATCCCAGTCCTAATCCAGACCTAACATGCGTCATCCTCTAAAATATTGATCGAGACCAGGTTTAGTCGACTGTTTCAGTGTGGTACCACATTACTACGTGATCCAATCCAGAAAAACTCCAGAATCTGGCCATCAAGTATCAGAAATATGCGAAAGTATGAGCCTGATGAGAGCAAATCCCAGACCTGAGATAGACCTAACATGCGTTGTCCTCTAGAATATTGATCGAAACCAGGATAAATGGACTGTTTCAGTGTGGTGCCACATTACTACGTGATGCAATCCAAGGAAAGCTCAGAATCTGGCCATCAAGTATGAGAAATATGCGAAAGTATGTGCCTGATGAGAGCAAATCCCAGTCCAAACATAGACCTAACATGCGTTATCATCTAAAATATTGATCGAAACCTGGTTTAATCGACTGTTTCAGTGTGGTACCACACTACTATGTGATCCAAACCAGAAAAGACCCAGGATCTGTTCAAGAAGTATGTGAAGAATCAGGAAGTACGAGACTGATGGGGGCAAATCCTGGACCTAATCCAGACCTAACATGCGATCTCCTCAAAAATATTGATCTTGACCAGGTTTAGTCGAGTGTTTCAATGTGGTACCACATTACCACGTGGTCCAAACCAGAAAAGCCAGGGATCTGTACAACAAGTGTGTGAAGAATGCGAAAGTATGAGCCTGATGAGTGGAAATCCCATACCTAACCTAAATCTAGCATGCGTTATACTCTAAAATATTGATCGAAACCAGGTTTAATTGACTGTTTTAGTGTGGTACCACATTACTACGTGATCCAAACCAGAAAAAATCCGGGATCTGTTCAACAAGTGTGTGATGAATGCGAAAGTATGAGTCTGATGAGGGCAAATCCAAGGCCTAACCTAGACCTAACATGCGTTACCCTCTAAGATATTGATCGAAACCAGGTTTAATGGACTGTTTAAGTGTGGTACCACACTACTATGTGATCCAAACCAGAAAAAACCCAGGATCTGTTCAAGAAATATGTGAAGAATGAGGAAGTATCAGACTGATGAGGGCAAATCCTAGAACAAATCCAGACCCAAAATGCGTTATCCTCTAAAATAATGATCGAGACCAGGTTTAGTCGACTGTTTCATTGTGGTACCACATTACCACGTGGTCCAAACCAGAAAAGCCCGGGATCTGTTCAACAAGTGTGTGAAGAATGCGAAAGTATGAGTCTGATGAGGGCAAATCCAAGGCCTAACCTAGACCTACCATGCGTTATCCTCTGTAATAGTGATCGAAACCAGGTTTAATTGACTGTTTCAGTGTGGTACCACATTACTACGTGATCCAAACCAGAAAAATCCCAGGATCTGCTCAACAAGTATGAGAAATATGCGAATGTATGAGCCTGATGAGAGCAAATCCCAGACCTAACATAGACCTAACATGCGTTATCCTCTAAAATATTGACCGAAACCAGGTTTAATGGACTGTTTCAGTGTGGTACCACATTACTACGTGATCCAAACCAAAAAATGCCCAGAATCTGGCCACCAAGTATGAGAAATATCCGAAAGTATGAGCCTGATGAGAGCAAATCCCGGATCTAACATAGACCTAACATGCGTTATCCTCTTAAATGTTGATCGCAACCAGGTTTAATGGTCTGTTTCAGTGTGGTACCAAATTACTACGTGATCCAAACCAAAAAGAGCCCACAATCTGGCCATCAAGTATGAGAAATATGCGAAAGTATGAGTCTGATGAGGGCAAATCCAAGGCTTAACCTAGACCTAACATGCGTTCTCCTCTAAAATATTGATCGAAACCAGGTTAAATGGTCTGTTTCAGTGTGGTACCTCACCACTACGTGATCGAAACCAAAAAAGGCCCAGAATCTGGCCATCAAGTATGAGAAATATGCGAAAGTATCAGTCTGATGAGGGCAAATCCAAGACCTAACCTAGACCTAACATGCGTTATCCTCTAAAATATTGATCGAGACCAGGTTTAATCCACTGTTTCAGTGTGGTCCCACATAACTACGTGATGCAAACCAGAAAAAGCCCAGGATCTGGCCAACAAGAATGAGAAATATGCGAAAGTATGAGCCTGATGAGAGCAAATGTCAAACCTAACCTTTACCTAACATGCGTTATCGTCTAAGATATTGGTCCAGGTCAGGTTTAATCAAAAGTTTCGGTGTGGTGCCACACTACTGTATGATCCAAACCAGGAAAAACCCAGGATCTGGCCAACAAGTATGTGAAGAATGCGAAAGTATGAGACTGAAGAGGGCAAATCCCAGACCTAACCCAGACCTAACATGCGTTATCCTCTAGAATATTGATCGAGACCAGGTTTACTCGACTGTTTCAGTGTGGTACCGCATTACTACGTGATCCGAACCAGTGAAAGCCCAGGATCTGGCCAACAAGAATGAGAAATATGCGAACGTATGAGACTGAAGAGGGCAAATCCCAGACCTAACCCAGACCTAACATGCGTTATCCCTTAAAATATTTATCGAGACCAGGTTTAGTCGACTGTTTCAGTGTCGTACCACATTACTACGTGATCCAAACCAGAAAAAGCCCGGAGTCTGGCCATCAAGTGTGAGAAATGTGCGAAAGTATGAGCCTGATGAGAGCAGATCCCGTATCGAACATAGACCTAACATGCGTTATCCTCTAAAATATTGATCGAAACCAGGTTTAATTGACTGTTTCAGTGTGGTACCACATTACTACGTGATCCAAACCAGAAAAAATCCGGGATCTGTTCAACAAGTGTGTGATGAATGCGAAAGTATGAGTCTGATGAGGGCAAATCCAAGGCCTAACCTAGACCTAACATGCGTTATCCTCTAACACATTGATCGAAACCAGGTTTAATGGACTGTTTCAGTGTGGTACCACATTACTACGTGATCGAAACCAGAAAAAACACGGGATCTGTTCTACAAGTATGTGAAGAATGCGAAAGTATGAGTCTGATGAGGGCAAATCCCAGGCCTAGCCTAGACCTAACATGAGTTATCCTCCAAAATATTGATCGAAACAAGGATTAGTGGACTGTTTCAGTGTGGTGCCACATTACTACGTGATCCAATCCAAAGAAAGCTCAGAATCTGGCCATCAAGTATAAGAAATATGCGAAAGTATGAGCCTGATGAGAGCAAATCCCAGACCTAACCTGGAGCTAACATGCGTTAACCTCTAAAATATTGACCGAAACCAGGTTTAATGGACTGTTTAAGTGTGGTACTACATTACCATGTGATCCAAACCAGAAAAAACCCTGGATCTGGCCAACAAGTATGTGAAGAATGCGAAAGTATGAGACTGAAGTGGGCAAATCCCAGACCTAACCCAGACCTAACATGCGTTAACCTCTAAAATATTGATCGAAACCAGGTTTAATGGACCGTTTAAGTGTGGTACCACACTACTTTGTGATCCAAACCAGAAACAACCCAGGATCTGTTCAAGAAGTATGTGAAGAATGAGGAAGTATCAGACTGATGAGGGCAAATCCCTGACCTGACATGGACCTAACATGCGTTATCCTATAGAATATTGATCGAAACCTGGATTAGTGGACTGTTTCTGTGTGGTACCACAATACTACGTGATCCAAACCAAAAAAAGGCTAGAATCTGCGCATCAAGTATGAGAAATATGCGAAAGTATGACCCTGATGAGAGCAAACCCCAGACCTAACATAGACCTAACATTCGTTATCCTCTAAAATATTGATCGAAACCAGGTTTAATGGACTGTTTCAGTGTGGTACCAAATTACTACGTGATCCAAACCAAAAAGAGCCCACAATCTGGCCATCAAGTATGAGAAATATGCGAAAGTATGAGTCTGATAAGGCAAATCCATGGCCTTACCTAGGCCTAACATGCGTTATCCTCTAAAATATTGATCGAGACCAGGTTTACTCGACTGTTTCAGTGTGGTACCGCATTACTAAGTGATCCAAACCAGAAAAAGACCAGAATCTGGCCATCAAGTATCAGAAATATGCGAAAGTATGAGCCTTATGAGAGCAAATCCCAGACCTAACCTAGACCTAACATGCGTTAACCTCTAAAATAATGATCGTGACCAGGTTTAGGCGACTGTCTCAGTGTGGTACCACATTACTATGTGATCCAAACCAGAAAAAACCCAGGATCTGGCCAACATGCATGTGAAGAATGCGAAAGTATGAGACTGAAGTGGGCAAATCCCAGACCTAACCCAGACCTAACATGCGTTGTCCTCTGAAATATTGATCGAGACCAGGTTTAATCGTCTGTTTCAGTGTTGTCCCACATTACTACGTGATCCAACACAGTAAAAGCCCAGTTTCTGGCCAATAAGAATGAGAAATATGCGAAAGTATGAGCCCCATGAGGGCATATCCCTGTACTATCCCAGACGTAACTTGCGTTATCCTCTAAAATACTGATCGAAACCAGGTTTAATTGACTGTTTCAATGTGGTACCACATTACTACGTGATCCAAACCAGAAAAAACCCACGATCAGGTCAACATGTATGTTAAAACTGCGAAAGTATGACCCTGATGAAAGCAAAACCCCAGACCTAACACTGACCTAACATGTGTTATCCTCTAAAATATTGATCGAAACCAGGTTTAATGGACTGTTTCAGTGTGTCACCACATTACTACGTGATCCAAACCAAAAAAAGCAAAGGATCTGGCTCACAAGTAGGAGAAATATGCGAAAGTATTAGCCTCGAGAGGGCAAATCACAAACCTAACCCAGACCTAACATGCGTTATCCTCTAAAATATTGACCGACACCAGGTTTAGTCGACTGTTTCAGTGTGGTACCACATTACTATGTGATCCTAACAAGAAAAAACCCAGGATCTCGCCAACAAGTATGTGAAGAATGCGAAAGTATGAGACTGAAATGGGCAAATCCCAGACCTAACCCAGACCTAACATGCGTTATCCTCTAAAATATTGATCGAAACCAGGTTTAATGATCTGTTTCAGTGTGGTGCCACATTACTACGTGATCCAAACCAGAAAAAGCCCGGAGTCTGGCCATCAAGTGTGAGAAATGTGCGAAAGTATGAGCCTGATGAGAGCAGATCCCGTATCGAACATAGACCTAACATGCGTTATCATCTAAAATATTGATCGAAACCAGGTTTAATGGACTTTTTCAGTGTGGTACCACATTTCTACGTGATCCAAACCAAAAAAAGCCCAGAATGTGGCCATCAAGTATGAGAAATATGCGAAAGTATGAGCCTGATGAGAGCAAATCCCTGACCTGACATGGACCTAACATGCGTTATCCTCTAGAATATTGATCGAAACCAGGATTAATGGACAGTTTCAGTGTGGCACCACAATACTACGTGATCCAAACCAAAAAAAGCCCACAATCTGGCCATCAAGTATGAGAAATATGCGATAGTATGAGCCTGATGAGAGCAAATCCCAGACCTATCATAGACCTAACATGCGTTATTCTCTGGAATATTGATCGAAACCAGGATTAATGGACTGTTTCAGTGTGGTGCCACATTACTACGTGATCCAATCCAAAGAAAGCTCAGAATCTGGCCATCAAGTATGAGAAATATGCGAAAGTATGAGCCTGATGAGAGCAAATCCCAGACCTAACATAGACCTAACATGCGTTATCCTCTGAAATATTGATCGAGACCAGGTTTAGTCGACTGTTTCAGTGTGGTACCGCATTACTACGTGATCCAAACCAGTGGAAGCCCAGGATCTGGCCAACAAGTATGAGAAATATGCGAAAGTATGAGCCTCATGAGGGCAAATCACAAACCTAACCCAGACCTAGCATGCGTTATCCCCTAAAATATTTATCGAGACCAGGTTGAATTGACTGTTTCTGTGTAGTACCACATAACTACGTGATCCGAACCAGTGAAAGCCCAGGATCTGGCCAACAAGAATGAGAAATATGCGAACGTATGAGACTGAAGAGGGCAAATCCCAGACCTAACCCAGACCTAACATGCGTTATCCCTTAAAATATTTATCGAGACCAGGTTTAGTCGACTGTTTCAGTGTGGTACCACATTACTACGTGATCCAAACCAGAAAAAGCCCGGAGTCTGGCCATCAAGTGTGAGAAATGTGCGAAAGTATGAGCCTGATGAGAGCAGATCCGGTATCGAACATAGACCTAACATGCGTTATCATCTAAAATATTGATCGAAACCAGGTTTAATGGACTTTTTCAGTGTGGTACCACATTTCTACGTGATTCAAACCAAAAAAAGCCCAGAATGTGGCCATGAAGTATGAGAAATATGCGAAAGTATGAGCCTGATGAGAGCAAATCCCTGACCTGACATGGACCTAACATGCGTTATCCTCTAGAATATTGATCGAAACCAGGATTAATGGACAGTTTCAGTGTGGTACCAGAATACTACGTGATCCAAACCAAAAATAGCCCACAATCTGGCCATCAAGTATGAGAAATATGCGATAGTATGAGCCTGATGAGAGCAAATCCCAGACCTAACATAGACCTAACATTCGTTATCCCCTAAAATATTGATCGAAACCAGGATTAATGGACTGTTTCAGTGTGGTGCCACATTACTACGTGATCCAATCCAAAGAAAGCTCAGAATCTGGCCATCAAGCATGAGAAATATGCGAAAGTATGAGCCTGATGAGAGCAAATCTCAGACCTAACATAGACCTAACATTCGTTATCCCCTAAAATATTGATCGAAACTAGGTTTAATCGACTGTCTCAGTGTGGTACCACATTACTATATGATCCCAACCTGAAAAAACCAGGATCTGTCCATGAAGTGTGTGACGAATGCGAAAGTATGAGTCTGATGAGGGCAAATCCAAGGCCTAACCTAGACCTAACATGCGTTATCCTCTAACACATTGATCGAAACCAGGTTTAATGGACTGTTTCAGTGTGGTACCGCATTACTACGTGATCCAAACCAGAAAAAACCCGGGATCTGTTCAACAAATATGTGAAGAATGCGAAAGTATGAGCCTGATGAGGGCAAATCCCAGGACTGGCCTAGACCTAACATGAGTTATCCTCTAAAGTATTTATCGAGACCAGGTTGAATTGACTGTTTCTGTGTGGTACCACATAACTACGTGATCCGAACCAGTGAAAGCCCAGGATCTGGCCAACAAGAATGAGAAATATGCGAACGTATGAGACTGAAGAGGGCAAATCCCAGACCTAACCCAGACCTAACGTGCGTCATCCTCTAAAATATTGATCGAGACCAGGTTTAGTCGACTGTTTCAGTGTGGTACCACGTTACTACGTGATCCAAACCAGAAAAAGCCCGGAGTCTGGCCATCAAGTGTGAGAAATGTGCGAAAGTATGAGCCTGATGAGAGCAGATCCCGTATCGAACATAGACCTAACATGCGTTATCATCTAAAATATTGATCGAAACCAGGTTTAATGGACTTTTTCAGTGTGGTACCACATTTCTACGTGATCCAAACCAAAAAAAGCCCAGAATGTGGCCATCAAGTATGAGAAATATGCGAAAGTATGAGCCTGATGAGAGCAAATCCCTGACCTGACATGGACCTAACATGCGTTATCCTCTAGAATATTGATCGAAACCAGGCTTAATGGACAGTTTCAGTGTGGTACCACAATACTACGTGATCCAAACCAAAAAAAGCCCACAATCTGGCCATCAAGTATGAGAAATATGCGATAGTATGAGCCTGATGAGAGCAAATCCCAGACCTAACATAGACCTAACATGCGTTATCCTCTAGAATATTGATCGAAACCAGGATTAATGGACTGTTTCAGTGTGGTGCCACATTACTACGTGATCCAATCCAAAGAAAGCTCAGAATCTGGCCATCAAGTATGAGAAATATGCGAAAGTATGAGCCTGATGAGAGCAAATCTCAGACCTAACATAGACCTAACATGCGTCATCCTCTAAAATATTGATCGAGACCAGGTTTAATGGACTGTTTCAGTGTGGTACCGCATTACTACGTGATCGAAACAAAAAAAAACCCAGGATCAGTTCAAGAAATATGTGAAGAATGAGGAAGTATCAGTCTTATGAGGACAAATCCTAGAACTAATCCAGAACTAACATGCGTTATCCTCTAAAATAATGATCGAGACCAGGTTTAGTCGACTGTTTCATTGTGGTACCACATTACCACGTGGCCCAAACCAGAAAAATCCCAGGATCTGCTCAACAAGTATGAGAAATATGTGACTGTATGAGCCTGATGAGAGCAAATCCCAGACCTAACCTAGTCCTAACATGCATTATCCCCTAAAGTATTGATCGAGACCAGGTTGAGTTGACTGTTTCAGTGTGGTACCACATTACCATGTGATCCAAACCAAAAAAAACCCAGGATCTGGCCAACAAGTATGTGAAGAATGCGAAAGTATGAGACTGAAGAGGGCAAATCCCAGACCTAACCCAGACCTAACATGCGATATCCTTTAAAATATTTATCGAGACCAGGTTTAGTCGACTGTTTCAGTGTGGTACCACATTACTACGTGATCCAAACCAGAAAAAGCCCGGAGTCTGGCCATCAAGTGTGAGAAATATGCGAAAGTATGAGCCTGATGAGAGCAGATCCCGTATCTAACAAAGACCTATCATGCGTTATCATCTAAAATATTGATCGAAACCAGGTTTAATGGACTTTTTCAGTGTGGTTCCACATTTCTACGTGATCCAAACCAAAAAAAGCCCAGACTCTGGCCATCAAGTATGAGAAATATGCGAAAGTTTGAGCCTGATGAGAGCAAATCCCTGCCCTAGGATAGACCTAACATGCGTTATCCTCCAGAATATTGATCGAAACCGGGATTAATGGACTGTTTCAGTGTGGTACCACAATACTACGTGATCCAAACCAAAAAAAGCCCAGAATCTGGCCATCAAGTATGAGAAATATGCGAAAGTGTGAGCCTGATGAGTGCAAATCCCAGACCAAACGTAGACCTAACATGCGTTGTCCTCTAGAATATTGATCGAAACCAGGATTAATGGACTGTTCCAGTGTGGTGCCACATTACTACGTGATCCAATCCAAAGAAAGCTCAGAATCTGGCCATCAAGTATGAGAAATATGCGAAAGTATGAGCCTGATGAGAGCAAATCCCAGACCTAACATAGACCTAACATGCGTTACCCTCTAAAATATTGATCGAAACCAGGTTTAATGGACTGTATCAGTGTGGCACCCCATTACTACGTTACCCAAACCAAAAAAAGCCCAGGATCTGTTCAAGAAGTATGTGAAGAATGAGGAAGTACGAGACTGATGGGGGCAAATCGTAGACCTAATCCAGACCTCACATGCGATCTCCGCAAAAATATTGATCTTGACCAGGTTTAGTCGAGTGTTTCATTGTGGTACCAAATTACCACGTGGTCCAAACCAAAAAAAGCCCAGAATCTGGCCATCAAGTATGAGAAATATGCGAAAGTATGAGCCTGATGAGAGCAAATCCCAGACCTAACGTAGACCTAACATGCGTTACCCTCTAAAATATTGATCGAAACCAGGTTGAATTGACTGTTTCAGTTTGGTGCCACATTACTACGTGATCCAAACCAGAAAAAGCCCAGAATCTGGCCATCAAGTATGAGAAATATGCGAAAGTATGAGCCTGATGAGAGCAAATCCCAGACCTAACATAGACCTAACATGCGTTACCCTCTAAAATATTGATCGAAACCAGGTTTAATGGACTGTTTCAGTGTGGTGCCACTTTAATACGTGATCGAAACCAAAAAAGGACCAGAATCTGGCCATCAAGTATGAGAAATATGCGAAAGTATGAGCCTGATGAGTGGAAATCCCATACCTAACCTAAATCTAACATGCGTTATCCTCTAAAATATTGATCGAAACCAGGTTTAATTGACTGTTTCAGTGTGGTACCACATTACTACGTGATCCAAACCAGAAAAAATCCGGGATCTGTTCAACAAGTGTGTGATGAATGCGAAAGTATGAGTCTGATGAGGGCAAATCCAAGGCCTAACCTAGACCTAACATGCGTTATCATCTAAAATATTGATCGAAACCTGGTTTAATCGACAGTTTCAGTGTGGTACCACACTACTATGTGATCCAAACCAGAAAAGACCCAGGATCTGTTCAAGAAGTATGTGAAGAATGAGGAAGTATGAGACTGATGAGGGTAAATCCCAGTCCTAATCCAGACCTAACATGCGTCATCCTCCAAAATATTGATCGAGACCAAGTTTAGTCGACTGTTTCAGTGTGGTACCACATTACTACGTGATCCAAACCAGAAAAAGTCCAGAATCCGGCCATCAAGTATCAGATATATGCGAAAGTATGAGCCTGATGAGAGCAAATCCCAGAACTAACCTAGACCTAACATGCGCTATCCTCATAAATAATGATCGAATCTAGGTTTGATGGACCGTTCCAGTGTGGTACCACATTACTACGTGATCCAAACCAGAAAAAGCCCGGGATCTCTTCAACAGGTATGTGAAGAATGCGAAAGTATGAGCCTGATGAGGGTAAATCCCAGGCCTGGCCAAGACCTAACATGAGTTATCCTCTAAAATATTGATCGAAACAAGGTCTAATGGACTGTTACAGTGTGGTGCCACATTTCTACGTGATCCAAACCAGAAAGAAACCGGGATCTGTTCAACAAATATGTGAAGAATGCGAAAGGATGAGTCTGATGAGGGCAAATCCCAGGCGTGGCCTAGACCTAACATGAGTTATCCTCTAAAGTATTCATCGAAACTAGATTTAATCGATTGTTTCAGTGTGGTGCCACATTACTACGTGATCCAAAGCAGAAAAGACCCAGGATCTGCTCTACAAGTATGAGAAATATGCGAAAGTATGAGCCTGATGAGAGCAGATCCCGTATCTAACAAAGACCTAACATGCGTTATCCTGTAAAATATTGATTGAAACCAGGTTTAATGGACTGTTTCTGTGTGGTACCCCATTACTACGTTAACCAAACCAAAAAAAGCCCAGAATCTGGCCATCAAGTATGAGAAATATGCGAAAGTATGAGCCTGATGAGAGCAAATCCCAGACCTAACATAGACCTAACATGCATTATCATCTAAAATATTGATCGAAACCTGGTTTAATCGAATGTTTCAGTGTGGTACCACACAACTATGTGATCCAAACCAGAAAAAACCCAGGATCTCTTCAAGAAATATGTGAAGAATGAGGAAGTATGAGACTGATAAGGGCAAATCCCTGACCTTACCCTGACCTAACATGAGTTATCCTCTAAAATATCGATCGCGACCAGCTTTAAAGGACTGTTTCAGTGTGGTCCCACATTACTACGTGATCCAAACCAGAAGGAGCCCAAGATCTGCTCAACAAGTATGAGAAATATGCGAATGTATGAGCTTGAAGAGAGCAAATCCCAGACCTAACCCAGACCTAACATGCGTTATCCTCTAAAATATTGATCTTGACCTGGTTTAGTCGAGTGTTTCATTGTGGTACCACATTACCACGTGGTCCAAACCAGAAAAGCCAGGGATCTGTTCAACAAGTGTGTGAAGAATGCGAAAGTATGAGTCTGATGAGGGCAAATCCAAGGCCTAACCTAGACCTAACATGCGTTATCCTCTAAAATATTGATCGAAACCAGGTTTAATTGACTGTTGCAGTGTGGTACCACATTACAACGTGATCCAAACCTGAAAAATCCCAGGATCTGCTCAACAAGTATGAGAAATATGCGAATGTATGAGCTTGAAGAGAGCAAATCCCAGACCTAACCCAGACCTAACATGCGTTATCCTCTAAAATATTTATCGAGACCAGGTTGAATTGACTGTTTCAGTGTGGTGCCACATTACTACGTGATCCAAACCAGAAAAAGCCCAGAATCTGGCCATCAAGTATGAGAAATATGCGAAAGTATGAGCCTGATGGGAGCAAATCCCAGACCTGAGATAGACCTAACATGCGTTATCCTCTAAAATATTGATCGAAACCAGGTTTAATGGACTGTTTCAGTGTGGTACCATATTACTACGTTATCCAAACCAAAAAAGGACCAGAGTCTGGCCATCAAGTATGAGAAATATGCGAAAGTATGAGCCTGATGAGTGGAAATCCCATACCTAACCTAAATCTAGCATGCGTTATCCTCTAAAATATTGATCGAGACCAGGTTTAGTCGACTGTTTCAGTGTGGTACCACATTACTACGTGATCCAATCCAGAAAAAGTCCAGAATCTGGCCATCAATTATCAGAAATATGCGAAAGTATGAGCCTGATGAGAGCAAATCCCATACCTAACCCAGACCTAACATGGGTTATCCTCTAAAATATTTATCGATACCAGGTTGAATTGACTGTTTCAGTGTGGTGCCACATTACTACGTGATCCAAACCAGAAAAAGCCCAAGATCTGCTCAACAAGTATGAGAAATATGCGAATGTATGAGCTTGAAGAGAGCAAATCCCAGACCTAACCCAGACCTAACATGCGTTATCCTCTAAAATATTGATCTTGACCTGGTTTAGTCGACTGTTTCATTGTGGTACCACATTACCACGTGGTCCAAACCAGAAAAGCCCGGGATCTGTTCAACAAGTGTGTGAAGAATGCGAAAGTATGAGTCTGATGAGCGCTAATCCAAGGCCTAACCTAGACCTACCATGCGTTATCCTCTAAAATAGTGATCGAGACCAGGTTGAATTGACTGTTTCAGTGTGGTGGCACATTAATACGTGTTCGAAACCAAAAAAGGACCAGAATCTGGCCATCAAGTATGAGAAATATGCGAAAGTAAGAGCCTGATGAGTGGAAATCCCATACCTAATCTAAATCTTGCATGCGTTATCCTCAAAAATATTGTTCGAAACCAGGTTTAATGGTCTGTTTCAGTGTGGTAACATATTACCACGTGATCCAAACCAGAAAAAACCCAGGATCTGTTCAAGAAATATGTGAAGAATGAGGAAGTATCAGACTGATGAGGGCAAATCCTAGAACTAATCCAGACCTAACATGCGTTATCCTCTAAAATAATGATCGAGACCAGGTTTAGTCGACTGTTTCATTGTGGTACCGCATTACCACGTGGTCCAAACCAGAAAAGCCCGGGATCTGTTCAACAAGTGTGTGAAGAATGCGAAAGTATGAGTCTGACGAGGGCTAATCCAAGGCCTAACCTAGACCTACCATGCGTTATCCTCTAAAATAGTGATCGAAACCAGGTTTAATTGACTGTTTCAGTGTGGTACCACATTACTACGTGATACAAACCAGAAAAAGCCCGGAGTCTGGCCATCAAGTGTGAGAAATATGCGAAAGTATGAGCCTGATGATAGCAGATCCCGTATCTAACATAGACCTAACATGCGTTATCATCTAAAATATTGATCGAAACCAGGTTTAATTGACTTTTTCAGTGTGGTACCACATTTCTACATGATCCAAACCAAAAAAAGCCCAGAATCTGGCCATCAAGTATGAGAAATATGCGAAAGTTTGAGCCTGATGAGAGCAAATCCCTGCCCTAACATAGACCTAACATGCGTTATCCTCTAGAATATTGATCGAAACCAGGATTAATGGACTGTCTCAGTGTGGTACCACAATACTACGTGATCCAAACCAAAAAAAGCCCAGAATCTGGCCCTCAAGTATCAGAAATATGCGAAAGTATGAGCCTGACGAGAGCAAATCCCAGACCTAACCCAGACCTAACATGGGTTATCCTCTAAAATATTTATCGAGACCAGGTTGAATTGACTGTTTCAGTTTGGTGCCACATTACTACGTGATCCAAACCAGAAAAAGCCCAAAATCTGGCCATCAAGTATGAGAAATATGCGAAAGTATGAGCCTGATGGGTGCAAATCCCAGACCTGAGATAGACCTAACATGCGTTATCCTTTAAAATATTGTTCGAAACCAGGTTTAATGGTCTGTTTCAGTGTGGTAACATATTACCACGTGATCCAAACCAGAAAAAACCCAGGATCTGTTCAACAAGTGTTCGAAGAATGCGAAAGTATGAGTCTGATGAGGGCAAATCCTAGACCTAACCCAGACCTAACATGCGTTATCATCTAAAATATTGATCGAAACCTGGTTTAATCGACTGTCTCAGTGTGGTACCACATTACTATATGATCCCAACCAGAATAAAACCAGGATCTGTCCAAGAAGAATGTGAAGAATGAGGAAGTATGAGACTGATGAGGTCAAATCCCAGACCTAATCCAGACCTAACATGCGTCACCCTCTAAAATATTGATCGAGACCAGGTTTAGTCGACTGTTTCAGTGTGGTACCACATTACTACGTGATCCAAACCAGAAAAAGTCCAGAATCTGGCCATCAAGTATCAGAAATATGCGAAA
The DNA here is from genome assembly GCF_051014445.1 of Colletes latitarsis. NCBI lineage: Eukaryota > Metazoa > Arthropoda > Insecta > Hymenoptera > Colletidae > Colletes > Colletes latitarsis. The sequence goes on along the minus strand of NW_027488379.1, from coordinate 1,193,937 downwards.
GTATGAGCCTGATGAGAGCAAATCCCAGACCTAACCTAGACCTAACATGCGTTATCCTCTAAAATATTGACCGAAACCAGGTTTAATTGGCTGTTTCAGTGTGGTACCACATTACTACGTGATCCAAACCAGAAAAAGTCCAGAATCCGGCCATCAAGTATCAGAAATATGCAAAAGTATGAGCCTGATGAGAGCAAATCCCAGACCTAACCTAGATCTAACATGCGTTATCCTCTAAAATATTGATCGAAACCAGGTTTAATGGTCTGTTTCAGTATGGTAACATATTACCACGTGATCCAAACCAGAAGGAACCCAGGATCTGGCCAACAAGTATGAGAAGAATGCGAAAGTTTGAGACTGAAGAGGGCAAATCCAAGGCCTAACCTAGACCTAGCATGCGTTATCCTCTAAAATATTGACCGAAACCAGGTTTAATTGGCTGTTTCAGTGTGGTACCACATTACTACGTGATCCAAACCAGAAAAGACCCAGGATCTGTTCAAGAAGTATGTGAAGAATGAGGAAGTATGAGACTGATAAGGGCAAAACCCAGACCTAATCCAGACCTAACATGCGTCATCCTTTAAAATATTGATCGAGACCAGGTTTAGTCGACTGTTTCAGTGTGGTACCACATTAGTACGTGATCCAAACCAGAAAAAGTCCAGAATCTGGCCATCAAGTATCAGAAATATGGGAAAGTATGAGCCTGATGAGAGCAAATCCCAGACCTAACCTAGACCTAACATGCGTTATCCTCTAAAATATTGATCGTGACCAGGTTTAGTCGACTGTTTCAGTGTGGGATCACATTACCGTGTGATCCAAACCAGTAAAAGTCCACGATCTGGCCAACATGTATGAGAAATATGCGAAAGTATGAGCCTGATGCGAGCAAATCCCAGACCTGACATAGACCTAACATGCGTTATCCTCTAAAATATTGATCGAAACCAGGTTTAATCGACTGTTTCAGTGTGGTCCCACATTACTACGCGATCCAAACCAGAAGAAGCCCAGGTTCTGGCCAACAAGTATGAGAAATATGCGAAAGTATTTGCCTCATGGGGGCAAATCACAGACCTGACCAAGACCTAACATGTGATATCCTCTAAAATATTGATCGAAACCAGGTTTAATTGTCTGTTTCAGTGTGGTACCACATTACTACGTTATCCAAACCTAAAAAAGCCCAGGTTCTGGCCAACAAGTATGAGAAATATGCGAAAGTATTTGCCTCATGGGGGCAAATCACAGACCTGACCCAGACCTAACATGTGATATCCTCTAAAATATTGATCGAAACCAGGTTTAATTGTCTGTTTCAGTGTGGTACCACATTACTACGTTATCCAAACCTAAAAAAGCCCAGAATCTGGCCATCAAGTATCAGAAATATGCGAAAGTATGAGCCTGATGAGAGCAAATCCCTGACCTGAGATAGACCTAACATGCGTTGTCCTCTAGAATATTGATCGAAACCAGGATAAATGGACTGTTTCAGTGTGGTGCCACATTACTACGTGATCCAATCCAAAGAAAGCCCAGAATCTGGCCATCAAGTATGAGAAATATGCGAAAGTATGAGCCTGATGAGTGGAAATCCCATACCTAACCTAAATCTAGCATGCGTTATCCTCTAAAATAATGATCGAGACCAGGTTTAGTCGACTGTTTCAGTGTGGTACCACATTACTACGTGTTCCAAACCAGAAAAATCCCAGGATCTGCTCAACAAGTATGAGAAATATGCGAATGTATGAGCCTGATGAGAGCAAATCCCAGACCTAACCTAAACCTAGCATGCGTTATCCTCAAAAATATTGTTCGAAACAAGGTTTAATGGTCTGTTACAGTGTGGTAACATATTACCACGTGATCCAAACCAGAAAAAACACAGGATCTGGCCAACAAGTATGTGAAGAATGCGAAAGTATGAGATTGAAGAGGGCAAATCCCAGACCTAACCCAGACCTAACATGCGTTATCCACTAAAATGTTGTTCGAAACTAGGTTTAATGGACTGTTTCAGTGTGGTACCACATTACTACGTGATTCAAACCAGAAAAAAACCGGGAATTGTTCAACAAGTATGTGAAGAATGCGAAAGTATGAGTCTGACGAGGGCATATCCCAGGCCTGGCCTAGATCTAACATGAGTGAAACTCTAACATATTGATCGAAACCAGGTTTATTCGACCGTTTCAGTGTGGTACCACAATACTACGTGATCCAAAGCAGTGAAAGCCCAGGATCTGGCCAAAGAGTATGAGCAATATGCGAAGGTATGACCCACCTGAGGGCAAATCCTAAACCTGACCGAGACCACAACATGTGTTTTCCTCAAAAATATTGATCGGAACCAGGTTTAATGGACTGTTCCAGTGTGGTGCCACATTAATACGTGATCGAAACCAAAAAAGGACCAGAGTCTGGCCATCAAGTATGAGAAATATGCGAAAGTATGAGTCCGATGATGGCATATCCGAGGCCTGGCCTAGACCTAACATGAGTTATCCTCTAAAATATTGATCGAGACCAGGTTTAGTCGACTGTTTCAGTGTGGTACGACATTACTACGTGATCCAAACCAGAAAAAGTCCAGAATCTGGCCATCAAGTATCAGAAATATGCGAAAGTATGAGCCTGATGAGTGCAAATCCCAGACCTAACCTAAACCTAGCATGCGTTATCCTCAAAAATATTGTTCGAAACCAGGTTTAATGGACTGTTTCAGTGTGGTACCACATTACTACGTGATCCAAACCAAAAAAAGACCACAATCTGGCGATCAAGTATGAGAAATATGCAAAAGTATGAGCCTGATGAGAGCAAATCCTAGACCTAATCCAGACCTATCATGCGTTATCCTCTAAAATATTGATCGAAACCAGGTTTAATTGACTGTTTCAGTGTGGCACCATATTACTACGTGATCCAAACCAGAAAAATCCCAGGATCTGCTCAACAAGTATGAGAAATATGCGAAAGTATGAGCCTGATGGGAGCATATCCCAGACCTAGCCTAGGCCAAACATGCGCCATCCTCTAAAATATGTTTCGAAACTAGGTTTAATGGACTGTTTCAGTGTGGTACCACATTACTACGTGATCAAACCAGAAAAAAACCAGGATCTGTCCAAGAAGTATGTGAAGAATGAGGAAGTATGAGACTGATGAGGGCAAATCCCAGACCTAATCCAAACCTAACATGCGTCATCCTCTAAAATATTGATCGAGACCAGGTTTAGTCGACTGTTTCAGTGTGGTACCACATTACTACGTGATCCAAACCAGAAAAAGTCCAGTATCTGGCCATCAAGTATCAGAAATATGCGAAAGTATGAGCCCGATGAGAGCAAATCCCAGACCTAACCTAGACCTAACATGCGTTATCCTCTAAAATATTGATCGTGACCAGGTTTAGTCGACTGTTTCAGTGTGGTATCACATTACCATGTGATCCAAACCAGTAAAAGTCCACGATCTGGCCAACAAGTGTGAGAAATATGCGAAAGTATGAGCCTCATGTGGGCATATCGCAGACCTAACCTAGACCTAAAATGCATTATCCTTTGAAATGTTGACCCAGACTAGGTTTAATTGACTGTTTCAGTGTGGTACCACATTACCACGTGATCCAAACCAGAATGAGACCTGTATCTGGTCAACGAGTATGCGAAAAATGCGAAAGTATGAGCCAGATGAGGGCAAATCCTAGACCTAACCCAGACCTAACATGCGTTATCCTCTAAAATATTTATCGAGACCAGGTTGAATTGACTGTTTCAGTGTGGTACCACATTACTACGCGATCCAAACCAGAAAAAGCCCAGTATCTGGGCATCAAGTATGAGAAATATGCGAGAGTATGAGCCTGATGAGTGCAAATCCCAGACCTAACCTAGACCTAACATGCGTTATCCTCTAAAATATTGATCGAGACCTGGTTTAATCTACTGTTTCAGTGTGGTCCCACATTATGACGTGCTCCAAACCAGAAAAAGCCCAGAATCTGGCCATCAAGTATGAGAAATATGCGAATGTATGAGCCTGATGAGAGCAAATCCCAGACCTAACATAGACATAACATGCGTTATCCTCTAAAATATTGATCGAAACCAGGTTTAATGGACTGTTTCAGTGTTGTACCACATTGCTACATTATCCAAGCCAAAAAAAGACCACTATCTGGCGATCAAGAATGAGAAATATGCAAAAGTATGAGCCTGATGACAGCAAATCCTAGACCTAATCCAGACCTATCATGCGTTATCCTCTAAAATATTGATCGAAACCAGGTTTAATTGACTGTTTCTGTGTGGTACCATATTACTACATGATCCAAACCAGAAAAATCCCAGGATCTGCTCAACATGTATGAGAAATATGCGAAAGCATGAGCCTGATGGGAGTATATCCCAGACCTAACCTAGGCCAAACATGCGCCATCCTCTAAAATGTTGTTCGAAACTAGGCTTAACGGACTGTTTCAGTGTGGTACCACATTACTACGTGATCCAAACCAGAAAAAACCCGGGAATTGTTCAACAAGTGTGTGAAGAATGCGAAAGTATGAGTCTGATGAGGGCATATCCCAGGCCTGGCCTAGACCTGATATGAGTTAACCTCTAAAATATTGATCGAAACCAGGTTTAATCGACTGTTTCAGTGTGGTACAACAATACTACGTGTTCCAAAGCAGTGAAAGCCCAGGATCTGGCCAAAAAGTATGAGCAATATGCTAAGGTATGACCCAGCTGAGGGCAAATCCTAGACCTAACCCAGACCTAACATGCGTTATCCTCTAAAATATTGATCGAGACCTGGTTTAATCGACTGTTTCAGTGTGGTCCCACATTATGACGTGATCCAAACTGAAAAAGTCCAGAATCTGGCCATCAAGTATCAGAAATATACGAAAGTATGAGCCTGCTGGGAGCAAATCCCAGACCTAACCTAGACCTAACATGCGTTATCCTCTAAAATATTGATCGTGACCAGGTTTAATTGACTGTTTCAGTCTGGTACCACATTACTACGTTAACAAAACCAAAAAAAGCCCAGAATCTGGCCATCAAGTATGAGAAATATGCGGAAGTATGAGCCTGATGAGAGCAAATCCCAGACCTAACATAGACCTAACATGCGTTATCCTCTAAAATATTGATCGAAACCAGGTTTAATGGACTGTTTCAGTGTTGTACCACATTGCTACATTATCCAAACCAAAAAAAGCCCAAAATCTGGCCATCAGGTATGAGAAATATGCGAAAGTATGAGCCTGATGAGTGCAAATCCCAGACCTAGCATAGACCTAACATGCGTTATCCTTTAAAATATTGATCGAGACCAGGTTTAATGGACTGTTTCAGTGTGGTACCACATTACTACGTGATCCAAACCAAAAAAAGACCAGAATCTGGCGATCAAGTATGAGAAATATGCAAACGTATGAGCCTGATGAGAGCAAATCCCAGACCTAACCTAGACCTAACATGCGTTAACCATTAAAACATTGATCGAAACCAGCTTTAATGGACTGTTTAAGTGTGGTACCACATTACTACGTGATCCAAACCAGAAAATGCCCAGAAACTGTTCAAGAAGTATGTGAAGAATGAGGAAGTATGAGACTGATGGGGACAAGTCCTAGACCTTAATCCAGACCTAACATGCGTTATCCTCTAAAATATTGATCGAGACCAGGGTTAGTCGACTGTTTCATTGTGGTACCACATTACCACGTGATCCAAACCAGAAAAGCCCGGGATCTGTTCAACAAGTGTGTGAAGAATGCGAAAGTATGAGTCTGATGAGGGCAAATCCAAGGCCTAACCTAGACCTAACATGCGTTATCCTATAAAATATTGATCGAAACCAGGTTTAATTGACAGTTTCAGCGTGGTACCACATTACTACGTGATCCAAACCAGAAAAATCCCAGGATCTGCTCAACAAGTATGAGAAATATGCGAAAGTATGAGCCTGATGAGTGCAAATCCCAGACCCAGCATAGACCTAACATGCGTTATCCTTTAAAGTATCGATCGAAACCAGGTTTAATGAACTGTTTCAGTGTGGTACCACATTAGTACGTGATCCAAACCAAAAAAAGACCACAATCTGGCGATCAAGTATGAGAAATATGCAAACGTATGAGCCTGATGAGAGCAAATCCCAGACCTAACCTAGACCTAACATGCGTTAACCTTTAAAACATTGATCGAAACCAGGTTTAATGGACTGTTTAAGTGTGGTACCACACTACTATGCGATCCTAACCAGAAAAGCACGGGGTCTGTTTAACAAGTGTGTGAAGAATGCGAAAGTATGAGTCTGATGGGGGCAAATCCAAGGCCTAACCTAGACCTAACATGAGTTATCCTCTAAAATATTAATCGAAACCAGGTTTAATTGACTGTTTCAGTGTGGTACCACATTACTACGTGACCCAAACCAGAAAAATCCCAGGATCTGCTCAACAAGTATGAGAAATATGCGAAAGTATGAGCCTGATGAGAGCAAATCCCAGACCTAACCTAGACCTAACATGCGTTATCCTCTAAAATGTTGATCGAAACCAGGTTTAATGGACTGTTTCAGTGTAGATCCACATTACTGCGCGATCCAAACCAAGAAAAGCCCAGAATCTGGGCATCAAGTATGAGAAGTATGCGAGAGTATGAGCCTGATGGGAGCATATCCCAGACCTAACCTAGGCCAAACATACGCATTCCCTAAAATGTTGTTCGAAACTAGGTTTAATGGACTGTTTCAGTGTGGTAGCACATTACTACGTGATCCAAACCACAAAAAACCCGGGATCTGTTCAACAAGTATGTGAAGAATGCGAAAGAATGAGACTGAAGAGGGCAAATCCCAGACCTAACTCAGACCTAACATGAGTTATCCTCTAAAATATTGATCGAGACCAGGTTTAATCGACTGTTTCAGTGTGGCACCACATTAAAACGTGATCCAACCCAGAAAAAGTCGAGAATCTGGCCATCAGGTATCAGAAATATGCGAAAGTATGAGCCTGATGAGGGCAAATTCAAGGCCTATCCAAGACCTAACATGCGTTATCCTCTAAAATATTGATCGAAACCAGGTTTAATTGACTGTTTCAAAGAGGTACCGCATTATTACGTGATCCAAACCAGAAAAAGAACAGAATCTGGCCATCAAGTATCAGAAATATGCGAAAGTATGAGCCTGATGAGAGCAAATCCCAGACCTAACCTAGACCTAACATGCGTTATCCTCTAAAATATTGATCGAAGCCAGGTTTAATGGACTTTTTCTTAGTGGTACCACATTTCTATGTGATCCAAACCAGAAAAAGCAAAGGATCTGGCTAACACGTAAGAGAAATATGCAAAAGTATGAGCCAGATGTGGGCAAATCCTTGACCCTACTCAGACCTAACATGTGTTATCCTCTAAAATATTGATCAAAACAAAGTTTAATCGACAGTTTCGGTGTGGTACCACACTACTATGTGATCCAAACCAGGAAAAACCCAGGATCTGTTCAAGAAGTATGTGAAGAATGCGGAAGTATGAGACTGGCGAGGGCAAATCCCAGACCTAATCCAGACCTAACATGCGTTATCCTCTAAAATATTGATCGAGACCAGGTTTAATCGACTGTTTCAGTGTGGTCCCACATTACTACGTGATCCAAACCAGTAAAAGTCCACGATCTGGCCAACAAGTATGAGAAATATGCGAAAGGATTAGCCTCATCAGGGCAAATCACAGACCTAACCCAGACCTAACATGCATTACCCTTTGAAATGTTGACTCAGACTAGGTTTAATTGACTGTTTCAGTGTGGTACCACATTACCACGTGATCCAAACCAGAAAAAGCCCAGCATCTGGTCAACGAGTATGCGAAAAATGCGAACGTAAGTGCCTGATGAGGGCAAATCCCAGACCTAACCCAGACATAACCGGTGTTATCCTCTAAGTTATTCATCGAATCCAGGTTGAGTTGACTATTTCTGTGTGGTACCACATTACTACGTGATCCAAAACAGAAAAAGCCCAGAATCTGGCCATCAAGTATCAGAAATATGCGAAAGTATGAGCCTGATGAGAGCAAATCCCAGACCTAACCTAGACATAACCGGTGTTATCCTCAAAAATATTGATCGGAACCAGATTTAATCGACTGTTTCAGTGTGGTACCACATTACAACGTGATCCAAAGCAGAAAGAACCCAGGCTCTGTTCAACAAGTATTCGTAGAATGCGAAAGTATGAGTCTGATGAAGGCAAATCCTAGACCTAACCCTAACATGCGTGATCATCTAAAATATTGATCGAAACCTGGTTTAATCGACTGTTTCAGTGTGGTACCACACTACTATGTGATCCAAACCAGAAAAGACCAAGGATCTGTTCAAGAAGTATGTGAAGAATGAGGAAGTATGAGACTGATGAGGGCAAATCCCAGGCCTAAACCAGACCTAACATGCGTTATCCTCTAAAATATTGATCGAGACCAGGTTTAGTCGACAGTTTCAGTGTGGTACCACATTTCTACGTGATCCAAACCAGAAAAAGCCCAGGATCTGGCATACAAGTATGAGAAATTTGCGAAAGGATGAGCCTCATGTGGGCAAATCGCAGACCTAACCCACACCTAAAATGCATTATCCTTTGAAATGTAATCCCAGACTAGGTTTAATTGACTGTTTCAGTGTGGCACCACATTACCACGTGATCCAAACCAGAATATGACCTGTATCTGGTCAACGAGTATGCGAAAAATGCGAAAGTGTGAGCCAGATGAGGGCAAATCCTAGACCTAACCCAGACCTAACATGCGCTATCCTCTAAAATATTTATCGAGACCAGGTTGAATTGACTGTTTCAGTGTGGTACCACATTACTACGTGATCCAAACCAGAAAAAGCCCAGAATCTGGCCATCAAGTATGAGAAATATGCGAAAGTATGAGCCTGATGCGAGCAAATCCCAGACCTGACATAGACCTAACATGCGTTATCCTCTAAAATATTGATCGAAACCAGGTTTAATGGACTGTTTCAGTGTGGTACCACATTACTACGTGATCCAAACCAGAGAAATCCCAGGATCTGCACAACAAGTATGAGAAATATGCGAATGTATGAACCTGATGAGAGCAAATCCCAGGCCTAACCCAGACCTAACATGCGTTATCCTCTAAAATATTGATCGAGACCAGGTTTAATCGACTGTTTCAGTGTGGTCCCGCATTACTACGTGATCCAAACCAGTAAAAGTCCACGATCTGGCCAACAAGTATGAAAAATATGCGAAAGTATGAGCCTGATGAGTGCAAATCCCAGACCTAACCTAAACCTAGCATGCGTTACCCTCTAAAATATTGATCGAGACCAGGTTTAGTCGACTGTTTCATAGTGGTACCACATTACTACGTGATCCAAACCAGAAAAAATCCGGGATCTGTTCAACAAGTGTGTGAAGAATGCGAAAGTATGAGTCTGATGAGGGCAAATCCAAGGCCTAACCTAGACCTAACATGCGTTATCCTATAAAATATTGATCGGAACCAGATGTAATCGACTGTTTCAGTGTGGTACCACATTACTACGTGATCCAAAGCAGAAAAAACCCAGGATCTGTTCAACAAGTATTCGAAGAATGCGAAAGTATGAGTCTGAAGAGGGCAAATCCCAGGCCTAACCCAGACCTAACATGCGTTATCCTCTAAAATATTGATCGAGACCAGGTTTAATCGACTGTTTCAGTGTGGTCCCGCATTACTACGTGATCCAAACCAGAGAAATCCCAGGATCTGCACAACAAGTATGAGAAATATGCGAAAGTATGAGCCTGATGAGAGCAAATCCCAGACCTGTCCTACACCTAACATGCGTTATCCTCTAAAATATTGATCGTGACCAGGTTTAGTCGACTGTTTCAGTGTGATATCACATTACCATGTGATCCAAACCAGTAAAAGTCCACGATCTGGCCAACAAGTATGAGAAATATGCGAAAGTATGAGCCTCATGTGGGCAAATCGCAGTCCTAACCCAGACATAAAATGCATTATCCATTGAAATGTTGACCCAGACTAGGTTTAATTGACTGTTTCAGTGTGGTACCACATTACCACGTGATCCAAACCAGAATAGGAGCTGTATCTGGTCAACGAGCATGCGAATAATACGAAAGTATGAGCCTGATGAGGGCAAATCCTAGACCTAACCCAGACCTAACATGCGTTATCCTCTAAAACATTTATCGAGACCAGGTTGAATTGACTGTTTCAGTGTGGTACCACATTACTACGTGATCCAAACCAGAAAAAGTCCAGAAACTGGCCATCAAGTATGAGAAATATGCGAAAGTATGAGCCTGATGCGAGCAAATCCCAGACCTGACATAGACCCAACATGCGTTATCCTCTAAAATATTGATCGAAACTAGGATTAATGGACCGTTTCAGTGTGGTACCACATTACTACGTGATCCAATCCAGAAAAGGCCCGGAAACTGTTCAAGAAGTATGTGAAGAATGTGGAAGTATGAGACTGATGGGGGCAAATCCTAGACCTAATCCAGACCTAACATGCGTTATCCTCTAAAATATTGATCGAGACCAGGGTTAGTCGACTGTTTCATTGTGGTACCACATTACCACGTGATCCAAACCAGAAAAGCCCGGGATCTGTTCAACAAGTATGAGAAATATGCGAATGTATGAGCCTGATGGGAGCAAATCCCAGACCTAACCTAGACCTAACATGCGTTATCCTCTAAAATATTAATCGAAACCAGGTTTAATGGACTGTTTCAGTGTGGTACCACATTACTACGTTAACAAATCAAAAAAAGCCCAGAATCTGGCCATCAAGTATGAGAAATATGCAAAAGTATGAGCCTGATGAGAGCAAATCCCAGACCTAACCTAGACCTAACATGCGTTAACCTTTAAAACATTGATCGAAACCAGATTTAATGGACTGTTTAAGTGTGGTACCACACTACTATGTGATCCAAACCAGAACTAATCCAGGATCTGTTCAAGTAGTATGTGAAGAATGAGGAAGTGTGAGACTGATGAGGGCAAATGCTAGACCTAACCCTGACCTAACATGCGTTATCATCTAAAATATTGATCGAAACCTGGTTTAATTGACTGTTTCAGTGTGGTACCACATTTCTACGTTGTCCAAACCAGAAAATGCCCAGAATCTGGGCATCAAGTATGAGAAGTATGCGAGAGTATGAGCCTGATGAGTGCAAATCCCAGACCTAACCTAGACCTAACATGTGTTATCCTCTAAAATATTGATCGAAACTAGGTTTAATGGTCCGTTTCAGTGTGGTACCACATTACTACGTGACCCAAACCAGAAAAGGCCCAGAATCAGGCCAACAGGATTGAGAATTATGCGAAAGTATGAGCCTGATGGGAGCATATCCGTGACCTAACCTAGGCCAAACATGCGCTATCCTCTAAAATGTTGATCGAAACTAGGTTTAATGGACTGTTTCAGTGTGGTACCACATTACTACGTGATCCAAACCAGAAAAATCCCGGGATCTGTTCAACAAGTATGTGAAGAATGCAAAAGTAAGAGTCTGTTGAGGGCTAATCCCAGGCCTGGCCTAGTCCTAACATGCGTTATCCTTTAAAATATCGATCGAGACCAAGTTTAATCGACTGTTTCAGTGTGGCCCCACATTACTACGTGATCGAAACCAGAAAAAGCCCATGCTCTGGCCAACAAGTAAGAGAAATATGCGAAAGTATGAGTCTGATGGGGGCAAATCCAAGGCCTAACCTAGACCTAACATGAGTTATACTCTAAAATATTGATTGAAACCAGGTTTAATGGACTGTTTCAGTGTGGTACCACATTACTACGTGGTCCAAACCAGAAAAATCCCAGGAACTGCTCAACAAGTATGAGAAATATGCGAAAGTATGAGCCTGATGAGAGCAAATCCCGGACCTAACCTAGACCTAACATGTGTTATCCTCTAAAATATTGATCGAAACTAGGATTAATGGACCGTTTCAGTGTGGTACCACATTACTACGTGATCCAATCCAGAAAAGGCCCAGAAACTGTTCAAGAAGTATGTGAAGAATGTGGAAGTATGAGACTGATGGGGGCAAATCCTAGACCTAATCCAGACCTAACATGCGTTATCCTCTAAAATATTGATCGAGACCAGGGTTAGTCGACTGTTTCATTGTGGTACCACATTACCACGTGATCCAAACCAGAAAAGCCCGGGATCTGTTCAACAAGTATGAGAAATATGCGAATGTATGAGCCTGATGGGAGCAAATCCCAGACCTAACCTAGACCTAACATGCGTTATCCTCTAAAATATTAATCGAAACCAGGTTTAATGGATTGTTTCAGTGTGGTACCACATTACTACGTTAACAAATCAAAAAAAGCCCAGAATCTGGCCATCAAGTATGAGAAATATGCAAAAGTAAGAGCCTGATGAGAGCAAATCCCAGACCTAACCTAGACCTAACATGCGTTAACCTTTAAAACATTGATCGAAACCAGGTTTAATGGTCTGTTTAAGTGTGGTACCACACTACTATGTGATCCAAACCAGAACTAATCCAGGATCTGATCAAGTAGTATGTGAAGAATGAGGAAGTGTGAGACTGATGAGGGCTAATGCTAGACCTAATCCAGACCTAACATGCGTTATCCTCTAAAATATTGATCGAAACCAGGTTTAATGGACTGTTTCAGTGTAGATCCACATTACTGCGTGATCCAGACCAAAAAAAGCCAGAATCTGGCCATCAAGTATGAGAAATATGCAAAAGTATGAGCCTGATGTGTGCAAATCCCAGACCTAACCAAGACTTAACATGTGTTATCCTCTAAAATATTGATCGAAACTAGGTTTAATGGTCCGTTTCAATGTGGTACCACATTACTACGTGATCCAAACCAGAAAAATCCCGGGATCTGTTCAACAAGTATGTGAAGAATGCGAAAGTAAGAGTCTGATGAGGGCTAACCCCAGGCCTGGCCTAGTCCTAACATGCGTTATCCTTTAAAATATTGATCGAGACCAAGTTTAATCGACTGTTTCAGTGTGGCCCCACAATACTACGTGATCGAAACCAGAAAAAGCCCATGCTCTGGCCAACAAGTAAGAGAAATATGCGAAAGTATGAGTCTGATGGGGGCAAATCCAAGGCCTAACCTAGACGTAACATGAGTTATCCTCTAAGATATTGATTGAAACCAGGTTTAATGGTCTGTTTCAGTGTGGTACCACATTACTACGTGGTCCAAACCAGAAAAATCCCAGGATCTGCTCAACAAGTATGAGAAATATGCGAAAGTATGATACCTGATGAGAGCAAATCCCAGACCTAACCTAGACCTAACATGTGTTTTCCTCTAAAATATTGATCGAATCTAGGTTTAATGACCCGTTTCAGTGTGGTACCACATTACTACGTGATCCAAACCAGAAAAAGAACAGAATCTGGCCATCAAGTATCAGAAATATGCGAAAGTATGAGCCTGATAAGAGCAAATCCCAGACCTAACCCAGACATAACCGGTGTTATCCTCTAAAATATTGATCGAATCCAGGTTGAGTTGACTATTTCTGTGTGGTACCACATTACTACGTGATCCAAACCAGAAAAAGCCCAGAATCTGTTCAAGAAGTATGTGAAGAATGAGGAAGTATGAGACTGATGAGGGCAAATCCCAAACCTAATCCAGACCTAACATGCGTCATCCTCTAAAATATTGATCGAGACCAGGTTTAGTCGACAGTTTCAGTGTGGTACCACATTACTACGTGATCCAAACCAGAAAAAGCCCAGGATCTGGCCTACAAGTATGAGAAATTTGCGAAAGGATGAGCCTCATGTGGGCAAATCGCAGACCTGAACCAGACCTAAAATGCATTATCCTTTGAAATGTAAACCCAGACTAGGTTCAATTGACTGTTTCAGTGTGGTACCACATTACCACGTGATCCAAACCAGAATAAGACCTGTATCTGGTCAACGAGTATGCGAAAAATGCGAAAGTATGAGCCGGATGAGGGCAAATCCTAGACCTAACCCAGACCTAACATGCGTTATCCTCTAAAATATTTATCGACACCAGGTTGAATTGACTGTTTCAGTGTGGTACCACATTACTACGTGATCCAAACCAGAAAAAGCCCAGAATCTGGCCGTCAAGTATGAGAAATATGCGAAAGTATGAGCCTGATGCGAGCATATCCCAGACCTGACATAGACCTAACATGCGTTATCCTCTAAAATATTCATCGAAACCAGGTTTAATGGACTGTTTCAGTGTGGTACCACATTACTACGTTATCCAAACCAGTAAAAGTCCAGGATCTGGCCAACAAGTATGAAAAATATGCGAAAGTATGAGCCTGGTGAGTGCAAATCCCAGACCTAACCTAGACCTAACATGTGTTATCCTCTAAAATATTGATCGAATCTAGGTTTAATGGACCGTTTCAGTGTGGTACCACATTACTACGTGATCCAACCCAGAAAAAGTCCAGAATCTGGCCATCAGGTATCAGAAATATGCGAAAGTATGAGCCTCATGTGGGCAAATGACAGACCTAACACAGACCTAACATGCATTATCCTTTGAAATGTAGACCCAGACTAGGTTTAATTGACAGTTTCAGTGTGGTACCACATTACTACGTGATCCAAACCAGAAAAAGACCAGTGTCTGGTCAACGAGTATGCGCAAAATGCGAAAGTATGAGCCTGATGAGGGCAAATCCCAGACCTGACATAGACCTAACATGCGTCATCCTCTAAAATATTGATCGAAACCAGGTTTAATTGACTGTTTCAAAGAGGTACCGCATTATTATGTGATCCAAACCAGAAAAAGAACAGAATCTGGCCATCAAGTATCAGAAATATGCGAAAGTATGAGCCTGATGAGAGCAAATCCCAGAACTAACCTAGACCTAACATGCGTTATCCTCTAAAATATTGATCGAAGCCAGGTTTAATGGACTTTTTCTTAGTGGTACCACATTTCTATGTGATCCAAACCAGAAAAAGCAAAGGATCTGGCTAACACGTAAGAGAAGTATGCAAAAGTATGAGCCACATGTGGGCAAATCCTTGACCCTACTCAGACCTAACATGTGTTATCCTCTAAAATATTGATCAAACCCAAGTTTAATCGACAGTTTCGGTGTGGTACCACACTACTATGTGATCCAAACCAGGAAAAACCCAGGATCTGTTCAAGAAGTATGTGAAGAATGCGGAAGTATGAGACTGACGAGGGCAAATCCTTGACCTAATCCAGACCTAACATGCGTTATCCTCCAAAATATTGATCGAGACCAGGTTTAATCGGCTGTTTCAGTGTGGTCCCACATTACTACGAGATCCAAACCTGTAAAAGTCCACGATCTGGCCAACAAGTATGAGAAATATGCGAAAGGATTAGCCTCATCAGGGCAAATCACAGACCTAACCCAGACCTAACATGCATTACCCTTTGAAATGTTGACTCAGACTAGGTTTAATTGACTGTTTCAGTGTGGTACCACATTACCACGTGATCCAAACCAGAAAAAGCCCAGCATCTGGTCAACGAGTATGCGAAAAATGCGAACGTAAGTGCCTGATGAGGGCAAATCCCAGACCTAACCCAGACATAACCGGTGTTATCCTCTAAAATATTGATCGAATCCAGGTTGAGTTGACTATTTCTGTGTGGTACCACATTACTACGTGATCCAAACCAGAAAAAGCCCAGAATCTGGCCATCAAGTATGAGAAATATGCGAAAGTATGAGCCTGATGGGAGCATATCCCAGACCTAACCAAGGCCAAACATGCGCTACCCACTAAAATGTTGTTCGAAACTAGGTTTAATGGACTGTTTCAGTGTGGTACCACATTACTGCGTGATCCAAACCAGAAAAAACCCGGGAATTGTTCAACAAGTATGTGAAGAATGCGAAAGTATGAGTCTGATGAGGGCATATCCCAGGCCTGGCCTAGACCTGACATGAGTTAACCTCAAAAATATTGATCGGAACCAGATTTAATCGACTGTTTCAGTGTGGTGCCACATTACAACGTGATCCAAAGCAGAAAGAACCCAGGATCTGTTCAACAAGTATTCGTAGAATGCGAAAGTATGAGTCTGATGAAGGCAAATCCTAGACCTAACCCTAACATGCGTGATCATCTAAAATATTGATCGAAACCTGGTTTAATCGACTGTTTCAGTGTGGTACCACACTACTATGTGATCCAAACCAGAAAAGACCAAGGATCTGTTCAAGAAGTATGTGAAGAATGAGGAAGTATGAGACTGATGAGGGCAAATCCCAGGCCTAAACCAGACCTAACATGCGTTATCCTCTAAAATATTTATCGAGACCAGGTTTAATGGACTGTTTCAGTGTGGTACCACATTACTACGTTATCCAAACCAGTAAAAGTCCACGATCTGGCCAAGAAGTATGAAAAATATGCGAAAGTATGAGCCTGATGAGTGCAAATCCCAGACCTAACCTAAACCTAGCATGCGTTACCCTCTAAAATATTGATCGGGACCAGGTTTAGTCGACTGTTTCATAGTGGTACCATATTACTACGTGATCCAAACCAGAAAAAATCCGGGATCTGTTCAACAAGTGTGTGAAGAATGCGAAAGTATGAGTCTGATGAGGGCAAATCCAAGGCCTAACCTAGACCAAACATGCGTTAACCTATAAAATATTGATCGAAACTAGGTCTAATTGACAGTTTCAGTGTGGTACCACATTACTACGTGATCCAAACCAGAAAAATCCCAGGATCTGCACAACAAGTATGAGAAATATGCGAATGTATGAGCCTGATGATAGCAAATCCCAGACCTAACCTAGACCTAACATGCGTTATCCTGTAAAATATTGATCGAATCTAGGTTTGATGGACCGTTCCAGTGTGGTACCACATTACTACGTGATACAAACCAGAAAAAGCCCAGAATCTGGCTAACAAGAACGAGAAATATGCGAAAGTATGAGCCTGATGGGGGTATATCCCAGACCTAACCTAGGCCAAGCATGCGCTATCCTCTAAAATGTTGTTCGAAACTAGGTTTAATGGACTGTTTCAGTGTGGTACCACATTACTACGTGATCCAAAGCAGTGAAAGCCCAGGATCTGGCCAAAAAGTATCAGCAATATGCAAAGGTATGGCCCAGCTGTGGGCAAATCCTAGACCTGACCGAGACCATAACATGTGTTTTCCACAGAAATATTGACCGGAACCAGATTTAATCGACTGTTTCAGTGTGGTACCACATTACTACGTGATCCAAAGCAGAAAAAACCCAGGATCTGTTCAACAAGTATTCGAAGAATGCGAAAGTATGAGTCTGAAGAGGGCAAATCCCAGGCCTAACCCAGACCTAACATGCGTTATCCTCTAAAATATTGATCGTGACCAGGTTTAGTCGACTGTTTCAGTGTGATATCACATTACCATGTGATCCAAACCAGTAAAAGTCCACGATCTGGCCAACAAGTATGAGAAATATGCGAAAGTATGAGCCTCATGTGGGCAAATCCTAGACCTAACCCAGACCTAACATGCGTTATCCTCTAAAACATTTATCGAGACCAGGTTGAATTGACTGTTTCAGTGTGGTACCACATTACTACGTGATCCAAACCAGAAAAAGTCCAGAAACTGGCCATCAAGTATGAGAAATATGCAAAAGTATGAGCCTGATGAGTCCAAATCCCGGACCTAACCTAGACCCAACATGCGTTAACCTTTAAAACATTGATCGAAACCAGGTTTAATGGACTGTTTAAGTGTGGTACCACACTACTATGTGATCCAAACCAGAACTAATCCAGGATCTGTTCAAGTAGTATGTGAAGAATGAGGAAGTGTGAGACTGATGAGGGCAAATGCTAGACCTAACCCTGACCTAACATGCGTTATCATCTAAAATATTGATCGAAACCTGGTTTAATTGACTGTTTCAGTGTGGTACCACATTTCTACGTGGTCCAAACCAGAAAAATCCCAGGATCTGCTCAACAAGTATGAGAAATATGCGAAGGTATGAGCCTGATGAGAGCAAATCCCAGACCTAACCTAGACCTAACATGCGTTATCCTCTAAAATGTTGATCGAAACCAGGTTTAAAGGACTGTTTCAGTGTAGATCCACATTACTGCGCGATCCAAACCTAGAAAAGCCCAGAATCTGGCCAACAAGAATGAGAAATATGCGAAAGTATGAGCCTGATGAGAGCAAATCCCGGACCTAACCTAGGCCCAACATGCGTTAACCTTTAAAACATTGATCAAAACCAGGTTTAATGGACTGTTTAAGTGTGGTACCACACTACTATGTGATCCAAACCAGAACTAATCCAGGATCTGTTCAAGTAGTATGTGAAGAATGAGGAAGTGTGAGACTGATGAGGGCAAATGCTAGACCTAACCCTGACCTAACATGCGTTATCATCTAAAATATTGATCGAAACCAGGTTTAATGGACTGTTTCAGTGTGGTACCACATTACTACGTTATCCAAACCAAAAAAAGACCACAATCTGGCGATCAAGTATGAGAGATATGCAAAAGTATGAGCCGGATGAGAGCAAATCCCAGACCTAACCTAGACCTAACATGCGTTAACCTTTAAAACATTGATCGAAACCAGGTTTAATGGACTGTTTAAGTGTGGTACCACACTACTATGTGATCCAAACCAGAACTAATCCGGGATCTGTTCAAGTAGTATGTGAAGAATGAGGAAGTATAAGACTGATGAGGGCAAATGCTAGACCTAATCCAGACCTAACATGCGTTATCCTCTAAAATATTGATCGAGACCAGGTTTAGTCGACTGTTTCATTGAGGTACCACATTACCACGTGATCCAAACCAGAAAGGCCCGGGATCTGTTCAACAAGTGTGTGAAGAATGCGAAAGTATGAGTCTGATGAGGGCAAATCCAAGGCCTAACCTAGACCTAACATGAGTTATCCTCTAAAATATTGATCGAAACCAGGTTTAATTGACTGTTTCAGTGTGGTACCATATTACTACGTGATCCAAACCAGAGAAATCCCAGGATCTGCTCAACAAGTATGAGAAATATGCGAAAGTATGAGCCTGATGAGAGCAAATCCCAGACCTAACCTAGACCTAACATGCGTTATCCTCTAAAATGTTGATCGAAACCAGGTTTAAAGGACTGTTTCAGTGTAGATCCACATTACTGCGCGATCCAAACCAAGAAAAGCCCAGAATCTGGCCAACAAGAATGAGAAATATGCGAAAGTATGAGCCTGATGGGAGCATATCCGAGACCTAACCTAGGCCAAACATGCGCTATCCTCTAAAATGTTGATCTAAACTAGGTTTGATGGACTGTTTCAGTGTGGTACCACATTACTACGTGATCCAAACCAGAAGAATCCCGGGATCTGTTCAACAAGTATGTGAAGAATGCGAAAGTAAGTGTCTGATGAGGCCTAACCCCAGCCCTGGCCTAGACCTAACATGCGTTGTCCTCTAAAATATTGATCGAGACCAAGTTTAATCGAATGTTTCAGTGTGGCCCCACATTACCACGTGACCGAAACCAGAAAAAGCCCAGGCTCTGGCCAACAAGTAAGAGAAATATGCGAAAGTATGAGTCTGATGAGGGCAAATCCAAGGCCTAACCTAGACCTAACATGAGTTATCCTCTAAAATATTGATTGAAACCAGGTTTAATGGTCCGTTTCAGTGTGGTACCACATTACTACGTGATCCAAACCAGAAAAAGCCCAGAATCTGTTCAAGAAGTATGTGAAGAATGAGGAAGTATGAGACTGATGAGGGCAAATCCCAAACCTAATCCAGACCTAACATGCGTCATCCTCTAAAATATTGATCGAGACCAGGTTTAGTCGACAGTTTCAGTGTGGTACCACATTACTACGTGATCCAATCCAGAAAAAGCCCAGGATCTGGCCTACAAGTATGAGAAATTTGCGAAAGGATGAGCCTCATGTGGGCAAATCGCAGACCTGAACCAGACCTAAAATGCATTATCCTTTGAAATGTAAACCCAGACTAGGTTCAATTGACTGTTTCAGTGTGGTACCACATTACCACGTGATCCAAACCAGAATAAGACCTGTATCTGGTCAACGAGTATGCGAAAAATGCGAAAGTATGAGCCGGATGAGGGCAAATCCTAGACCTAACCCAGACCTAACATGCGTTATCCTCTAAAATATTTATCGACACCAGGTTGAATTGACTGTTTCAGTGTGGTACCACATTACTACGTGATCCAAACCAGAAAAAGCCCAGAATCTGGCCGTCAAGTATGAGAAATATGCGAAAGTATGAGCCTGATGCGAGCATATCCCAGACCTGACATAGACCTAACATGCGTTATCCTCTAAAATATTCATCGAAACCAGGTTTAATGGACTGTTTCAGTGTGGTACCACATTACTACGTTATCCAAACCAGTAAAAGTCCACGATCTGGCCAACAAGTATGAAAAATATGCGAAAGTATGAGCCTGGTGAGTGCAAATCCCAGACCTAACCTAGACCTAACATGTGTTATCCTCTAAAATATTGATCGAATCTAGGTTTAATGGACCGTTTCAGTGTGGTACCACATTACTACGAGATCCAACCCAGAAAAAGTCCAGAATCTGGCCATCAGGTATCAGAAATATGCGAAAGTATGTGCCTCATGTGGGCAAATGACAGACCTAACACAGACCTAACATGCATTATCCTTTGAAATGTAGACCCAGACTAGGTTTAATTGACAGTTTCAGTGTGGTGCCACATTACTACGTGATCCAAACCAGAAAAAGACCAGTGTCTGGTCAACGAGTATGCGCAAAATGCGAAAGTATGAGCCTGATGAGGGCAAATCCCAGACCTGACATAGACCTAACATGCGTCATCCTCTAAAATATTGATCGAAACCAGGTTTAATTGACTGTTTCAAAGAGGTACCGCATTATTATGTGATCCAAACCAGAAAAAGAACAGAATCTGGCCATCAAGTATCAGAAATATGCGAAAGTATGAGCCTGATGAGAGCAAATCCCAGAACTAACCTAGACCTAACATGCGTTATCCTCTAAAATATTGATCGAAGCCAGGTTTAATGGACTTTTTCTTAGTGGTACCACATTTCTATGTGATCCAAACCAGAAAAAGCAAAGGATCTGGCTAACACGTAAGAGAAATATGCAAAAGTATGAGCCACATGTGGGCAAATCCTTGACCCTACTCAGACCTAACATGTGTTATCCTCTAAAATATTGATCAAAACCAAGTTTAATCGACAGTTTCGGTGTGGTACCACACTACTATGTGATCCAAACCAGGAAAAACCCAGGATCTGTTCAAGAAGTATGTGAAGAATGCGGAAGTATGAGACTGACGAGGGCAAATCCCAGACCTAATCCAGACCTAACATGCGTTATCCTCCAAAATATTGATCGAGACCAGGTTTAATCGACTGTTTCAGTGTGGTCCCACATTACTACGAGATCCAAACTTGTAAAAGTCCACGATCTGGCCAACAAGTATGAGAAATATGCGAAAGGATTAGCCCCATCAGGGCAAATCACAGACCTAACCCAGACCTAACATGCATTACCCTTTGAAATGTTGACTCAGACTAGGTTTAATTGACTGTTTCAGTGTGGTACCACATTACCACGTGATCCAAACCAGAAAAAGCCCAGCATCTGGTCAACGAGTATGCGAAAAATGCGAACGTAAGTGCCTGATGAGGGCAAATCCCAGACCTAACCCAGACATAACCGGTGTTATCCTCTAAAATATTGATCGAATCCAGGTTGAGTTGACTATTTCTGTGTGGTACCACATTACTACGTGATCCAAACCAGAAAAAGCCCAGAATCTGGCCATCAAGTATGAGAAATATGCGAAAGTATGAGCCTGATGGGAGCATATCCCAGACCTAACCAAGGCCAAACATGCGCTACCCACTAAAATGTTGTTCGAAACTAGGTTTAATGGACTGTTTCAGTGTGGTACCACATTACTGCGTGATCCAAACCAGAAAAAACCCGGGAATTGTTCAACAAGTATGTGAAGAATGCGAAAGTATGAGTCTGATGAGGGCATATCCCAGGCCTGGCCTAGACCTGACATGAGTTAACCTCAAAAATATTGATCGGAACCAGATTTAATCGACTGTTTCAGTGTGGTGCCACATTACAACGTGATCCAAAGCAGAAAGAACCCAGGATCTGTTCAACAAGTATTCGTAGAATGCGAAAGTATGAGTCTGATGAAGGCAAATCCTAGACCTAACCCTAACATGCGTGATCATCTAAAATATTGATCGAAACCTGGTTTAATCGACTGTTTCAGTGTGGTACCACACTACTATGTGATCCAAACCAGAAAAGACCAAGGATCTGTTCAAGAAGTATGTGAAGAATGAGGAAGTATGAGACTGATGAGGGCAAATCCCAGGCCTAAACCAGACCTAACATGCGTTATCCTCTAAAATATTTATCGAGACCAGGTTTAATGGACTGTTTCAGTGTGGTACCACATTACTACGTTATCCAAACCAGTAAAAGTCCACGATCTGGCCAAGAAGTATGAAAAATATGCGAAAGTATGAGCCTGATGAGTGCAAATCCCAGACCTAACCTAAACCTAGCATGCGTTACCCTCTAAAATATTGATCGAGACCAGGTTTAGTCGACTGTTTCATAGTGGTACCATATTACTACGTGATCCAAACCAGAAAAAATCCGGGATCTGTTCAACAAGTGTGTGAAGAATGCGAAAGTATGAGTCTGATGAGGGCAAATCCAAAGCCTAACCTAGACCAAACATGCGTTAACCTATAAAATATTGATCGAAACTAGGTCTAATTGACAGTTTCAGTGTGGTACCACATTACTACGTGATCCAAACCAGAAAAATCCCAGGATCTGCACAACAAGTATGAGAAATATGCGAATGTATGAGCCTGATGATAGCAAATCCCAGACCTAACCTAGACCTAACATGCGTTATCCTGTAAAATATTAATCGAAACCAGGTTTAATGGACTGTTTCAGTGTGGTACCACATTACTACGTTAACAAAACCAAAAAAAGCCCAGATTCTGGCCATCAAGTATGAGTAATATGCGAAAGTATGAGCCTGATCAGAGCAAATCCCAGACCTAACATAGACCTAACATGCGTTATCCTCTAAAATATTGATCGAAACCAGGTTTAGTGGACTGTTTCAGTGTTGTACCACATTGCTACATTATCCAAACCAAAAAAAGCCCAGAATCTGGCCATCAAGTATGGGATATATGCGAAAGTATGAGCCTGATGAGAGCAAATCCCAGACCTAACATAGACCTAACATGCGATATACTCTAAAATATTGATCGAATCTAGGTTTGATGGACCGTTCCAGTGTGGTACCACATTACTACGTGATACAAACCAGAAAAAGCCCAGAATCTGGCTAACAAGAACGAGAAATATGCGAAAGTATGAGCCTGATGGGGGTATATCCCAGACCTAACCTAGGCCAAGCATGCGCTATCCTCTAAAATGTTGTTCGAAACTAGGTTTAATGGACTGTTTCAGTGTGGTACCACATTACTACGTGATCCAAAGCAGTGAAAGCCCAGGATCTGGCCAAAAAGTATCAGCAATATGCAAAGGTATGGCCCAGCTGTGGGCAAATCCTAGACCTGACCGAGACCATAACATGTGTTTTCCACAAAAATATTGACCGGAACCAGATTTAATCGACTGTTTCAGTGTGGTACCACATTACTACGTGATCCAAAGCAGAAAAAACCCAGGATCTGTTCAACAAGTATTCGAAGAATGCGAAAGTATGAGTCTGAAGAGGGCAAATCCCAGGCCTAACCCAGACCTAACATGCGTTATCCTCTAAAATATTGATCGTGACCAGGTTTAGTCGACTGTTTCAGTGTGATATCACATTACCATGTGATCCAAACCAGTAAAAGTCCACGATCTGGCCAACAAGTATGAGAAATATGCGAAAGTATGAGCCTCATGTGGGCAAATCCTAGACCTAACCCAGACCTAACATGCGTTATCCTCTAAAACATTTATCGAGACCAGGTTGAATTGACTGTTTCAGTGTGGTACCACATTACTACGTGATCCAAACCAGAAAAAGTCCAGAAACTGGCCATCAAGTATGAGAAATATGCAAAAGTATGAGCCTGATGAGTCCAAATCCCGGACCTAACCTAGACCCAACATGCGTTAACCTTTAAAACATTGATCGAAACCAGGCTTAATGGACTGTTTAAGTGTGGTACCACACTACTATGTGATCCAAACCAGAACTAATCCAGGATCTGTTCAAGTAGTATGTGAAGAATGAGGAAGTGTGAGACTGATGAGGGCAAATGCTAGACCTAACCCTGACCTAACATGCGTTATCATCTAAAATATTGATCGAAACCTGGTTTAATTGACTGTTTCAGTGTGGTACCACATTTCTACGTGGTCCAAACCAGAAAAATCCCAGGATCTGCTCAACAAGTATGAGAAATATGCGAAGGTATGAGCCTGATGAGAGCAAATCCCAGACCTAACCTAGACCTAACATGCGTTATCCTCTAAAATGTTGATCGAAACCAGGTTTAAAGGACTGTTTCAGTGTAGATCCACATTACTGCGCGATCCAAACCTAGAAAAGCCCAGAATCTGGCCAACAAGAATGAGAAATATGCGAAAGTATGAGCCTGATGAGAGCAAATCCCGGACCTAACCTAGGCCCAACATGCGTTAACCTTTAAAACATTGATCAAAACCAGGTTTAATGGACTGTTTAAGTGTGGTACCACACTACTATGTGATCCAAACCAGAAATAATCCAGGATCTGTTCAAGTAGTATGTGAAGAATGAGGAAGTGTGAGACTGATGAGGGCAAATGCTAGACCTAACCCTGACCTAACATGCGTTATCATCTAAAATATTGATCGAAACCAGGTTTAATGGACTGTTTCAGTGTGGTACCACATTACTACGTTATCCAAACCAAAAAAAGACCACAATCTGGCGATCAAGTATGAGAGATATGCAAAAGTATGAGCCGGATGAGAGCAAATCCCAGACCTAACCTAGACCTAACATGCGTTAACCTTTAAAACATTGATCGAAACCAGGTTTAATGGACTGTTTAAGTGTGGTACCACACTACTATGTGATCCAAACCAGAACTAATCCGGGATCTGTTCAAGTAGTATGTGAAGAATGAGGAAGTATAAGACTGATGAGGGCAAATGCTAGACCTAATCCAGACCTAACATGCGTTATCCTCTAAAATATTGATCGAGACCAGGTTTAGTCGACTGTTTCATTGAGGTACCACATTACCACGTGATCCAAACCAGAAAGGCCCGGGATCTGTTCAACAAGTGTGTGAAGAATGCGAAAGTATGAGTCTGATGAGGGCAAATCCAAGGCCTAACCTAGACCTAACATGAGTTATCCTCTAAAATATTGATCGAAACCAGGTTTAATTGACTGTTTCAGTGTGGTACCATATTACTACGTGATCCAAACCAGAAAAATCCCAGGATCTGCTCAACAAGTATGAGAAATATGCGAAAGTATGAGCCTGATGAGAGCAAATCCCAGACCTAACCTAGACCTAACATGCGTTATCCTCTAAAATGTTGATCGAAACCAGGTTTAAAGGACTGTTTCAGTGTAGATCCACATTACTGCGCGATCCAAAGCAAGAAAAGCCCAGAATCTGGCCAACAAGAATGAGAAATATGCGCAAGTATGAGCCTGATGGGAGCATATCCGAGACCTAACCTAGGCCAAACATGCGCTATCCTCTAAAATGTTGATCGAAACTAGGTTTGATGGACTGTTTCAGTGTGGTACCACATTACTACGTGATCCAAACCAGAAAAATCCCGGGATCTGTTCAACAAGTATGTGAAGAATGCGAAAGTAAGTGTCTGATGAGGCCTAACCCCAGCCCTGGCCTAGACCTAACATGCGTTATCCTCTAAAATATTGATCGAGACCAAGTTTAATCGAATGTTTCAGTGTGGCCCCACATTACCACGTGACCGAAACCAGAAAAAGCCCAGGCTCTGGCCAACAAGTAAGAGAAATATGCGAAAGTATGAGTCTGATGAGGGCAAATCCAAGGCCTAACCTAGACGTAACATGAGTTATCCTCTAAGATATTGATTGAAACCAGGTTTAATGGTCTGTTTCAGTGTGGTACCACATTACTACGTGATCCAAACCAGAAAAAGCCCAGAATCTGTTCAAGAAGTATGTGAAGAATGAGGAAGTATGAGACTGATGAGGGCAAATCCCAAACCTAATCCAGACCTAACATGCGTCATCCTCTAAAATATTGATCGAGACCAGGTTTAGTCGACAGTTTCAGTGTGGTACCACATTACTACGTGATCCAATCCAGAAAAAGCCCAGGATCTGGCCTACAAGTATGAGAAATTTGCGAAAGGATGAACCTCATGTGGGCAAATCGCAGACCTGAACCAGACCTAAAATGCATTATCCTTTGAAATGTAAACCCAGACTAGGTTCAATTGACTGTTTCAGTGTGGTACCACATTACCACGTGATCCAAACCAGAATAAGACCTGTATCTGGTCAACGAGTATGCGAAAAATGCGAAAGTATGAGCCGGATGAGGGCAAATCCTAGACCTAACCCAGACCTAACATGCGTTATCCTCTAAAATATTTATCGACACCAGGTTGAATTGACTGTTTCAGTGTGGTACCACATTACTACGTGATCCAAACCAGAAAAGTATGAGAAATATGCGAAAGTATGAGCCTGATGCGAGCATATCCCAGACCTGACATAGACCTAACATGCGTTATCCTCTAAAATATTCATCGAAACCAGGTTTAATGGACTGTTTCAGTGTGGTACCACATTACTACGTTATCCAAACCAGTAAAAGTCCACGATCTGGCCAACAAGTATGAAAAATATGCGAATGTATGAGCCTGGTGAGTGCAAATCCCAGACCTAACCTAGACCTAACATGTGTTATCCTCTAAAATATTGATCGAATCTAGGTTTAATGGACCGTTTCAGTGTGGTACCACATTACCACGTGATCCATACCAGAAAAAATCCGGGATCTGTTCAACAAGTGTGTGAAGAAAGCGAAAGTATGAGTCTGAAGAGGGCAAATCCCAGGCCTAACCCAGACCTAACATGCGTTATCCTCTAAAATATTGATCGTGACCAGGTTTAGTCGACTGTTTCAGTGTGATATCACATTACCATGTGATCCAAACCAGTAAAAGTCCACGATCTGGCCAACAAGTATGAGAAATATGCGAAAGTATGAGCCTCATGTGGGCAAATCCGAGACCTAACCCAGACCTAACATGCGTTATCCTCTAAAACATTTATCGAGACCAGGTTGAATTGACTGTTTCAGTGTGGTACCACATTACTACGTGATCCAAACCAGAAAAAGTCCAGAAACTGGCCATCAAGTATGAGAAATATGCAAAAGTATGAGCCTGATGAGTCCAAATCCCGGACCTAACCTAGACCCAACATGCGTTAACCTTTAAAACATTGATCGAAACCAGGCTTAATGGACTGTTTAAGTGTGGTACCACACTACTATGTGATCCAAACCAGAACTAATCCAGGATCTGTTCAAGTAGTATGTGAAGAATGAGGAAGTGTGAGACTGATGAGGGCAAATGCTAGACCTAACCCTGACCTAACATGCGTTATCATCTAAAATATTGATCGAAACCTGGTTTAATTGACTGTTTCAGTGTGGTACCACATTTCTACGTGGTCCAAACCAGAAAAATCCCAGGATCTGCTCAACAAGTATGAGAAATATGCGAAGGTATGAGCCTGATGAGAGCAAATCCCAGACCTAACCTAGACCTAACATGCGTTATCCTCTAAAATGTTGATCGAAACCAGGTTTAAAGGACTGTTTCAGTGTAGATCCACATTACTGCGCGATCCAAACCTAGAAAAGCCCAGAATCTGGCCAACAAGAATGAGAAATATGCGAAAGTATGAGCCTGATGAGAGCAAATCCCGGACCTAACCTAGGCCCAACATGCGTTAACCTTTAAAACATTGATCGAAACCAGGTTTAATGGACTGTTTAAGTGTGGTACCACACTACTATGTGATCCAAACCAGAACTAATCCGGGATCTGTTCAAGTAGTATGTGAAGAATGAGGAAGTGTGAGACTGATGAGGGCAAATGCTAGACCTAACCCTGACCTAACATGCGTTATCATCTAAAATATTGATCGAAACCAGGTTTAATGGACTGTTTCAGTGTGGTACCACATTACTACGTTATCCAAACCAAAAAAAGACCACAATCTGGCGATCAAGTATGAGAGATATGCAAAAGTATGAGCCGGATGAGAGCAAATCCCAGACCTAACCTAGACCTAACATGCGTTAACCTTTAAAACATTGATCGAAACCAGGTTTAATGGACTGTTTAAGTGTGGTACCACACTACTATGTGATCCAAACCAGAACTAATCCGGGATCTGTTCAAGTAGTATGTGAAGAATGAGGAAGTATAAGACTGATGAGGGCAAATGCTAGACCTAATCCAGACCTAACATGCGTTATCCTCTAAAATATTGATCGAGACCAGGTTTAGTCGACTGTTTCATTGAGGTACCACATTACCACGTGATCCAAACCAGAAAGGCCCGGGATCTGTTCAACAAGTGTGTGAAGAATGCGAAAGTATGGGTCTGATGAGGGCAAATCCAAGGCCTAACCTAGACCTAACATGAGTTATCCTCTAAAATATTGATCGAAACCAGGTTTAATTGACTGTTTCAGTGTGGTACCATATTACTACGTGATCCAAACCAGAAAAATCCCAGGATCTGCTCAACAAGTATGAGAAATATGCGAAAGTATGAGCCTGATGAGAGCAAATCCCAGACCTAACCTAGACCTAACATGCGTTATCCTCTAAAATGTTGATCGAAACCAGGTTTAAAGGACTGTTTCAGTGTAGATCCACATTACTGCGCGATCCAAACCAAGAAAAGCCCAGAATCTGGCCAACAAGAATGAGAAATATGCGCAAGTATGAGCCTGATGGGAGCATATCCGAGACCTAACCTAGGCCAAACATGCGCTATCCTCTAAAATGTTGATCGAAACTAGGTTTGATGGACTGTTTCAGTGTGGTACCACATTACTACGTGATCCAAACCAGAAAAATCCCGGGATCTGTTCAACAAGTATGTGAAGAATGCGAAAGTAAGTGTCTGATGAGGCCTAACCCCAGCCCTGGCCTAGACCTAACATGCGTTATCCTCTAAAATATTGATCGAGACCAAGTTTAATCGAATGTTTCAGTGTGGCCCCACATTACCACGTGACCGAAACCAGAAAAAGCCCAGGCTCTGGCCAACAAGTAAGAGAAATATGCGAAAGTATGAGTCTGATGAGGGCAAATCCAAGGCCTAACCTAGACGTAACATGAGTTATCCTCTAAGATATTGATTGAAACCAGGTTTAATGGTCTGTTTCAGTGTGGTACCACATTACTACGTGATCCAAACCAGAAAAAGCCCAGAATCTGTTCAAGAAGTATGTGAAGAATGAGGAAGTATGAGACTGATGAGGGCAAATCCCAAACCTAATCCAGACCTAACATGCGTCATCCTCTAAAATATTGATCGAGACCAGGTTTAGTCGACAGTTTCAGTGTGTTACCACATTACTACGTGATCCAATCCAGAAAAAGCCCAGGATCTGGCCTACAAGTATGAGAAATTTGCGAAAGGATGAACCTCATGTGGGCAAATCGCAGACCTGAACCAGACCTAAAATGCATTATCCTTTGAAATGTAAACCCAGACTAGGTTCAATTGACTGTTTCAGTGTGGTACCACATTACCACGTGATCCAAACCAGAATAAGACCTGTATCTGGTCAACGAGTATGCGAAAAATGCGAAAGTATGAGCCGGATGAGGGCAAATCCTAGACCTAACCCAGACCTAACATGCGTTATCCTCTAAAATATTTATCGACACCAGGTTGAATTGACTGTTTCAGTGTGGTACCACATTACTACGTGATCCAAACCAGAAAAGTATGAGAAATATGCGAAAGTATGAGCCTGATGCGAGCATATCCCAGACCTGACATAGACCTAACATGCGTTATCCTCTAAAATATTCATCGAAACCAGGTTTAATGGACTGTTTCAGTGTGGTACCACATTACTACGTTATCCAAACCAGTAAAAGTCCACGATCTGGCCAACAAGTATGAAAAATATGCGAATGTATGAGCCTGGTGAGTGCAAATCCCAGACCTAACCTAGACCTAACATGTGTTATCCTCTAAAATATTGATCGAATCTAGGTTTAATGGACCGTTTCAGTGTGGTACCACATTACTACGTGATCCAACCCAGAAAAAGTCCAGAATCTGGCCATCAGGTATCAGAAATATGCGAAAGTATGAGCCTCATGTGGGCAAATGACAGACCTAACACAGACCTAACATGCATTATCCTTTGAAATGTAGACCCAGACTAGGTTTAATTGACAGTTTCAGTGTGGTACCACATTACTACGTGATCCAAACCAGAAAAAGACCAGTGTCTGGTCAACGAGTATGCGCAAAATGCGAAAGTATGAGCCTGATGAGGGCAAATCCCAGACCTGACATAGACCTAACATGCGTCATCCTCTAAAATATTGATCGAAACCAGGTTTAATTGACTGTTTCAAAGAGGTACCGCATTATTATGTGATCCAAACCAGAAAAAGAACAGAATCTGGCCATCAAGTATCAGAAATATGCGAAAGTATGAGCCTGATGAGAGCAAATCCCAGAACTAACCTAGACCTAACATGCGTTATCCTCTAAAATATTGATCGAAGCCAGGTTTAATGGACTTTTTCTTAGTGGTACCACATTTCTATGTGATCCAACCCAGAAAAAGCAAAGGATCTGGCTAACACGTAAGAGAAATATGCAAAAGTATGAGCCACATGTGGGCAAATCCTTGACCCTACTCAGACCTAACATGTGTTATCCTCTAAAATATTGATCAAAACCAAGTTTAATCGACAGTTTCGGTGTGGTACCACACTACTATGTGATCCAAACCAGGAAAAACCCAGGATCTGTTCAAGAAGTATGTGAAGAATGCGGAAGTATGAGACTGACGAGGGCAAATCCCAGACCTAATCCAGACCTAACATGCGTTATCCTCCAAAATATTGATCGAGACCAGGTTTAATCGACTGTTTCAGTGTGGTCCCACATTACTACGAGATCCAAACTTGTAAAAGTCCACGATCTGGCCAACAAGTATGAGAAATATGCGAAAGGATTAGCCCCATCAGGGCAAATCACAGACCTAACCCAGACCTAACATGCATTACCCTTTGAAATGTTGACTCAGACTAGGTTTAATTGACTGTTTCAGTGTGGTACCACATTACCACGTGATCCAAACCAGAAAAAGCCCAGCATCTGGTCAACGAGTATGCGAAAAATGCGAACGTAAGTGCCTGATGAGGGCAAATCCCAGACCTAACCCAGACATAACCGGTGTTATCCTCTAAAATATTGATCGAATCCAGGTTGAGTTGACTATTTCTGTGTGGTACCACATTACTACGTGATCCAAACCAGAAAAAGCCCAGAATCTGGCCATCAAGTATGAGAAATATGCGAAAGTATGAGCCTGATGGGAGCATATCCCAGACCTAACCAAGGCCAAACAAGCGCTACCCACTAAAATGTTGTTCGAAACCAGGTTTAATGGACTGTTTCAGTGTGGTACCACATTACTACGTGATCCAAACCAGAAAAAATCCGGGAATTGTTCAACAAGTATGTGAAGAATGCGAAAGTATGAGTCTGATGAGGGCATATCCCAGGCCTGGCCTAGACCTGACATGAGTTAACCTCAAAAATATTGATCGGAACCAGATTTAATCGACTGTTTCAGTGTGGTGCCACATTACAACGTGATCCAAAGCAGAAAGAACCCAGGATCTGTTCAACAAGTATTCGTAGAATGCGAAAGTATGAGTCTGATGAAGGCAAATCCTAGACCTAACCCTAACATGCGTGATCATCTAAAATATTGATCGAAACCTGGTTTAATCGACTGTTTCAGTGTGGTACCACACTACTATGTGATCCAAACCAGAAAAGACCAAGGATCTGTTCAAGAAGTATGTGATGAATGAGGAAGTATGAGACTGATGAGGGCAAATCCCAGGCCTAAACCAGACCTAACATGCGTTATCCTCTAAAATATTTATCGAGACCAGGTTTAATGTACTGTTTCAGTGTGGTACCACATTACTACGTTATCCAAACCAGTAAAACTCCACGATCTGGCCAAGAAGTATGAAAAATATGCGAAAGTATGAGCCTGATGAGTGCAAATCCCAGACCTAACCTAAACCTAGCATGCGTTACTCTCTAAAATATTGATCGAGACCAGGTTTAGTCGACTGTTTCATAGTGGTACCATATTACTACGTGATCCAAACCAGAAAAAATCCGGGATCTGTTCAACAAGTGTGGGAAGAATGCGAAAGTATGAGTCTGATGAGGGCAAATCCAAGGCCTAACCTAGACCTAACATGCGTTATCCTATAAAATATTGATCGAAACTAGGTCTAATTGACAGTTTCAGTGTGGTACCACATTACTACGTGATCCAAACCAGAAAAATCCCAGGATCTGCACAACAAGTATGAGAAATATGCGAATGTATGAGCCTGATGACAGCAAATCCCAGACCTAACCTAGACCTAACATGCGTTATCCTCTAAAATATTAATCGAAACCAGGTTTAATGGACTGTCTCAGTGTGGTACCACATTACTACGTTAACAAAACCAAAAAAAGCCCAGAATCTGGCCATCAAGTATGAGTAATATGCGAAAGTATGAGCCTGATCAGAGCAAATCCCAGACCTAACATAGACCTAACATGCGTTATCCTCTAAAATATTGATCGAAACCAGGTTTAGTGGACTGTTTCAGTGTTGTACCACATTGCTACATTATCCAAACCAAAAAAAGCCCAGAAACTGGCCATCAAGTATGGGATATATGCGAAAGTATGAGCCTGATGAGAGCAAATCCCAGACCTAACATAGTCCTAACATGCGATATCCTCTAAAATATTGATTCGAATCTAGGTTTGATGGACCGTTCCAGTGTGGTACCACATTACTACGTGATACAAACCAGAAAAAGCCCAGAATGTGGCTAACAAGAACGAGAAATATGCGAAAGTATGAGCCTGATGGGGGTATATCCCAGACCTAACCTAGGCCAAGCATGCGCTATCCTCTAAAATGTTGTTCGAAACTAGGTTTAATGGACTGTTTCAGTGTGGTACCACATTACTACGTGATCCAAAGCAGTGAAAGCCCAGGATCTGGCCAAAAAGTATCAGCAATATGCAAAGGTATGGCCCAGCTGTGGGCAAATCCTAGACCTGACCGAGACCATAACATGTGTTTTCCACAAAAATATTGACCGGAACCAGATTTAATCGACTGTTTCAGTGTGGTACCACATTACTACGTGATCCAAAGCAGAAAAAACCCAGGATCTGTTCAACAAGTATTCGAAGAATGCGAAAGTATGAGTCTGAAGAGGGCAAATCCCAGGCCTAACCCAGACCTAACATGCGTTATCCTCTAAAATATTGATCGTGACCAGGTTTAGTCGACTGTTTCAGTGTGATATCACATTACCATGTGATCCAAACCAGTAAAAGTCCACGATCTGGCCAACAAGTATGAGAAATATGCGAAAGTATGAGCCTGATGAGAGCAAATCCCGGACCTAACCTAGACCCAACATGCGTTAACCTTTAAAACATTGATCGAAACCAGGTTTAATGGACTGTTTAAGTGTGGTACCACACTACTATGTGATCCAAACCAGAACTAATCCAGGATCTGTTCAAGTAGTATGTGAAGAATGAGGAAGTGTGAGACTGATGAGGGCAAATGCTAGACCTAACCCTGACCTACCATGCGTTATCATCTAAAATATTGATCGAAACCTGGCTTAATAGACTGTTTCAGTGTGGTACCACATTTCTACGTGGTCCAAACCAGAAAAATCCCAGGATCTGCTCAACAAGTATGAGAAATATGCGAAGGTATGAGCCTGATGAGAGCAAATCCCAGACCTAACCTAGACCTAACATGCGTTATCCTCTAAAATGTTGATCGAAACCAGGTTTAAAGGACTGTTTCAGTGTAGATCCACATTACTGCGCGATCCAAACCAAGAAAAGCCCAGAATCTGGCCAACAAGAATGAGAAATATGCGAAAGTATGAGCCTGATGAGAGCAAATCCCGGACCTAACCTAGGCCCAACATGCGTTAACCTTTAAAACATTGATCAAAACCAGGTTTAATGGACTGTTTAAGTGTGGTACCACACTACTATGTGATCCAAACCAGAACTAATCCAGGATCTGTTCAAGTAGTATGTGAAGAATGAGGAAGTGTGAGACTGATGAGGGCAAATGCTAGACCTAACCCTGACCTAACATGCGTTATCATCTAAAATATTGATCGAAACCAGGTTTAATGGACTGTTTCAGTGTGGTACCACATTACTACGTTATCGAAACCAAAAAAAGACCACAATCTGGCGATCAAGTATGAGAGATATGCAAAAGTATGAGCCGGATGAGAGCAAATCCCAGACCTAACCTAGACCTAACATGCGTTAACCTTTGAAACATTGATCGAAACCAGGTTTAATGGACTGTTTAAGTGTGGTACCACACTACTATGTGATCCAAACCAGAACTAATCCGGGATCTGTTCAAGTAGTATGTGAAGAATGAGGAAGTATAAGACTGATGTGGGCAAATGCTAGACCTAATCCAGACCTAACATGCGTTATCCTCTAAAATATTGATCGAGACCAGGTTTAGTCGACTGTTTCATTGAGGTACCACATTACCACGTGATCCAAACCAGAAAGGCCCGGGATCTGTTCAACAAGTGTGTGAAGAATGCGAAAGTATGAGTCTGATGAGGGCAAATCCAAGGCCTAACCTAGACCTAACATGAGTTATCCTCTAAAATATTGATCGAAACCAGGTTTAATTGACTGTTTCAGTGTGGTACCACATTACTACGTGATCCAAACCAGAAAAATCCCGGGATCTGTTCAACAAGTATGTGAAGAATGCGAAAGTAAGAGTCTGATGAGGCCTAACCCCAGCCCTGGCCTAGACCTAACATGCGTTATCCTCTAAAATATTGATCGAGACCAAGTTTAATCGAATGTTTCAGTGTGGCCCCACATTACCACGTGACCGAAACCAGAAAAAGCCCAGGCTCTGGCCAACAAGTAAGAGAAATATGCGAAAGTATGAGTCTGATGAGGGCAAATCCAAGGCCTAACCCAGACCTAACATGCGTTATCCTCTAAAATATTGATCGAAACCAGGTTTAATTGAGTTTCAGTGTGGTACCACATTACTACGTGGTCCAAACCAGAAAAATCCCAGGATCTGCTAAACAAGTATGAGAAATATGCGAAAGTATGAGCCTGATGAGAGCAAATCCCAGACCTAACCTAGACCTAACATGCGTTATCCTCTAAAATATTGATCGAAACCAGGTTTAATCGACTGTTTCAGTGTGGTACCACATTACTACGTGATCCAAAGCAGTGAAAGTCCAGGATCTGGCCAAAAAGTATGAGAAATATGCGAAAGTATGACCCAGCTGAGGGCAAATCCTAGACCTAACCGAGACCAAAACATGAGTTTTCCTCAAAAATATTGATCGGAACCAGGTTTAATTGACTGTTTCAGTGTGGTACCACATTACCACGTGATCCAAAGCAGTGAAAGCCCAGGATCTGGCCAAAAAGTATCAGCAATATGCAAAGGTATGGCCCAGCTGTGGGCAAATCCTAGACCTGACCGAGACCATAACATGTGTTTTCCACAAAAATATTGACCGGAACCAGATTTAATCGACTGTTTCAGTGTGGTACCACATTACTACGTGATCCAAAGCAGAAAAAACCCAGGATCTGTTCAACAAGTATTCGAAGAATGCGAAAGTATGAGTCTGAAGAGGGCAAATCCCAGGCCTAACCCAGACCTAACATGCGTTATCCTCTAAAATATTGATCGAGACCAGGTTTAATCGACTGTTTCAGTGTGGTACCACATTACTACGTGATCCAAACCAGAAAAAGGCCAGAATCTGGCCACCAAGTTTCGGAAATATGCGAAAGTATGAGCCTGATGAGAGCAAATCCCAGACCTAACCTACACCTAACATGCGTTATCCTCTAAAATATTGATCGTGACCAGGTTTAGTCGACTGTTTCAGTGTGATATCACATTACCATGTGATCCAAACCAGTAAAAGTCCACGATCTGGCCAACAAGTATGAGAAATATGCGAAAGTATGAGCCTCATGTGGGCAAATCGCGGTCCTAACCCAGACATAAAATGCATTATCCATTGAAATGTTGACCCAGACTAGGTTTAATTGACTGTTTCAGTGTGGTACCAAATTACCACGTGATCCAAACCAGAATAGGAGCTGTATCTGGTCAACGAGCATGCGAATAATGCGAAAGTATGAGCCTGATGAGGGCAAATCCTAGACCTAACCCAGACCTAACATGCGTTATCCTCTAAAATATTAATCGAAACCAGGTTTAATGGACTGTTTCAGTGTGGTACCACATTACTACGTTAACAAATCAAAAAGAGCCCAGAATCTGGCCATCAAGTATGAGAAATATGCAAAAGTATGAGCCTGATGAGAGCAATTCCCGGACCTAACCTAGACCTAACATGCGTTATCCTCTAAAATATTAATCGAAACCAGGTTTAATGGACTGTTTCAGTGTGGTACCACATTACTACGTTATCCAAATCAAAAAAAGACCACAATCTGGCGATCAAGTATGAGAAATATGCAAAAGTATGAGCCTGATGAGAGCAATTCCCGGACCTAACCTAGACCCAACATGCGTTAACCTTTAAAACATTGATCGAAACCAGGTTTAATGGACTGTTTAAGTGTGGTACCACACTACTATGTGATCCAAACCAGAACTAATCCAGGATCTGTTCAAGTAGTATGTGAAGAATGAGGAAGTGTGGGACTGATGAGGGCAAATGCTAGACCTAACCCTGACCTAACATGCGTTATCATCTAAAATATTGATCGAAACCTGGTTTAATTGACTGTTTCAGTGTGGTACCACATTTCTACGTGGTCCAAACCAGAAAAATCCCAGGATCTGCTCAACAAGTATGAGAAATATGCGAAAGTATGAGCCTGATGAGAGCAAATCCCAGACCTAACCTAGACCTTAAATGCGTTATCCTCTAAAATGTTGATCGAAACCAGGTTTAACGGACTGTTTCAGTGTAGATCCACATTACTGCGCGATCCAAACCAAGAAAAGCCCAGAATCTGGCCATCAAGAATGTGAAATATGCGAAAGTATCAGCCTGATGAGAGCAAATCCCGGACCTAACCTAGGCCCAACATGCGTTAACCTTTAAAACAGTGATCAAAACCAGGTTTAATGGACTGTTTAAGTGTGGTACCACACTACTATGTGATCCAAACCAGAACTAATCCAGGATCTGTTCAAGTAGTATGTGAAGAATGAGGAAGTGTGAGACTGATGAGGGCAAATGCTAGACCTAACCCTGACCTAACATGCGTTATCATCTAAAATATTGATCGAAACCAGGTTTAATGGACTGTTTCAGTATGGTACCACATTACTACGTTATCCAAATCAAAAAAAGACCACAATCTGGCGATCAAGTATGAGAAATATGCAAAAGTATGAGCCGGATGAGAGCAAATCCCAGACCTAACCTAGACCTAACATGCGTTAACCTTTAAAACATTGATCGAAACCAGGTTTAATGGACTGTTTAAGTGTGGTACCACACTACTATGTGATCCAAACCAGAACTAATCCAGGATCTGTTCAAGTAGTATGTGAAGAATGAGGAAGCATGAGACTGATGAGGGCAAATGCTAGACCTAATCCAGACCTAACATGCGTTATCCTCTAAAATATTGATCGAAACCAGGTTTAATGGACTGTTTCAGTGTGGTACCACATTACTACGCTATCCAAATCAAAAAAAGACCACAATCTGGCGATCAAGTATGAGAAATATGCAAAAGTATGAGCCGGATGAGAGCAAATCCCAGACCTAACCTAGACCTAACATGCGTTAACCTTTAAAACATTGATCGAAACCAGGTTTAATGGACTGTTTAAGTGTGGTACCACACTACTATGTGATCCAAACCAGAACTAATCCAGGATCTGTTCAAGTAGTATGTGAAGAATGAGGAAGTATGAGACTGATGAGGGCAAATGCTAGACCTAATCCAGACCTAACATGCGTTATCCTCTAAAATATTGATCGAGACCAGGTTTAGTCGACTGTTTCATTGAGGTACCACATTACCACGTGATCCAAACCAGAAAGGCCCGGGATCTGTTCAACAAGTGTGTGAAGAATGCGAAAGTATGAGTCTGATGAGGGCAAATCCAAGGCCTAACCTAGACCTAACATGAGTTATCCTCTAAAATATTGATCGAAACCAGGTTTAATTGACTGTTTCAGTGTGGTACCACATTACTACGTGATCCAAACCAGAAAAATCCCAGGATCTGCTCAACAAGTATGAGAAATATGCGAAAGTATGAGCCTGATGAGAGCAAATCCCAGACCTAACCTAGACCTAACATGCGTTATCCTCTAAAATGTTGATCGAAACCAGGTTTAAAGGACTGTTTCAGTGTAGATCCACATTACTGCGCGATCCAAACCAAGAAAAGCCCAGAATCTGGCCAACAAGAATGAGAAATATGCGAAAATATGAGCCTGATGGGAGCATATCCGAGACCTAACCTAGGCCAAACATGCGCTATCCTCTAAAATGTTGATCGAAACTAGGTTGGATGGACTGTTTCAGTGTGGTACCACATTACTACGTGATCCAAACCAGAAAAATCCCGGGATCTGTTCAACAAGTATGTGAAGAATGCGAAAGTAAGAGTCTGATGAGGGCAAATCCAAGGCCTAACCCAGACCTAACATGCGTTATCCTCTAAAATATTGATCGAAACCAGGTTTAATTGAGTTTCAGTGTGGTACCACATTACTACGTGGTCCAAACCAGAAAAATCCCAGGATCTGCTCAACAAGTATGGGAAATATGCGAAAGTATGAGCCTGATGAGAGGAAATCCCGGACCTAACCTAGACCTAACATGCGTTATTCTCTAAAATATTGATCGAAACTAGGTTTAACGGACTGTTTCAGTGTGGTAGCACATTACTACGTGATACAAACCAGAAAAAACCCGGGATCTGTTTTTGAAGTATGTGAAGAATGCGAAAGGATGAGTCTGATGAGGGCAAATCCCAGGCCTGTCCTAGACCTAACATGCGTTGTCCTCTAAAATATTGATCGAAACCAGGTTTAATCGACTGTTTCAGTGTGGTACCACATTACTACGTGGTCCAAACCAGAAAAATCCCAGGATCTGCTCAACAAGTATGAGAAATATGCGAAAGTATGAGCCTGATGAGAGCAAATCCCGGACCTAACCTAGACCTAACATGCGTTATCCTCTAAAATATTGATCGAAACCAGGTTTAATCGACTGTTTCAGTGTGGTACCACATTACTACGTGATCCAAACCAGAAAAAGACCAGAATCTGGCCATCAAGTATCAGAAATATGCGAAAGTATGAGCCTGATGAGAGCAAATCCCAGACCAAACCTAGACCTAACATGCGTTAACTTCTAAAATATTGATCGAAACCAGGTTTAATGGTCTGTTACAGTGTGGTAACACATTACCACGTGATCCATACCAGAAAAAATCCGGGATCTGTTCAACAAGTGTGTGAAGAAAGCGAAAGCATGAGTCTGATGAGGGCAAATCCAAGGCCTAACATAGACCTAACATGCGTTATCCTCTAAAACATTGATCGAAACCAGGTTTAGTGGTCTGTTTCAGTGTGGTACCGCATTACTACGTGATGGAAACCAAAAAAGGCCCCGAATCTGGCCATCAAGTATCAGAAATATGCGAAAGTATGAGCCTGATGAGAGCAAATCCCAGACCTAACCTAGACCTAACATGCGTTAACTTCTAAAATATTGATCGAAACCAGGTTTAATGGACTGTTTCAGTGTGGTGCCACATTACTACGTGATCCAAACCAGAGAAAATCCAGGATCTGTTCATCAAGTGTGTGATGAATGCGAAAGTATGAGTCTGATGAGGGCAAATCCAAGGCCTAACCTAGACCTAACATGCGTTATCCTGTAAAATATTGATCGAAACCAGGTTTAATTGACTGTGTCAGTGTAGATCCACATTACTGCGTGATCCAGACCAAAAAAAGCCAGAATCTGGCCATCAAGTATGAGAAATATGCGAAAGTATGAGCGTGATGAGTGCAAATCGCAGACCTAACCTAGACCTAACATGCGGTAACCTCTAAAATATTGATCGAAACCAGGTTTAATCGACTGTTTAAGTGTGGTACCATACTACTATGAGATCCAAGCCAGAAAAAAGCCAGGATCTGTTCAAGAAGTATGTGAAGAACGAGGTAGTATGAGACTGATGAGGGCAAATCCCAGACCTAACCCAGACGTAACATGCGTTATACTCTAAAATATTGATCGAGACCAGGTTTAGTCGTCTGTTTCAGTGTGGTACCACACTACTATGTGATCCAAACCAGAGAAAACCCAGGATCTGTGCAAGAAGTATGTGTGGAATGAGGAATTATGAGACTGATGAGGGCAAATCCAAGGCCTAACCTAGACCTCACATGCGTTAACCTCTAAAATATTGATCGAAACCAGGTTTAGTGGACTGTTTAAGTGTGGTACCACACTACTATGTGATCCAAACCAGAAAAAACCCGGGATCTGTTCAAGAAGTATGTGAAGAATGAGGAAGTATGAGACTGAAGAGGGCAAATCATAGACCTAATCCAGAGCTAACATTCGTTATCCACTAAAATATTGATCGAGACCAGGTTTAGTCGTCTGTTTCATTGTGCTACCACATTACCACGTGATCCAAACCAGAAAAGCCCGGGATCTGTCCAACAAGTATGAGAAATATGCGAAGGTATGAGCCTGATGAGAGCAAATCCCAGACCTAACCTAGACCTAACATGCGTTATCCTCTAAAATATTGATCGAAACCAGGTTTAATGGACCGTTACAGTGTAGGTCTACATTACTGCGTGATCCAGACCAAAAAAAGCCAGAATCTGGCCATCAAGTATGAGAAATATGCGAAAGTATGAGCCTGATGTGTGCAAATCCCAGACCTAACCATGACTTAA
Source organism: Colletes latitarsis (assembly GCF_051014445.1). NCBI lineage: Eukaryota > Metazoa > Arthropoda > Insecta > Hymenoptera > Colletidae > Colletes > Colletes latitarsis. Next base: position 1,152,432 of record NW_027488379.1, on the reverse strand, counting down.
CATGCGTTATCCACTAAAATATTGATCGAGACCAGGTTTAGTCTACTGTTTCATTGTGCTACCACATTACAACGTGATCCAAGCCAGAAAAGCCCGGGATCTGTTCAACAAGTTTGTGAAGAATGCGAAAGTATGTGTCTGATGAGGGCAAATCCAAGGCCTAACCTAGACCTAGCATGCGTTATCCTCTAAAATATTGATCGGAACCAGGTTTAATTGACTGTCTCAGTGTGGTACCACATTACTACGTGATCCAAACCAGAAAAATCCCAGGATCTGCTCAACAAGTATGAGAAATATGCGAAAGTATGAGCCTGATGAGAGCAAATCGCAGACCTAAGCTAGACCTAACATGCGTTATCCTCTAAAATATTGATCGAAACCAAGTTTAATGAACTGTTTCAAGGTGGATCCACATTACCGCGTGATCCAAACCAAAAAAAGCCCAGGATCTGCTCAACAAGTATGAGAAATATGCGAAAGTATGAGCCTGATGAGAGCAAATCCCAGACCTAACCTAGACCTAACATGCGTTATCCTCTAAAATGTTGATCGAAACCAGGGTTAATTGACTGATTCAGCGTGGTACCACATTACCACGTGATCCATACCAGAAAAAATCCGGGATCTGTTCAACAAGTGTGTGAAGAAAGCGAAAGAATGAGTCTGATGAGAGCAAATCCCAGACCTAACCTAGACCTAACATGCGTTATCCTCTAAAATATTGATCGAGACCTGGTTTAATCGACTGTTTCTGTGTGGTACCTCATTACTACGTGATCCAAACCAGAAAAAGCAAAGGATCTGGCCAACAAGTACGAGAAATATGCGAAAGTATGAGCCTGATGAGAGCAAATCCCAGACCTAAGCTAGACCTAACATGCGTTATCCTCTAAAATATTGATCGAACCCAGGTTTAATGGACTGTCTCAGTGTGGTACCACATTACTACGTGATCCAAACCAAAAAAAGCCCAGAACCTGGCCAACAAGAACGAGAAATATGCGAAAGTATGAGCCTGATGAGGGCATATCCCAGGCCTGGCCTAGGCCTAACATGAGTTATCCTCTAAAATATTGATCGAAACTAGGTTTAATGGACTGTTTCAGTGTGGTACCACATTACTACGTGATCCGAACCAGAAAAAACCCGGGATCTGTTCAACAAGTATGTGAAGAATGCGAAAGTATCAGTCTGATGAGGGCATTTCCCAGGCCTGGCCTAGACCTAACATGAGTTATCCTCTAAAATATTGATCGAAACCAGGTTTAATTGACTGTTTCAGTGTGGTACCACATTACTACGTGATCCAAACCAGAAAAATCCCAGGATCTGCTCAACAAATATGAGAAATATGCGAAAGTATGAGCCTGATGAGAGCAAATCGCAGACCTAACCTAGACCTGACATGCGTTATCCTCTAAAATATTGATCGAGACCAGGGTTAGTCGACTGTTTCATTGTGGTACCACATTACCACGTGATCCAAGCCAGAAAAGCCCGGGATCTGGACATCAAGTATGAGAAATACGCGAAAGTATGAGCCTGATGAGTGCAAATCCCAGACCTAGCCTAAACCTAGCAAGCGTTATCCACAAAAATATTGTTCGAAACCAGGTTTAATGGTCTGTTTCAGTATGGTAACATATTACCACGTGATCCAAACCAGAAAAAACCCAGGATCTGCTCAACAAGTATGAGAAATATGCGAAAGTATGAGCCTGATGAGAGCAAATCGCAGACCTAACTTAGACCTAACATGCGTTATCCTCTAAAATATTGATCGAAACCAGGTTTAATCGACTGTTTCTGTGTGGTACCTCATTACTACGTGATCCAAACCAGAAAAAGCAAAGGATCTGGCCCGCAAGTACGAGAAATATGCGAAAGTATGAGTCTGATGAGGGCATATCCCAGGCCTAACCTAGACCTAACATGCGTTATCCTCTAAAATATTGATCGAAACCAGGTTTAATTGACTGTATCAGTGTGGTACCACATTACTGCGTGATCCAAACCAAAAAAAGCCCAGGATCCGCTCAACAAGTATGAGAAATATGCGAAAGTATGAGCCTGATGAGAGCAAATCCCAGACCTAACCTAGACCTAACATGCGTTATCCTCTAAAATATTGATCGAAACCAGGTTTAATCGACTGTTTCTGTGTGGTACCTCATTACTACGTGATCCAAACCAGAAAAAGCAAAGGATCTGGCCCGCAAGTACGAGAAATATGCGAAAGTATGAGTCTGATGAGGGCATATCCCAGGCCTAACCTAGACCTAACATGCGTTATCCTCTAAAATATTGATCGAAACCAGGTTTAATTGACTGTATCAGTGTGGTACCACATTACTGCGTGATCCAAACCAAAAAAAGCCCAGAACCTGGCCAACAAGAACGAGAAATATGCGAAAGTATGAGCCTCATGAGGGCATATCCCAGGCCTGGCCTAGACCTAACATGAGTTATCCTCTAAAATATTGATCGAAACTAGGTTTAATGGACCGTTTCAGTGTGGTACCACATTACTACGTGATCCAAACCAGAAAAAACCCGGGATCTGGCCAACAAGAACGAGAAATATGCGAAAGTATGAGCCTCATGTGGGCATATCCCAGGCCTGGCCTAGGCCTAACATGAGTTATCCTCTAATATATTGATCGAAACTAGGTTTAATGGACTGTTTCAGTGTGGTACCACATTACTACGTGATCCGAACCAGAAATAACCCGGGATCTGTTCAACAAGTATGTGAAGAATGCGAAAGTATCAGTCTGATGAGGGCATATCCCAGGCCTGGCCTAGACCTAACATGAGTTATCCTCTAAAATATTCATCGAAACCAGGTTTAATTGACTGTTTCAGTGTGGTACCACATTACTACGTGATCCAAACCAGAAAAATCCCAGGATCTGCTCAACAAGTATGAGAAATATGCGAAAGTATGAGCCTGATGAGAGCAAATCGCAGACCTAACCTAGACCTAACATGCGTTATCCTCTAAAATATTGATCGAAACCAGGTTTATTTGACTGTTTCAGTGTGGTACCACATTACCACGTGATCCAAGCCAGAAAAGCCCGGGATCTGTTCAACAAGTGTGTGATGAATGCGAAAGTATGAGTCTGATGAGCGCAAATCCAAGGCCTAACCTAGACCTAACATGTGTTATCCTCTAAAATATTGATCGAAACCAGGTCTAATTGACTGTTTCAGTGTGGTACCACATTACTACGTGATCCAAACCAGAAAAGTCCCAGGATCTGCTCAACAAGTATGAGAAATATGCGAAAGTATGAGCCTGATGAGAGCAAATCGCAGACCTAACCTAGACCTAACATGCGTTATCCTCTCAAATATTGATCGAGACCAGGGTTAGTCGACTGTTTCATTGTGGTACCACATTACCACGTGATTCAAACCAGAAAAGCCCGGGATCTGTTCAACAAGTGTGTGAAGAATGCGAAAGTATGAGTCTGATGAGCGCAAATCCAAGGCCTAACCTAGACCTAACATGCGTTATCCTATAAAATATTGATCTAAACCAGGTTTAATGGACTGTTTCAGTGTGGTACCGCATTACTACGTGATCGAAACCATAAAAAGCCCAGAATCTGGCCATCAAGTATAAGAAATATGCGAAAGTATGAGCCTGATGAGTGCAAATCCCAGACCTAGCCTAAACCTAGCAAGCGTTATCCACAAAAATATTGTTCGTAACCAGGTGTAATGGTCTGTTTCAGTATGGTAACATATTACCACGTGATCCAAACCAGAAAAAACCCAGGATCTGGCCAACAAGTATGAGAAGAATGCGAAAGTTTGAGACTGAAGAGGGCAAATCCAAGGCCTAACCTAGACCTAACATGCGTTATCCTCTAAAATATTGATCGAGTCCTGGATTAATCGATTGTTTCAGTGTGGTCCCACATTACTACCTGATCCAAACCAGGAGAAGCCCAGGATCTGGCCAACAAGTATGAGAAATGTGCGAAGGTATTAGCCTCATGGTGGCAAATCACAGACCTGACCCAGCCCTAACATGTGATATCCTCTATAATATTGATCAAAACCATGTTTAATCTACTCTTTCAGTGTGGTACCACACTACTATGTGATCCAAACCAGAAAAACCCCAGGATCTGTTCAAGAAGTATGTGAAGAATGAGGAAGTATGAGCCTGATGAGGGCATATCCCAGGCCTGGACTAGACCTAACATGAGTTGTCCTCTAAAATATTGATCGAAACTAGGTTTAATGGAATGTTTCAGTGTGGTACCACATTACTACGTGATCTAAACCAGAAAAAACCCGGGATCTGACCAACAAGAACGAGAAATATGCGAAAGTATGAGCCTGATGAGGGCATATCCCAGGCCTGGCCTAGGCCTAACATGAGTTATCCTCTAAAATATTGATCGAAACTAGGTTTAATGGACTGTTTCAGTGTGGTACCACATTACTACGTGATCCGAACCAGAAAAAACCCGGGATCTGTTCAACAAGTATGTGAAGAATGCGAAAGTATCAGTCTGATGAGGGCATATCCCAGGCCTGGCCTAGACCTAACATGAGTTATCCTCTAAAATATTGATCGAAACCAGGTTTAATTGACTGTTTCAGTGTGGTACGACATTACTACGTGATCCAAACCAGAAAAATCCCAGGATCTGCTCAACAAGTATGAGAAATATGCGAAAGTATGAGCCTGATGAGAGCAAATCGCAGACCTAACCTAGACCTAACATGCGTTATCCTCTAAAATATTGATCGAAACCAGGTTTATTTGACTGTTTCAGTGTGGAACCACATTACCACGTAATGCAAGCCAGAAAAGCCCGGGATCTGTTCAACAAGTGTGTGATGAATGCGAAAGTATGAGTCTGATGAGCGCAAATCCAAGGCCTAATCTAGACCTAACATGTGTTATCCTCTAAAATATTGATCGAAACCAGGTCTAATTCACTGTTTCAGTGTGGTACCACATTACTACGTGATCCAAACCAGAAAAATCCCAGGATCTGCTCAACAAGTATGAGAAATATGCGAAAGTATGAGCCTGACGAGGGCAAATCGCAGACCTAACCTAGACCTAACATGCGTTATCCTCTAAAATATTGATCGAGACCCGGGTTAGTCGACTGTTTCATTGTGGTACCACATTACCACGTGATCCAAACCAGAAAAGCCCGGGATCTGTTCAACAAGTGTGTGAAGAATGCGAAAGTATGAGTCTGATGAGGGCAAATCCAAGGCCTAACCTAGACCTAACATGCGTTATCCTTTAAAATATTGATCGAAACCAGGTTTAATGGACTGTTTCAGTGTGGTACCGCATTACTACGTGATCGAACCCATAAAAGGCCCAGAATCTGGCCATCAAGTATGAGAAATATGCGAAAGTATGAGCCTGATGAGTGCAAATCCCAGACCAAGCCTAAACCTAGCAAGCGTTATCCACAAAAATATTGTTCGAAACCAGGTTTAGTGGTCTGTTTCAGTATGGTAACATATTACCACGTGATCCAAACCAGAAAAAACCCAGGATCTGGCCAACAAGTATGAGAAGAATGCGAAAGTTTGAGACTGAAGAGGGCAAATCCAAGGCCTAACCTAGACCTAACATGCGTTATCCTCTAAAATATTGATCGAGACCTGGTTTAATCGACTGTTTCAGTGTGGTCCCACATTACTACCTGATCCAAACCAGGAGAAGCCCAGGATCTGGCCAACAAGTATGAGAAATGTGCGAAAGTATTAGCCTCATGGTGGCAAATCACAGACCTGACCGAGCCCTAACATGTGATATCCTGTATAATATTGATCAAAACCATGTTGAATCGACTCTTTCAGTGTGGTACCACACTACTATGTGATCCAAACCAGAAGAAGCCCAGGATCTGTTCAACAAGTATGTGAAGAATGCGAAAGTATCAGTCTGATGAGGGCATATCCCAGGCCTGGCCTAGACCTAACATGAGTTATCCTCTAAAATATTGATCGAAACCAGGTTTAATTGACTGTTTCAGTGTGGTACGACATTACTACGTGATCCAAACCAGAAAAATCCCAGGATCTGTTCAAGAAGTATGTGAAGAATGAGGAAGTATGAGACTGATGAGGACAAATCCTAGACCTAATCCAGACGTAACATGCGTTATCCTCTAAAATATTGATCGAGACCAGGTTTAGTCGACTGTTTCATTGTGCTACCACATTACCACGTGATCCAAGCCAGAAAAGCCCGGGATCTGTTCAACAAGTGTGTGAAGTATGCGAAAGTATGAATCTGATGAGGGCAAATCCAAGGCCTAACCTAGACCTAGCATGCGTTATCCTCTAAAATATTGATCGAAACCAGGTTTAATTGACTGTCTCTGTGTGGTACCACATTACTACGTGATCCAAACCAGAAAAATCCCAGGATCTGCTCAACAAGTATGAGAAATATGCGAAAGTATGAGCCTGATGAGAGCAAATCGCAGACCTAACCTAGACCTAACATGCGTTATCCTCTAAAATATTGATCGAAACCAAGTTTAATGGACTGTTTCAGTGTGGATCCACATTACCGCGTGATCCAAACCAAAAAAAGCCCAGGATCTGCTCAACAAGTATGAGAAATATGCGAAAGTATGAGCCTGATGAGAGCAAATCCCAGACCTAACCTAGAACTAACATGCGTTGTCCTCTAAAATGTTGATCGAAACCAGGTTTAATCGACTGTTTCAGTGCGGTACCACATTACTACGTGATCCAAAGCAGTGAAAGCCCAGGATCTGGCCAAAAAGTATGAGAAATATGCGAAAGTATGACCCAGCTGAGGGCAAATCCTAGACCTAACCGAGATCATAACATGTGTTTTCCTCAAAAATATTGATCGGAACCAGGTTTAATCGACTGTATCAGTGTGGTACCACATTACTACGTGATCCAAAGCAGTGAAAGCCGAGGATTTGTTCAACAAGTATTTGAATAATGCGAAAGTATGAGTCTGATGGGAGCAAATCCTAGACCTATCCCAGACCTAACATGCGTTATCATCCAAAATATTGATCGAAACCTGGTTTAATCGACTGTTTCAGTGTGGTACCACATTAGTATGTGATCCCAAACAGAAAAACACCAGGATCTGGCAATCAAGTATGAGAAATATGCGAATGTATGAGCCTGATGAGTGCAAATCCCAGACCTAACCTACAGCTAGCATGCGTTATCCTCAAAAATATTGTTCGAAACCAGGTTTAATGGTCTGTTTCAGTGTGGTAACATATTACCACGTGATCCAAACCAGAAAAAACCCAGGATTTGGCCAACAAGTATGTGAAGAATGCGAAAGTAGGGACTGAAGAGGACAAATCCCAGGCCTAACCTAGACATAACATCCCTTATCCTCTAAAATATTGATCGAAACCGGGTTTAATCGACTGTTTCAGTGTGGTACCACATTACTACGTGAAAAAGAGTAGAAAAAACCCTCGATCAGGTCAACATGTATGTTTAAACTGCGAAAGTATGACCCTGATGAGGGCAAATCCCAGGCCTAACCTAGACCTAACATGCGTTATCCTCTAAAATATTGTTCGAAACCAGGTTTAATGGACTGTTTCTGTGTGGTACCACATTACTACGTGGTCCATACCGGAAAAAGCCCAGGATCTTTTCAACAAGTATGTGAAAAACGCGGAAGTATGAGCCTGATGAGGGCAAATCCCAGACCTATCCCAGACATAATTTGCGTTATCCTCTAAAATATTGACCGAAACCAGGTTTAATCGACTGTTTTAGTGTGGTACCGCTTTACTACGTGATCCGGAGCAGAAAAAGCCCAGGATCTAGCCATGAAGTATGAGAAATATACGAAAGTATGACCCTGATAAGGGCAAATCGCAAGCTTAACCCAGACCTAACATGCGTTATCCTCAAAAATATTGATCTAAACCAGGTTTAACCGACTGTCGCAGTGTGGTACCACATTACTACGTGATCCAAACCAGAAAAAACCTAGGATCTGTTCAACAAGTATGTGAAGTATGCGAAAGTATGAGTCTGATGAGGGAAAATCCCAGGCCTAACCTAGACATAACATGCGTTATCCTCTAAAATATTGGCCGATACCAGGTTTAATGGACTGTTTCAGTGTGGATCCACATTACCGCGTGATCCAAACCAAAAAAAGACCAGGATCTGCTCAACAACTATGAGAAATATGCGAAAGTATGAGCCTGATGGGTGCAAATCCCAGACCTAGCATAGACCTAACATGCGTTATCCTCTAAAATATTGAACGAAACCAGGTTTAATGGTCTGTTTCAGTGCGGTAACATATTACCACGTGATCCAAACCACAAAAAACCCAGGATGTGGCCAACAACTACGTGAAAAAAGTGGAAGTATGAGACTGAAGAGGGCAAATCCCAGACCTAACCAAGACCTAACATACGTTATCCTCTAAAATATTGATCGAAACCAGGTTTAATCGACTGTTTCAGTGTGGTCCCACATTACTACGTGATCCAAACCAGAAGAAGCCCAGGATCTGGCCAACAAGTTTGTGAAATATGCGAAAGTATTAGCCTCATGGGGGCAAATCACAGACCTGACCCAGACCTAACACGTGTTATCCTCTAAAATATTGATCAAAACCAGGTTTAATGGACTGTTTAAGTGTGGTACCACACTACTATGTGATCCAAACCAGAAAAAACCCAGAATCTGTACAAGAAGTATGTGAAGAATGCGAAAGTATGAGTCTGATGAGGGCAAATCCCAGGCCTAACCTAGACATAACATCCGTTATCCACTAAAATATTGATGGAGACCAGGTGTAGTCGTCTGTTTCATTGTGGTACCGCTTTACTACGTGATCCAGAGCAGAAGAAGCCCAGGATCTAGCCATGAAGTATGAGAAATATGCGAATGTATGAGCCTGACGAGGGCAAATCCTAGACCTAACCCAGACCTAACATGCGTTATCCTCTAAAATATTTATCAAGACCAGGTGTAATGGTCTGCTTCAGTGTGGTACCACATTAATACGTGATCGAAACAAGAAAAAACCCAGGATATGTTCAAGACGTATGTGAAGTATGCGAAAGTATGAGTCTGATGAGGGCAAATCCCAGGCCTAACCTAGACATAACATCCGTTATCCTCTAAAATATTGATCGAAACCGGGTTGAATCGACACTTTCAGTGTGGTACCACATTACTACGTGATCCAAACCAGAAAGAGCCCAGAATCATGCCATCAAGTATGAGAAACATACGAAAGTACGACCCTGATGAGGGCAATTCCCAGTCCTAACCTAGACCTAACATGCGTTATCCTCTAAAATATTGATCGAGACCAGGTTTAGACGACTGTTTCAATGTGGTACCACATTACTACGTGATGCAAACCAGAAAAAGCCCAGGATCTGTTCAACTGGTATGTGAAGAATGCGAAAGCGTGAGCCTGATGAGGGCAAATCCACGGCCTAACCAAGACGTAACATGCGTTATCCTCTAAAACATTGATCGAAACCAGGTTTAATTGACTGTTTCAGTATGGTACCACATTACTACGTGATCCAAACCAGAAAAAGCAAAGGATCTGGCCAACAAGTACGAGAAATATGCGATAGTATGAGCCTGATGAGAGCAAACCCCAGACCTAACCTAGACCTAACATGCGTTATCCTCTAAAATATTGATCGAAACCAGGTTTAATTGACTGTTTCAGTGCGGTACCACATTACTACGTGATCCAAACCAGAAAAATCCCAGGATCTGCTCAACAAGTATGAGAAATATGCGAAGGTATGAGCCTGATGAGTGCAAATCCCAGACCTAGCCTAAACCTAGCAAGCGTTATCCACAAAAATATTGTTCGAAACCAGGTTTAATGGTCTGTTACAGTATGGTAACATATTACCACGTGATCCAAACCAGAAAAAACCCAGGATCTGGCCAACAAGTATGAGAAGAATGCGAAAGCTTGAGACTGAAGAGGGCATATCCAAGGCCTAACCTAGACCTAACATGCGTTATCCTCTAAAATATTGATCGAAACCAGGTTTAATGGACTGTTTCAGTGTGGTACCACATTACTACGTGATCCAAAGCAGTGAAAACCCAGGATCTGTTCAAGAAGTATGTGAAGAATGAGGAAGTATGAGACTGATGAGAGCAAATCCCAGACCTAACCCAGACCTAACATGCGTTATCCTCTAAAATATTGATCGAGACCGGGTTTAATCGACTGTTTTAGTGTGGTCCCACATTACTACCTGCTCCAAACCAGAAGAAGCCCAGGATCTTGCCAACAAGTATGAGAAATATGCGAAAGTATTAGCCCCATGGAGGCAAATCACAGACCTGACCCAGACCTGGCATGTGTTATCCTCTAAAATATTGATCGAAACCAGGTTTAATTGACTATTTCAGTGTGATACCACATTACTACGCGATCCAATCCAGAAAAAGCCCAGGGTATAGCCATGAAGTATGAGAAATATGCGAAAGTATGATCCTGACGAGGGCAAATCCTAGACCTAACCCTGACCTAGCATGCGACACATTACTACGTGATCCAAACCGGAAAAAGCCAAGGATCTGTTCAACAGGTATGTGAAAAAAGCGAAAGTATGAGCCCGATGAGGGCAAATGCCAGACCTATCCTACACCTAACTTGCGTTATCCTCTAAAATATTGATCGAAACCAGGTTTAATTGACTGTATCAGTGTGGTACCACATTACTGCGTGATCCAAACCAAAAAAAGCTCAGAATCTGGCCAACAAGAACGAGAAATATGCGAAAGTATGAGCCTGATGAGTGTATATCCCAGGCCTGGCCTAGACCTAACATGAGTTATCCTCTAAAATATTCATCGAAACTAGGTTTAATGGACTGTTTCAGTGTGGTACCACATTAATACGTGATCCGAACCAGAAAAAACCCGGGATCTGTTCAACAAGTATGTGAAGAATGCGAAAGTATGAGTCTGATGAGGGCATATCCCAGGCCTAACCTAGACCTAACATGCGTTATCCTCTAAAATATTGATCGAAACTAGGTTTAATGGACTGTTTCAGTGTGGTACCGCATTACTACGTGATCGAAACCATAAAAGGCCCAGAATCTGGCCATCAAGTATGAGAAATATGCGAAAGTATGAGCCTGATGAGTGCAAATCCCAGACCTAGCCTAAACCTAGCAAGCGTTATCCACAAAAATATTGTTCGAAACCAGGTTTAATGGTCTGTTTCAGTATGGTAACATATTACCACGTGATCCAAACCAGAAAAAACCCAGGATCTGGCCAACAAGTATGAGAAGAATGCGAAAGTTTGAGACTGAAGAGGGCAAATCCAAGGCCTAACCTAGACCTAACATGCGTTATCCTCTAAAATATTGATCGAGACCTGGTTTAATCGACTGTTTCAGTGTGGTCCCACATTACTACCTGATCCAAACCAGGAGAAGCCCAGGATCTGGCCAACAAGTATGAGAAATGTGCGAAAGTATTAGCCTCATGGTGGCAAATCACAGACCTGACCGAGCCCTAACATGTGATATCCTCTATAATATTGATCAAAACCATGTTGAATCGACTCTTTCAGTGTGGTACCACACTACTATGTGATCCAAACCAGAAAAACCCCAGGATCTGTTCTAGAAGTATGTGAAGAATGTGGAAGTATGAGACTGATGAGGGCAAATCCTAGACCTAATCCAGACGTAACATGCGTTATCCTCTAAAATATTGATCGAGACCAGGTTTAGTCGACTGTTTCATTGTGCTACCACATTACCACGTGATCCAAGCCAGAAAAGCCCGGGATCTGTTCAACAAGTGTGTGAAGTATGCGAAAGTATGAGTCTGATGAGGGCAAATCCAAGGCCTAACCTAGACCTAGCATGCGTTATCCTCTAAAATATTGATCAAAACCATGTTTAATCTACTCTTTCAGTGTGGTACCACACTACTATGTGATCCAAACCAGAAAAACCCCAGGATCTGTTCAAGAAGTATGTGAAGAATGAGGAAGTATGAGCCTGATGAGGGCATATCCCAGGCCTGGACTAGACCTAACATGAGTTATCCTCTAAAATATTGATCGAAACTAGGTTTAATGGACTGTTTCAGTGTGGTACCACATTACTACGTGATCCGAACCAGAAAAAACCCGGGATATGTTCAACAAGTATGTGAAGAATGCGAAAGTATGAGTCTGATGAGGGCATATCCCAGGCCTAACCTAGACCTAACATGCGTTATCCTCTAAAATATTGATCGAAACCAGGTTTAATTGATTGTATCAGTGTGGTACCACATTACTGCGTGATCCAAACCAAAAAAAGCCCAGAACCTGGCCAACAAGAACGAGAAATATGCGAAAGTTTGAGCCTGATGAGGGCATATCCCAGGCCTGGCCTAGACCTAACATGAGTTATCCTCTAAAATATTGATCGAAACTAGGTTTAATGGACCGTTTCAGTGTGGTACCACATTACTACGTGATCTAAACCAGAAAAAACCCGGGATCTGACCAACAAGAACGAGAAATATGCGAAAGTATGAGCCTGATGAGGGCATATCCCAGGCCTGGCCTAGGCCTAACATGAGTTATCCTCTGAAATATTGATCGAAACTAGGTTTAATGGACTGTTTCAGTGTGGTACCACATTACTACGTGATCCGAACCAGAAAAAACCCGGGATCTGTTCAACAAGTATGTGAAGAATGCGAAAGTATCAGTCTGATGAGGGCATATCCCAGGCCTGGCCTAGACCTAACATGAGTTATCCTCTAAAATATTGATCGAAACCAGGTTTAATTGACTGTTTCAGTGTGGTACGACATTACTACGTGATCCAAACCAGAAAAATACCAGGATCTGCTCAACAAGTATGAGAAATATGCGAAAGTATGAGCCTGATGAGAGCAAATCGCAAACCTAACCTAGACCTAACATGCGTTATCCTCTAAAATATTGATCGAAACCAGGTTTATTTGACTGTTTCAGTGTGGAACCACATTACCACGTGATCCAAGCCAGAAAAGCCCGGGATCTGTTCAACAAGTGTGTGATGAATGCGAAAGTATGAGTCTGATGAGGGCAAATCCAAGGCCTAACCTAGACCTAACATGCGTTATCCTTTAAAATATTGATCGAAACCAGGTTTAATGGACTGTTTCAGTGTGGTACCGCATTACTACGTGATCGAAACCATAAAAGGCCCAGAATCTGGCCATCAAGTATGAGAAATATGCGAAAGTATGAGCCTGATGAGTGCAAATCCCAGACCTAGCCTAAACCTAGCAAGCGTTATCCACAAAAATATTGTTCGAAACCAGGTTTAATGGTCTGTTTCAGTATGGTAACATATTACCACGTGAACCAAACCAGAAAAAACCCAGGATCTGGCCAACAAGTATGAGAAGAATGCGAAAGTATGAGACTGAAGAGGGCAAATCCAAGGCCTAACCTAGACCTAACATGCGTTATCCTCTAAAATATTGATCGAGACCTGGTTTAATCGACTGTTTCAGTGTGGTCCCACATTACTACCTGATCCAAACCAGGAGAAGCCCAGGATCTGGCAAACAAGTATGAGAAATGTGCGAAAGTATTAGCCTCATGGTGGCAAATCACAGACCTGACCGAGCCCTAACATGTGATATCCTCTATAATATTGATCAAAACCATGTTGAATCAACTCTTTCAGTGTGGTACCACACTACTATGTGATCCAAACCAGAAAAAACCCAGGATCTGTTCAAGAAGTATGTGAAGAATGAGGAAGTATGAGACTGATGAGGACAAATCCTAGACCTAATCCAGACGTAACATCCGTTATCCTCTAAAATATTGATCGAGACCAGGTTTAGTCGACTGTTTGATTGTGCTACCACATTACCACGTGATCCAAGCCAGAAAAGCCCGGGATCTGTTCAACAAGTGTGTGAAGTATGCGAAAGTATGAGTCTGATGAGGGCAAATCCAAGGCCTAACCTAGACCTAGCATGCGTTATCCTCTAAAATATTGATCGAAACCAGGTTTAATTGACTGTCTCAGTGTGGTACCACATTACTACGTGATCCAAACCAGAAAAATCCCAGGATCTGCTCAACAAGTATGAGAAATATGCGAAAGTATGAGCCTGATTAGAGCAAATCGCAGACCTAACCTAGACCTAACATGCGTTGTCCTCTAAAATGTTGATCGAAACCAGGTTTAATCGACTGTTTCAGTGCGGTACCACATTACTACGTGATCCAAAGCAGTGAAAGCCCAGGATCTGGCCAAAAAGTATGAGAAATATGCGAAAGTATGACCCAGCTGAGGGCAAATCCTAGACCTAACCGAGATCATAACATGTGTTTTCCTCAAAAATATTGATCGGAACCAGGTTTAATCGACTGTTTCAGTGTGGTACCACATTACTACGTGATCCAAAGCAGTGACAGCCGAGGATTTGTTCAACAAGTATTTGAATAATGCGAAAGTATGAGTCTGATGGGAGCAAATCCTAGACCTATCCCAGACCTAACATGCGTTATCATCCAAAATATTGATCGAAACCTGGTTTAATCGACTGTTTCAGTGTGGTACCACATTAGTATGTGATCCAAAGCAGTGAAAACCCAGGATCTGTTCAAGAAGTATGTGAAGAATGAGGAAGTATGAGACTGATGAGAGCAAATCCCAGACCTAACCCAGACCTAACATGCTTTATCCTCTAAAATATTGATCGAGACCGGGTTTAATCGACTGTTTTAGTGTGGTCCCACATTACTACCTGCTCCAAACCAGAAGGAGCCCAGGATCTTGCCAACAAGTATGAGAAATATGCGAAAGTATTAGCCCCATGGAGGCAAATCACAGACCTGACCCAGACCTGGCATGTGTTATCCTCTAAAATATTGATCGAAACCAGGTTTAATTGACTATTTCAGTGTGATACCACATTACTACGTGATCCAATCCAGAAAAAGCCCAGGGTATAGCCATGAAGTATGAGAAATATGCGAAAGTATGATCCTGACGAGGGCAAATCCTAGACCTAACCCTGACCTAGCATGCGACACATTACTACGTGATCCAAACCGGAAAAAGCCAAGGATCTGTTCAACAAGTATGTGAAAAAAGCGAAAGTATGAGCCCGATGAGGGCAAATGCCAGACCTATCCTACACCTAACTTGCGTTATCCTCTAAAATATTGATCGAAACCAGGTTTAATTGACTGTATCAGTGTGGTACCACATTACTGCGTGATCCAAACCAAAAAAAGCTCAGAATCTGGCCAACAAGAACGAGAAATATGCGAAAGTATGAGCCTGATGAGTGTATATCCCAGGCCTGGCCTAGACCTAACATGAGTTATCCTCTAAAATATTCATCGAAACTAGGTTTAATGGACTGTTTCAGTGTGGTACCACATTAATACGTGATCCGAACCAGAAAAAACCCGGGATCTGTTCAACAAGTATGTGAAGAATGCGAAAGTATGAGTCTGATGAGGGCATATCCCAGGCCTAACCTAGACCTAACATGCGTTATCCTCTAAAATATTGATCGAAACTAGGTTTAATGGACTGTTTCAGTGTGGTACCGCATTACTACGTGATCGAAACCATAAAAGGCCCAGAATCTGGCCATCAAGTATGAGAAATATGCGAAAGTATGAGCCTGATGAGTGCAAATCCCAGACCTAGCCTAAACCTAGCAAGCGTTATCCACAAAAATATTGTTCGAAACCAGGTTTAATGGTCTGTTTCAGTATGGTAACATATTACCACGTGATCCAAACCAGAAAAAACCCAGGATCTGGCCAACAAGTATGAGAAGAATGCGAAAGTTTGAGACTGAAGAGGGCAAATCCAAGGCCTAACCTAGACCTAACATGCGTTATCCTCTAAAATATTGATCGAGACCTGGTTTAATCGACTGTTTCAGTGTGGTCCCACATTACTACCTGATCCAAACCAGGAGAAGCCCAGGATCTGGCCAACAAGTATGAGAAATGTGCGAAAGTATTAGCCTCATGGTGGCAAATCACAGACCTGACCGAGCCCTAACATGTGATATCCTCTATAATATTGATCAAAACCATGTTGAATCGACTCTTTCAGTGTGGTACCACACTACTATGTGATCCAAACCAGAAAAACCCCAGGATCTGTTCTAGAAGTATGTGAAGAATGTGGAAGTATGAGACTGATGAGGGCAAATCCTAGACCTAATCCAGACGTAACATGCGTTATCCTCTAAAATATTGATCGAGACCAGGTTTAGTCGACTGTTTCATTGTGCTACCACATTACCACGTGATCCAAGCCAGAAAAGCCCGGGATCTGTTCAACAAGTGTGTGAAGTATGCGAAAGTATGAGTCTGATGAGGGCAAATCCAAGGCCTAACCTAGACCTAGCATGCGTTATCCTCTAAAATATTGATCAAAACCATGTTTAATCTACTCTTTCAGTGTGGTACCACACTACTATGTGATCCAAACCAGAAAAACCCCAGGATCTGTTCAAGAAGTATGTGAAGAATGAGGAAGTATGAGCCTGATGAGGGCATATCCCAGGCCTGGACTAGACCTAACATGAGTTATCCTCTAAAATATTGATCGAAACTAGGTTTAATGGACTGTTTCAGTGTGGTACCACATTACTACGTGATCCGAACCAGAAAAAACCCGGGATATGTTCAACAAGTATGTGAAGAATGCGAAAGTATGAGTCTGATGAGGGCATATCCCAGGCCTAACCTAGACCTAACATGCGTTATCCTCTAAAATATTGATCGAAACCAGGTTTAATTGATTGTATCAGTGTGGTACCACATTACTGCGTGATCCAAACCAAAAAAAGCCCAGAACCTGGCCAACAAGAACGAGAAATATGCGAAAGTTTGAGCCTGATGAGGGCATATCCCAGGCCTGGCCTAGACCTAACATGAGTTATCCTCTAAAATATTGATCGAAACTAGGTTTAATGGACCGTTTCAGTGTGGTACCACATTACTACGTGATCTAAACCAGAAAAAACCCGGGATCTGACCAACAAGAACGAGAAATATGCGAAAGTATGAGCCTGATGAGGGCATATCCCAGGCCTGGCCTAGGCCTAACATGAGTTATCCTCTGAAATATTGATCGAAACTAGGTTTAATGGACTGTTTCAGTGTGGTACCACATTACTACGTGATCCGAACCAGAAAAAACCCGGGATCTGTTCAACAAGTATGTGAAGAATGCGAAAGTATCAGTCTGATGAGGGCATATCCCAGGCCTGGCCTAGACCTAACATGAGTTATCCTCTAAAATATTGATCGAAACCAGGTTTAATTGACTGTTTCAGTGTGGTACGACATTACTACGTGATCCAAACCAGAAAAATACCAGGATCTGCTCAACAAGTATGAGAAATATGCGAAAGTATGAGCCTGATGAGAGCAAATCGCAAACCTAACCTAGACCTAACATGCGTTATCCTCTAAAATATTGATCGAAACCAGGTTTATTTGACTGTTTCAGTGTGGAACCACATTACCACGTGATCCAAGCCAGAAAAGCCCGGGATCTGTTCAACAAGTGTGTGATGAATGCGAAAGTATGAGTCTGATGAGGGCAAATCCAAGGCCTAACCTAGACCTAACATGCGTTATCCTTTAAAATATTGATCGAAACCAGGTTTAATGGACTGTTTCAGTGTGGTACCGCATTACTACGTGATCGAAACCATAAAAGGCCCAGAATCTGGCCATCAAGTATGAGAAATATGCGAAAGTATGAGCCTGATGAGTGCAAATCCCAGACCTAGCCTAAACCTAGCAAGCGTTATCCACAAAAATATTGTTCGAAACCAGGTTTAATGGTCTGTTTCAGTATGGTAACATATTACCACGTGAACCAAACCAGAAAAAACCCAGGATCTGGCCAACAAGTATGAGAAGAATGCGAAAGTATGAGACTGAAGAGGGCAAATCCAAGGCCTAACCTAGACCTAACATGCGTTATCCTCTAAAATATTGATCGAGACCTGGTTTAATCGACTGTTTCAGTGTGGTCCCACATTACTACCTGATCCAAACCAGGAGAAGCCCAGGATCTGGCAAACAAGTATGAGAAATGTGCGAAAGTATTAGCCTCATGGTGGCAAATCACAGACCTGACCGAGCCCTAACATGTGATATCCTCTATAATATTGATCAAAACCATGTTGAATCAACTCTTTCAGTGTGGTACCACACTACTATGTGATCCAAACCAGAAAAAACCCAGGATCTGTTCAAGAAGTATGTGAAGAATGAGGAAGTATGAGACTGATGAGGACAAATCCTAGACCTAATCCAGACGTAACATCCGTTATCCTCTAAAATATTGATCGAGACCAGGTTTAGTCGACTGTTTGATTGTGCTACCACATTACCACGTGATCCAAGCCAGAAAAGCCCGGGATCTGTTCAACAAGTGTGTGAAGTATGCGAAAGTATGAGTCTGATGAGGGCAAATCCAAGGCCTAACCTAGACCTAGCATGCGTTATCCTCTAAAATATTGATCGAAACCAGGTTTAATTGACTGTCTCAGTGTGGTACCACATTACTACGTGATCCAAACCAGAAAAATCCCAGGATCTGCTCAACAAGTATGAGAAATATGCGAAAGTATGAGCCTGATTAGAGCAAATCGCAGACCTAACCTAGACCTAACATGCGTTGTCCTCTAAAATGTTGATCGAAACCAGGTTTAATCGACTGTTTCAGTGCGGTACCACATTACTACGTGATCCAAAGCAGTGAAAGCCCAGGATCTGGCCAAAAAGTATGAGAAATATGCGAAAGTATGACCCAGCTGAGGGCAAATCCTAGACCTAACCGAGATCATAACATGTGTTTTCCTCAAAAATATTGATCGGAACCAGGTTTAATCGACTGTTTCAGTGTGGTACCACATTACTACGTGATCCAAAGCAGTGACAGCCGAGGATTTGTTCAACAAGTATTTGAATAATGCGAAAGTATGAGTCTGATGGGAGCAAATCCTAGACCTATCCCAGACCTAACATGCGTTATCATCCAAAATATTGATCGAAACCTGGTTTAATCGACTGTTTCAGTGTGGTACCACATTAGTATGTGATCCAAAGCAGTGAAAACCCAGGATCTGTTCAAGAAGTATGTGAAGAATGAGGAAGTATGAGACTGATGAGAGCAAATCCCAGACCTAACCCAGACCTAACATGCTTTATCCTCTAAAATATTGATCGAGACCGGGTTTAATCGACTGTTTTAGTGTGGTCCCACATTACTACCTGCTCCAAACCAGAAGGAGCCCAGGATCTTGCCAACAAGTATGAGAAATATGCGAAAGTATTAGCCCCATGGAGGCAAATCACAGACCTGACCCAGACCTGGCATGTGTTATCCTCTAAAATATTGATCGAAACCAGGTTTAATTGACTATTTCAGTGTGATACCACATTACTACGTGATCCAATCCAGAAAAAGCCCAGGGTATAGCCATGAAGTATGAGAAATATGCGAAAGTATGATCCTGACGAGGGCAAATCCTAGACCTAACCCTGACCTAGCATGCGACACATTACTACGTGATCCAAACCGGAAAAAGCCAAGGATCTGTTCAACAAGTATGTGAAAAAAGCGAAAGTATGAGCCCGATGAGGGCAAATGCCAGACCTATCCTACACCTAACTTGCGTTATCCTCTAAAATATTGATCGAAACCAGGTTTAATTGACTGTATCAGTGTGGTACCACATTACTGCGTGATCCAAACCAAAAAAAGCTCAGAATCTGGCCAACAAGAACAAGAAATATGCGAAAGTATGAGCCTGATGAGTGTATATCCCAGGCCTGGCCTAGACCTAACATGAGTTATCCTCTAAAATATTCATCGAAACTAGGTTTAATGGACTGTTTCAGTGTGGTACCACATTAATACGTGATCCGAACCAGAAAAAACCCGGGATCTGTTCAACAAGTATGTGAAGAATGCGAAAGTATGAGTCTGATGAGGGCATATCCCAGGCCTAACCTAGACCTAACATGCGTTATCCTCTAAAATATTGATCGAAACTAGGTTTAATTGACTGTATCAGTGTGGTACCACACTACTGCGTGATCCAAACCAAAGAAAGCCCAGAATCTGGCCAACAAGAACGAGAAATATGCGAAAGTATGAGCCTGATGAGGGCATATCCCAGGCCTGGCCTAGACCTAACATGAGTTATCCTCTAAAATATTGATCGAAACTAGGTTTAATGGACTGTTTCAGTGTGGTACCACATTACTACGTGATCCAAACCAGAAAAAACCCGGGATCTGGCCAACAAGAACGAGAAATATGCGAAAGTATGAGCCTGATGAGGGCATATCCCAGGCCTGGCCTAGACCTAACATGAGTTATCCTCTAAAATATTGATCGAAACTAGGTTTAATGGACTGTTTCAGTGTGGTACCACATTACTACGTGATCCGAACCAGAAAAAACCCGGGATCTGTTCAACAAGTATGTGAAGAATGCGAAAGTATGAGTCTGATGAGGGCATATCCCAGGCCTGGCCTAGACCTAACATGAGTTATCCTCTAAAATATTAATCGAAACTAGGTTTAATGGACTGTTTCAGTGTGGTACCACATTACTACGTGATCCAAACCAGAAAAAACCCGGGATCTGGCCAACAAGAACGAGAAATATGCGAAAGTATGAGCCTGATGAGGGCATATCCCAGGCCTGGCCTAGACCTAACATGCGTTATCCTCTAAAATATTGATCGAGACCTGGTTTCATCGGCTGTTTCAGTGTGGTCCCACATTACTACCTGATCCAAACCAGGAGAAGCCAAGGATCTGGCCAACAGGTATGAGAAATGTGCGAAAGTATTAGCCTCATGGTGGCAAATCACAGACCTGACCCAGCCCTAACATGTGATATCCTCTATAATATTGATCAAAACCATGTTTAATCGACTCTTTCAGAGTGGTACCACACTACTATGTGATCCAAACCAGAAAAACCCCAGGATCTGTTCAAGAAGTATGTGAAGAATGAGGAAGTATGAGACTGATGAGTGCGAATCCCAGACCTATCCCAGACCTAACTTGCGTTATCCTCTAAAATATTGATCGAGACCGGGTTTAATCGACTGTTTTAGTGTGGTCCCACATTACTACCTGCTCCAAACCAGAAGAAGCCCAGGATCTTGCCAACAAGTATGAGAAATATGCGAAAGTATTAGCCTGATTACAGCAAATCGCAGACCTAACCTAGACCTAACATGCGTTATCCTCTAAAATATTGATCGAAACCAAGTTTAATGGACTGTTTCAGTGTGGATCCACATTACCGCGTGATCCAAACCAAAAAAAGCCCAGGATCTGCTCAACAAGTATGAGAAATATGCGAAAGTATGAGCCTGATGAGAGCAAATCGCAGACCTAACCTAGACCTAACATGCGTTATCCTCTAAAATATTGATCGAAACCAAGTTTAATGGACTGTTTCAGTGTGGATCCACATTACCGCGTGATCCAAACCAAAAAAAGCCCAGGATCTGCTCAACAAGTATGAGAAATATGCGAAAGTATGAGACTGATGAGAGCAAATCCCAGACCTAACCTAGAACTAACATGCGTTGTCCTCTAAAATGTTGATCGAAACCAGGTTTAATCGACTGTTTCAGTGCGGTACCACATTACTACGTGATCCAAAGCAGTGAAAGCCCAGGATCTGGCCAAAAAGTATGAGAAATATGCGAAAGTATGACCCAGCTGAGGGCAAATCCTAGACCTAACCGAGATCATAACATGTGTTTTCATCAAAAATATTGATCGGAACCAGGTTTAATCGACTGTTTCAGTGTGGTACCACATTCCTACGTGATCCAAAGCAGTGAAAGCCGAGGATTTCTTCAACAAGTATTTGAATAATGCGAAAGTATGAGTCTGACGGGAGCAAATCCTAGACCTATCCATGACCTAACATGCGTTATCATCCAAAATATTGATCGAAACCTGGTTTAATCGACTGTTTCAGTGTGGTACCACATTAGTATGTGATCCCAAACAGAAAAACACCAGGATCTGGCAATCAAGTATGAGAAATATGCGAATGTATGAGCCTGATGAGTGCAAATCCCAGACCTAACCTACAGCTAGCATGCGTTATCCCCAAAAATATTGTTCGAAACCAGGTTTAATGGTCTGTTTCAGTGTGGTAACATATTACCACGTGATCCAAACCAAAAAAAGCCCAGAATCTGGCCATCAAGTATGAGAAATATGCGATAGTATGAGGCTGATGAGGGCATATCCCAGGCCTGGCCTAGACCTAACATGAGTTATCCTCTAAAATATTGATCGAAACTAGGTTTAATGGACTGTTTCAGTGTGGTACCACATTACTACGTGATCCGAACCAGAAAAAACCCGGGATCTGTTCAACAAGTATGTGAAGAATGCGAAAGTATGAGCCTGATGAGAGCAAACCCCAGACCTAACCTGGTCCTAACATGCGTTATCCTCTAAAATATTGATCGAAACTAGGTTTAATGGACTGTTTCAGTGTGGTACCACATTACTCCGTGATCCAAACCAGAAAAATCCCAGGATCTGCTCAACAAGTATGAGAAATATGCGAAAGTATGAGCCTGATGACCGCAAATCCCAGGCCTAACCTAGACCTAACATGTGTTATCCTCTAAAATATTGATCGAAACCAGGTTTAATTGACTGTTTCAGTGCGGTACCACATTACTATGTGATCCAAACCAGAAAAATCCCAGGATCTGCTCAACAAGTATGAGAAATATGCGAGGGTATGAGCCTGATGAGTGCAAATCCCAGACCTAGCCTAAACCTAGCAAGCGTTATCCACAAAAATATTGTTCGAAACCAGGTTTAATGGTCTGTTACAGTATGGTAACATATTACCACGTGATCCAAACCAGAAAAAACCCAGGATCTGGCCAACAAGTATGAGAAGAATGCGAAAGCTTGAGACTGAAGAGGGCATATCCAAGGCCTAACCTAGACCTAACATGCGTTATCCTCTAAAATATTGATCGAAACCAGGTTTAATGGACTGTTTCAATGTGGTACCACATTACTACGTGATCCAAAGCAGTGAAAACCCAGGATCTGTTCAAGAAGTATGTGAAGAATGAGGAAGTATGAGACTGATGAGAGCAAATCCCAGACCTAACCCAGACCTAACATGCGTTATCCTCTAAAATATTGATCGAGACCGGGTTTAATCGACTGTTTTAGTGTGGTCCCACATTACTACCTGCTCCAAACCAGAAGAAGCCCAGGATCTTGCCAACAAGTATGAGAAATATGCGAAAGTATTAGCCCCATGGAGGCAAATCACAGACCTGACCCAGACCTGGCATGTGTTATCCTCTAAAATATTGATCGAAACCAGGTTTAATTGACTATTTCAGTGTGATACCACATTACTACGTGATCCAATCCAGAAAAAGCCCAGGGTATAGCCATGAAGTATGAGAAATATGCGAAAGTATGATCCTGACGAGGGCAAATCCTAGACCTAACCCTGACCTAGCATGCGACACATTACTACGTGATCCAAACCGGAAAAAGCCAAGGATCTGTTCAACAAGTATGTGAAAAAAGCGAAAGTATGAGCCCGATGAGGGCAAATGCCAGACCTATCCCACACCTAACTTGCGTTATCCTCTAAAATATTGATCGAAACCAGGTTTAATTGACTGTATCAGTGTGGTACCACATTACTGCGTGATCCAAACCAAAAAAAGCTCAGAATCTGGCCAACAAGAACGAGAAATATGCGAAAGTATGAGCCTGATGAGTGTATATCCCAGGCCTGGCCTAGACCTAACATGAGTTATCCTCTAAAATATTCATCGAAACTAGGTTTAATGGACTGTTTCAGTGTGGTACCACATTAATACGTGATCCGAACCAGAAAAAACCCGGGATCTGTTCAACAAGTATGTGAAGAATGCGAAAGTATGAGTCTGATGAGGGCATATCCCAGGCCTAACCTAGACCTAGCATGCGTTATCCTCTAAAATATTGATCGAAACTAGGTTTAATTGACTGTATCAGTGTGGTACCACATTACTGCGTGATCCAAACCAAAGAAAGCCCAGAATCTGGCCAACTAGAACGAGAAATATGCGAAAGTATGAGCCTGATGAGGGCATATCCCAGGCCTGGCCTAGACCTAACATGAGTTATCCTCTAAAATATTGATCGAAACTAGGTTTAATGGACTGTTTCAGTGTGGTACCACATTACTACGTGATCCAAACCAGAAAAAACCCGGGATCTGGCCAACAAGAACGAGAAACATGCGAAAGTATGAGCCTGATGAGGGCATATCCCAGGCCTGGCCTAGACCTAACATGAGTTATCCTCTAAAATATTAATCGAAACTAGGTTTAATGGACTGTTTCAGTGTGGTACCACATTACTACGTGATCCAAACCAGAAAAAACCCGGGATCTCGCCAACAAGAACGAGAAATATGCGAAAGTATGAGCCTGATGAGGGCATATCCCAGGCCTGGCCTAGACCTAACATGCGTTATCCTCTAAAATATTGATCGAGACCTGGTTTAATCGGCTGTTTCAGTGTGGTCCCACATTACTACCTGATCCAAACCAGGAGAAGCCCAGGATCTGGCCAACAGGTATGAGAAATGTGCGAAAGTATTAGCCTCATGGTGGCAAATCACAGACCTGACCCAGCCCTAACATGTGATATCCTCTATAATATTGATCAAAACCATGTTTAATCGACTCTTTCAGTGTGGTACCACACTACTATGTGATCCAAACCAGAAAAACCCCAGGATCTGTTCAAGAAGTATGTGAAGAATGAGGAAGTATGAGACTGATGAGGGCAAATCCTAGACCTAATCCAGACGTAACATGCGTTATCCTCTAAAATATTGATCAAGACCAGGTTTAGTCGACTGTTTCATTGTGCTACCACATTACCACGTGATCCAAGCCAGAAAAGCCCGGGATCTGTTCAACAAGTGTGTGAAGTATGCGAAAGTATGAGTCTGATGAGGGCAAATCCAAGGCCTAACCTAGACCTAGCATGCGTTATCCTCTAAAATATTGATCGAAACCAGGTTTAATTGACTGTCTCAGTGTGGTACCACATTACTACGTGATCCAAACCAGAAAAATCCCAGGATCTGCTCAACAAGTATGAGAAATATGCGAAAGTATGAGCCTGATGAGAGCAAATCCCAGACCTAACCTAGAACTAACATGCGTTGTCCTCTAAAATATTGATCGAAACTAGGTTTAATGGACTGTTTCAGTGTGGTACCACATTACTCCGTGATCCAAACCAGAAAAATCCCAGGATCTGCTCAACAAGTATGAGAAATATGCGAAAGTATGAGCCTGATGACCGCAAATCCCAGGCCTAACCTAGACCTAACATGTGTTATCCTCTAAAATATTGATCGAAACCAGGTTTAATTGACTGTTTCAGTGCGGTACCACATTACTATGTGATCCAAACCAGAAAAATCCCAGGATCTGCTCAACAAGTATGAGAAATATGCGAGGGTATGAGCCTGATGAGTGCAAATCCCAGACCTAGCCTAAACCTAGCAAGCGTTATCCACAAAAATATTGTTCGAAACCAGGTTTAATGGTCTGTTACAGTATGGTAACATATTACCACGTGATCCAAACCAGAAAAAACCCAGGATCTGGCCAACAAGTATGAGAAGAATGCGAAAGCTTGAGACTGAAGAGGGCATATCCAAGGCCTAACCTAGACCTAACATGCGTTATCCTCTAAAATATTGATCGAAACCAGGTTTAATGGACTGTTTCAATGTGGTACCACATTACTACGTTATCCAAAGCAGTGAAAACCCAGGATCTGTTCAAGAAGTATGTGAAGAATGAGGAAGTATGAGACTGATGAGAGCAAATCCCAGACCTAACCCAGACCTAACATGCGTTATCCTCTAAAATATTGATCGAGACCGGGTTTAATCGACTGTTTTAGTGTGGTCCCACATTACTACCTGCTCCAAACCAGAAGAAGCCCAGGATCTTGCCAACAAGTATGAGAAATATGCGAAAGTATTAGCCCCATGGAGGCAAATCATAGACCTGACCCAGACCTGGCATGTGTTATCCTCTAAAATATTGATCGAAACCAGGTTTAATTGACTATTTCAGTGTGATACCACATTACTACGTGATCCAATCCAGAAAAAGCCCAGGGTATAGCCATGAAGTATGAGAAATATGCGAAAGTATGATCCTGACGAGGGCAAATCCTAGACCTAACCCTGACCTAGCATGCGACACATTACTACGTGATCCAAACCGGAAAAAGCCAAGGATCTGTTCAACAAGTATGTGAAAAAAGCGAAAGTATGAGCCCGATGAGGGCAAATGCCAGACCTATCCCACACCTAACTTGCGTTATCCTCTAAAATATTGATCGAAACCAGGTTTAAATGACTGTATCAGTGTGGTACCACATTACTGCGTGATCCAAACCAAAAAAAGCTCAGAATCTGGCCAACAAGAACGAGAAACATGCGAAAGTATGAGCCTGATGAGTGTATATCCCAGGCCTGGCCTAGACCTAACATGAGTTATCCTCTAAAATATTCATCGAAACTAGGTTTAATGGACTGTTTCAGTGTGGTACCACATTAATACGTGATCCGAACCAGAAAAAACCCGGGATCTGTTCAACAAGTATGTGAAGAATGCGAAAGTATGAGTCTGATGAGGGCATATCCCAGGCCTAACCTAGACCTAGCATGCGTTATCCTCTAAAATATTGATCGAAACTAGGTTTAATTGACTGTATCAGTGTGGTACCACATTACTGCGTGATCCAAACCAAAGAAAGCCCAGAATCTGGCCAACAAGAACGAGAAATATGCGAAAGTATGAGCCTGATGAGGGCATATCCCAGGCCTGGCCTAGACCTAACATGAGTTATCCTCTAAAATATTGATCGAAACTAGGTTTAATGGACTGTTTCAGTGTGGTACCACATTACTACGTGATCCAAACCAGAAAAAACCCGGGATCTGGCCAACAAGAACGAGAAACATGCGAAAGTATGAGCCTGATGAGGGCATATCCCAGGCCTGGCCTAGACCTAACATGAGTTATCCTCTAAAATATTAATCGAAACTAGGTTTAATGGACTGTTTCAGTGTGGTACCACATTACTACGTGATCCAAACCAGAAAAAACCCGGGATCTCGCCAACAAGAACGAGAAATATGCGAAAGTATGAGCCTGATGAGGGCATATCCCAGGCCTGGCCTAGACCTAACATGCGTTATCCTCTAAAATATTGATCGAGACCTGGTTTAATCGGCTGTTTCAGTGTGGTCCCACATTACTACCTGATCCAAACCAGGAGAAGCCCAGGATCTGGCCAACAGGTATGAGAAATGTGCGAAAGTATTAGCCTCATGGTGGCAAATCACAGACCTGACCCAGCCCTAACATGTGATATCCTCTATAATATTGATCAAAACCATGTTTAATCGACTCTTTCAGTGTGGTACCACACTACTATGTGATCCAAACCAGAAAAACCCCAGGATCTGTTCAAGAAGTATGTGAAGAATGAGGAAGTATGAGACTGATGAGGGCAAATCCTAGACCTAATCCAGACGTAACATGCGTTATCCTCTAAAATATTGATCAAGACCAGGTTTAGTCGACTGTTTCATTGTGCTACCACATTACCACGTGATCCAAGCCAGAAAAGCCCGGGATCTGTTCAACAAGTGTGTGAAGTATGCGAAAGTATGAGTCTGATGAGGGCAAATCCAAGGCCTAACCTAGACCTAGCATGCGTTATCCTCTAAAATATTGATCGAAACCAGGTTTAATTGACTGTCTCAGTGTGGTACCACATTACTACGTGATCCAAACCAGAAAAATCCCAGGATCTGCTCAACAAGTATGAGAAATATGCGAAAGTATGAGCCTGATGAGAGCAAATCCCAGACCTAACCTAGAACTAACATGCGTTGTCCTCTAAAATGTTGATCGAAACCAGGTTTAATCGACTGTTTCAGTGTGGTACCACATTAGTATGTGATCCCAAACAGAAAAACGCCAGGATCTGGCAATCAAGTATGAGAAATATGCGAATGTATGAGCCTGATGAGTGCAAATCCCAGACCTAACCTACAGCTAGCATGCGTTATCCTCAAAAATATTGTTCGAAACCAGGTTTAATGGTCTGTTTCAGTGTGGTAACATATTACCACGTGATCCAAACCAGAAAAAACCCAGGATTTGGCCAACAAGTATCAGAAGAATGCGAAAGTAGGGACTGAAGAGGACAAATCCCAGGCCTAACCTAGACATAACATCCCTTATCCTCTAAAATATTGATCGAAACCGGGTTTAATCGACTGTTTCAGTGTGGTACCACATTACTACGTGAAACAGAGTAGAAAAAACCCTCGATCAGGTCAACATGTATGTTTAAACTGCGAAAGTATGACCCTGATGAGGGCAAATCCCAGGCCTAACCTAGACCTAACATGCGTTATTCTCTAAAATATTGTTCGAAACCAGGTTTAATGGACTGTTTCTGTGTGGTACCACATTACTACGTGGTCCATACCGGAAAAAGCCCAGGATCTTTTCAACAAGTATGTGAAAAACGCGGAAGTATGAGCCTGATGAGGGCAAATCCCAGACCTATCCCAGACATAACTTGCGTTATCCTCTAAAATACTGATCGAGACCAGGTTTAATCGACTGTTTCAGTGTGGTACCACATTACTACGTGATCCATACCGGAAAAAACCCAGGATCTGTTCAACAAGTATGTGAAAAACGTGAAAGTATGAGCCTGATGAGGGCAAATCCCTGACCTATCCCAGACATAATTTGCGTTATCCTCTAAAATATTGACCGAAACCAGGTTTAATCGACTGTTTTAGTGTGGTACCGCTTTACTACGTGATCCAGAGCAGAAAAAGCCCAGGATCTAGCCATGAAGAATGAGAAATATACGAAAGTATGACCCTGATAAGGGCAAATCGCAAGCCTAACCCAGACCTAACATGCGTTATCCTCAAAAATATTGATCTAAACCAGGTTTAACCGACTGTCGCAGTGTGGTACCACATTACTACGTGATCCAAACCAGAAAAAACCTAGGATCTGTTCAACAAGTATGTGAAGTATGCGAAAGTATGAGTCTGATGAGGGAAAATCCCAGGCCTAACCTAGACATAACATGCGTTATCCTCTAAAATATTGGCCGATACCAGGTTTAATGGACTGTTTCAGTGTGGATCCACATTACCGCGTTATCCAAACCAAAAAAAGCCCAGGATCTGCTCAACAAGTATGAGAAATATGCGAAAGTATGAGCCTGATGGGTGCAAATCCCAGACCTAGCATAGACCTAACATGCGTTATCCTCTAAAATATTGATCGAAACCAGGTTTAATGGTCTGTTTCAGTGCGGTAACATATTACCACGTGATCCAAACCACAAAAAACCCAGGATGTGGCCAACAACTATGTGAAAAATGTGGAAGTATGAGACTGAAGAGGGCAAATCCCAGACCTAACCAAGACCTAACATACGTTATCCTCTAAAATATTGATCGAAACCTGGTTTAATCGACTGTTTCAGTGTGGTCCCACATTACTACGTGATCCAAACCAGAAGAAGCCCAGGATCTGGCCAACAAGTATGTGAAATATGCGAAAGTATTAGCCTCATGGGGGCAAATCACAGACCTGACCCAGACCTAACATGTGTTATCCTCTAAAATATTGATCAAAACCAGGTTTAATGGACTGTTTAAGTGTGGTACCACACTACTATGTGATCCAAACCAGAAAAAACCCAGAATCTGTACAAGGAGTATGTGAAGAATGAGGAAGTATGAGACTGATGAGGGCAAATCCTAGACCTAATCCAGACCTAACATGCGTTATCCACTAAAATATTGATGGAGACCAGGTGTAGTCGTCTGTTTCATTGTGGTACCGCTTTACTACGTGATCCAGAGCAGAAAAAGCCCAGGATCTAGCCATGAAGTTTGAGAAATATGCGAATGTATGAGCCTGACGAGGGCAAACCCTAGACCTAACCTAGACCTAACATGCGTTATCCTCTAAAATATTTATCAAGACCAGGTTTAATGGTCTGCTTCAGTGTGGTACCACATTAATACGTGATCGAAACAAGAAAAAACCCAGGATCTGTTCAAGAAGTATGTGAAGTATGCGAAAGTATGAGTCTGATGAGGGCAAATCCCAGGCCTAACCTAGACATAACATCCGTTATCCTCTAAAATATTGATCGAGACCAGGTTTAGACGACTGTTTCAATGTGGTACCACATTACTACGTGATCCAAACCAGAAAAAGCAAAGGATCTGGCCAACAAGTACGAGAAATATGCGAAAGTATGAGCCTGATGAGAGCAAACGCCAGACCTAACCTAGACCTAACATGCGTTATCCTCTAAAATATTGATCGAAACCAGGTTTAATGGACTGTTTCAGTGTGGTACCACATTACTACGGGATCCAAAGCAGTGAAAACCCAGGATCTGTTCAAGAAGTATGTGAAGAATGAGGAAGTATGAGACTGATGAGGGCAAATCCCAGACCTAACCCAGACCTAACATGCGTTATCCTCTAGAATATTGATCGAGACCAGGTTTAATCGACTGTTTTAGTGTGGTCCCACATTAGTACCTGATCCAAACCAGAAGAAGCCCAGGACCTTGCCAACAAGTATGAGAAATATGCGAAAGTATTAGCCCCATGGAGGCAAATCACAGACCTGACCCAGACCTGACATGTGTTATCCTCTAAAATATTGATCGAAACAAGGTTTAATGGACTGTTTCAGTGTGGCACCACATTACTACGTGATCCAAACCAAAAAAAGCCCAGAATCTGGCCATCAAGTATGAGAAATATGCGATAGTATGAGGCTGATGAGGGCATATCCCAGGCCTGGCCTAGACCTAACATGAGTTATCCTCTAAAATATTGATCGAAACTAGGTTTAATGGACTGTTTCAGTGTGGTACCACATTACTACGTGATCCGAAACAGAAAAATCCCAGGATCTGCTCAACAAGTATGAGAAATATGCGAAACTATGAGCCTGATGACCGCAAATCCAAGGCCTAACCTAGACCTAACATGTGTTATCCTCTAAAATATTGATCGAAACCAGGTTTAATTGACTGTTTCAGTGCGGTACCACATTACTCCGTGATCCAAACCAGAAAAATCCCAGGATCTGCTCAGCAAGTATGAGAAATATGCGAAAGTATGAGCCTGATGACCGCAAATCCAAGGCCTAACCTAGACCTAACATGTGTTATCCTCTAAAATATTGATCGAAACCAGGTTTAATTGACTGTTTCAGTGCGGTACCACATTACTACGTGATCCAAACCAGAAAAATCCCAGGATCTGCTCAACAAATATGAGAAATATGCGAAGGTATGAGCTTGATGAGTGCAAATCCCAGACATAGCCTAAACCTAGCAAGCGTTATCCACAAGAATATTGTTCGAAACCAGGTTTAATGGTCTGTTACAGTATGGTAACATATTACCACGTGATCCAAACCAGAAAAAACCCAGGATCTGGCCAACAAGTATGAGAAGAATGCGATAGTATGAGGCTGATGAGGGCATATCCCAGGCCTGGCCTAGACCTAACATGAGTTATCCTCTAAAATATTGATCGAAACTAGGTTTAATGGACTGTTTCAGTGTGGTACCACATTACTACGTAATCCAAAGCAGTGAAAACCCAGGATCTGTTCAAGAAGTATGTGAAGAATGAGGAAGTATGAGACTGATGAGAGCAAATCCCAGACCTAACCCAGACCTAACATGCGTTATCCTCTAAAATATTGATCGAGACCGGGTTTAATCGACTGTTTCAGTGTGGTACCACATTACTACGTGATCCGAACCAGAAAAAACCCGGGATCTGGCCAACAAGAACGAGAAATATGCAAAAGTATGAGCCTGATGAGGGCATATCCCAGGCCTGGCCTAGACCTAACATGAGTTATCCTCTAAAATATTGATCGAAACTAGGTTTAATGGACTGTTTCAGAGTGGTACCACATTACTACGTGATCTGAACCAGAAAAAACCCGGGATCTGTTCAACAAGTATGTGAAGAATGCGAAAGTATGAGTCTGATGAGGGCATATCCCAGGCCTGGCCTAGACCTAACATGAGTTATCCTCTAAAATATTAATCGAAACTAGGTTTAATGGACTGTTTCAGTGTGGTACCACATTACTACGTGATCCAAACCAGAAAAAACCCGGGATCTGGCCAACAAGAACGAGAAATATGCGAAAGTATGAGCCTGATGAGGGCATATCCCAGGCCTGGCCTAGACCTAACATGAGTTATCATCAAAAATATTGATCGAAACCTTGTTTAATTGACTGTCTCTGTGTGGTACCACATTACTACGTGAACCAAACCTGAAAAATCCCAGGATCTGCTCAACAAGTATGAGAAATATGCGAAAGTATGAGCCTGATGAGAGCAAATCGCATACCTAACCTAGACCTAACATGCGTTATCCTCTAAAATATTGATCGAAACCAAGTTTAATTAACTGTTTCAGTGTGGTACCACATTACTACGTGTTCCAAACCAGGAAAATCCCAGGATCTGCTCAACAAGTATGAGAAATATGCGAAAGTATGAGCCTGATGAGAGCAAATCGCAGACCTAACCTAGACCTAACATGCGTTATCCTCTAAAATATTGATCGAAACCAAGTTTAATGGACTGTTTCAGTGTGGATCCACATTACCGCGTGTTCCAAACCAAAAAAAGCCCAGGATCTGCTCAACAAGTATGAGAAATATGCGAAAGTATGAACCTGATGAGAGCAAATCCCAGACCTAACCTAGACCTAACATGCGTTATCCTCTAAAATGTTGATCGAAACCAGGTTTAATCGACTGTTTCAGTGTGGTACCACATTACTACGTGATCCAAAGCAGTGAAAGCCCAGGATCTGCTCAACAAGTATGAGAAATATGCGAAAGTATGAGCCTGATGAGAGCAAATCCCAGACCTAACCTAGACCTAACATGCGTTATCCTCTAAAATGTTGATCGAAACCAGGGTTAATTGACTGATTCAGCGTGGTACCACATTACCACGTGATCCATACCAGAAAAAATCCGGGATCTGTTCAACAAGTGTGTGAAGAAAGCGAAAGCATGAGTCTGATGAGAGCAAATCCCAGACCTAACCTAGACCTAACATGCGTTATCCTCTAAAATATTGATCGAGACCTGGTTTAATCGACTGTTTCTGTGTGGTACCTCATTACTACGTGATCCAAACCAGAAAAAGCAAAGGATCTGGCCAACAAGTACGAGAAATATGCGAAAGTATGAGCCTGATGAGAGCAAATCCCAGACCTAACCTAGACCTAACATGCGTTATCCTCTAAAATATTGATCGAAACCAGGTTTAATGGACTGTTTCAGTGTGGTACCACATTACTACGTGATCCAAAGCAGTGAAAACCCAGGATCTGTTCAAGAAGTATGTGAAGAATGAGGAAGTATGAGCCTGATGAGGGCATATCCCAGGCCTGGACTAGACCTAACATGAGTTGTCCTCTAAAATATTGATCGAAACTAGGTTTAATGGACTGTTTCAGTGTGGTACCACATTACTACGTGATCCGAACCAGAAGAAACCCGGGATATGTTCAACAAGTATGTGAAGAATGCGAAAGTATGAGTCTGATGAGGGCATATCCCAGGCCTAACCTAGACCTAACATGCGTTATCCTCTAAAATATTGATCGAAACCAGGTTTAATTGACTGTATCAGTGTGGTACCACATTACTGCGTGATCCAAACCAAAAAAAGCCCAGAACCTGGACAACAAGAACGAGAAATATGCGAAAGTATGAGCCTCATGAGGGCATATCCCAGGCCTGGCCTAGACCGAACATGAGTTATCCTCTAAAATATTGATCGAAACTAGGTTTAATGGACCGTTTCAGTGTGGTACCACATTACTACGTGATCCAAACCAGAAAAAACCCGGGATCTGGCCAACAAGAACGAGAAATATGCGAAAGTATGAGCCTCATGAGGGCATATCCCAGGCCTGGCCTAGGCCTAACATGAGTTATCCTCTAAAATATTGATCGAAACTAGGTTTAATGGACTGTTTCAGTGTGGTACCACATTACTACGTGATC
This sequence comes from Colletes latitarsis, assembly GCF_051014445.1. Classification (NCBI taxonomy): domain Eukaryota; kingdom Metazoa; phylum Arthropoda; class Insecta; order Hymenoptera; family Colletidae; genus Colletes; species Colletes latitarsis. Next base: position 1,118,145 of record NW_027488379.1, on the reverse strand, counting down.
CGAACCAGAAAAAACCCGGGATCTGTTCAACAAGTATGTGAAGAATGCGAAAGTATCAGTCTGATGAGTGCAAATCCCAAACCTAACCTAGACCTAACATGCGTTATCCTCTAAAATATTGATCGAGACCTGGTTTAATCGACTGTTTCTGTGTGGTACCTCATTACTACGTGATCCAAACCAGAAAAAGCCCAGGATCTGCTCAACAAGTATGAGATATATGCGAAAGTATGAGCCTGATGAGTGCAAATCCCAGACCTAACCTAGACCTAACATGCGTTATCCTCTAAAATGTTGATCGAAACCAGGGTTAATTGACTGATTCAGCGTGGTACCACATTACCACGTGATCCATACCAGAAAAAATCCGGGATCTGTTCAACAGGTGTGTGAAGAAAGCGAAAGCATGAGTCTGATGAGAGCAAATCCCAGACCTAACCTAGACCTAACATGCGTTATCCTCTAAAATATTGATCGAGACCTGGTTTAATCGACTGTTTCTGTGTGGTACCTCATTACTACGTGATCCAAACCAGAAAAAGCAAAGGATCTGGCCAACAAGTACGAGAAATATGCGAAAGTATGAGCCTGATGAGAGCAAATCCCAGACCTAACCTAGACCTAACATGCGTTATCCTCTAAAATATTGATCGAAACCAGGTTTAATGGACTGTTTCAGTGTGGTACCACATTACTACGTGATCCAAAGCAGTGAAAACCCAGGATCTGTTCAAGAAGTATGTGAAGAATGAGGAAGTATGAGCCTGATGAGGGCATATCCCAGGCCTGGACTAGACCTAACATGAGTTGTCCTCTAAAATATTGATCGAAACTAGGTTTAATGGACTGTTTCAGTGTGGTACCACATTACTACGTGATCCGAACCAGAAAAAACCCGGGATATGTTCAACAAGTATGTGAAGAATGCGAAAGTATGAGTCTGATGAGGGCATATCCCAGGCCTAACCTAGACCTAACATGCGTTATCCTCTAAAATATTGATCGAAACCAGGTTTAATTGACTGTATCAGTGTGGTACCACATTACTGCGTGATCCAAACCAAAAAAAGCCCAGAACCTGGCCAACAAGAACGAGAAATATGCGAAAGTATGAGCCTCATGAGGGCATATCCCAGGCCTGGCCTAGACCGAACATGAGTTATCCTCTAAAATATTGATCGAAACTAGGTTTAATGGACCGTTTCGGTGTGGTACCACATTACTACGTGATCCAAACCAGAAAAAACCCGGGATCTGGCCAACAAGAAAGAGAAATATGCGAAAGTATGAGCCTCATGAGGGCATATCCCAGGCCTGGCCTAGGCCTAACATGAGTTATCCTCTAAAATATTGATCGAAACTAGGTTTAATGGACTGTATCAGTGTGGTACCACATTACTACGTGATCCGAAACAGAAAAAACCCGGGATCTGTTCAACAAGTATGTGAAGAATGCGAAAGTATCAGTCTGATGAGTGCAAATCCCAGACCTAACCTAGACCTAACATGCGTTATCCTCTAAAATATTGATCGAGACCTGGTTTAATGGACTTTTTCTTAGTGGTACCACATTTCTATGTGATCCAAACCAGAAAAAGCAAAGGATCTGGCTAACACGTAAGAGAAATATGCAAAAGTATGAGCCACATGTGGGCAAATCCTTGACCCTACTCAGACCTAACATGTGTTATCCTCTAAAATATTGATCAAAACCAAGTTTAATCGACAGTTTCGGTGTGGTACCACACTACTATGTGATCCAAACCAGGAAAAACCCAGGATCTGTTCAAGAAGTATGTGAAGAATGCGGAAGTATGAGACTGACGAGGGCAAATCCCAGACCTAATCCAGACCTAACATGCGTTATCCTCCAAAATATTGATCGAGACCAGGTTTAATCGACTGTTTCAGTGTGGTCCCACATTACTACGAGATCCAAACTTGTAAAAGTCCACGATCTGGCCAACAAGTATGAGAAATATGCGAAAGGATTAGCCCCATCAGGGCAAATCACAGACCTAACCCAGACCTAACATGCATTACCCTTTGAAATGTTGACTCAGACTAGGTTTAATTGACTGTTTCAGTGTGGTACCACATTACCACGTGATCCAAACCAGAAAAAGCCCAGCATCTGGTCAACGAGTATGCGAAAAATGCGAACGTAAGTGCCTGATGAGGGCAAATCCCAGACCTAACCCAGACATAACCGGTGTTATCCTCTAAAATATTGATCGAATCCAGGTTGAGTTGACTATTTCTGTGTGGTACCACATTACTACGTGATCCAAACCAGAAAAAGCCCAGAATCTGGCCATCAAGTATGAGAAATATGCGAAAGTATGAGCCTGATGGGAGCATATCCCAGACCTAACCAAGGCCAAACATGCGCTACCCACTAAAATGTTGTTCGAAACTAGGTTTAATGGACTGTTTCAGTGTGGTACCACATTACTGCGTGATCCAAACCAGAAAAAACCCGGGAATTGTTCAACAAGTATGTGAAGAATGCGAAAGTATGAGTCTGATGAGGGCATATCCCAGGCCTGGCCTAGACCTGACATGAGTTAACCTCAAAAATATTGATCGGAACCAGATTTAATCGACTGTTTCAGTGTGGTGCCACATTACAACGTGATCCAAAGCAGAAAGAACCCAGGATCTGTTCAAGAAGTATGTGAAGAATGAGGAAGTATGAGACTGATGAGGGCAAATCCCAGGCCTAAACCAGACCTAACATGCGTTATCCTCTAAAATATTTATCGAGACCAGGTTTAATGGACTGTTTCAGTGTGGTACCACATTACTACGTTATCCAAACCAGTAAAAGTCCACGATCTGGCCAAGAAGTATGAAAAATATGCGAAAGTATGAGCCTGATGAGTGCAAATCCCAGACCTAACCTAAACCTAGCATGCGTTACCCTCTAAAATATTGATCGAGACCAGGTCTAATTGACAGTTTCAGTGTGGTACCACATTACTACGTGATCCAAACCAGAAAAATCCCAGGATCTGCACAACAAGTATGAGAAATATGCGAATGTATGAGCCTGATGATAGCAAATCCCAGACCTAACCTAGACCTAACATGCGTTATCCTGTAAAATATTAATCGAAACCAGGTTTAATGGACTGTTTCATAGTGGTACCATATTACTACGTGATCCAAACCAGAAAAAATCCGGGATCTGTTCAACAAGTGTGTGAAGAATGCGAAAGTATGAGTCTGATGAGGGCAAATCCAAGGCCTAACCTAGACCAAACATGCGTTAACCTATAAAATATTGATCGAAACTAGGTCTAATTGACAGTTTCAGTGTGGTACCACATTACTACGTGATCCAAACCAGAAAAATCCCAGGATCTGCACAACAAGTATGAGAAATATGCGAATGTATGAGCCTGATGATAGCAAATCCCAGACCTAACCTAGACCTAACATGCGTTATCCTGTAAAATATTAATCGAAACCAGGTTTAATGGACTGTTTCAGTGTGGTACCACATTACTACGTTAACAAAACCAAAAAAAGCCCAGATTCTGGCCATCAAATATGAGTAATATGCGAAAGTATGAGCCTGATCAGAGCAAATCCCAGACCTAACATAGACCTAACATGCGTTATCCTCTAAAATATTGATCGAATCTAGGTTTGATGGACCGTTCCAGTGTGGTACCACATTACTACGTGATACAAACCAGAAAAAGCCCAGAATCTGGCTAACAAGAACGAGAAATATGCGAAAGTATGAGCCTGATGGGGGTATATCCCAGACCTAACCTAGGCCAAGCATGCGCTATCCTCTAAAATGTTGTTCGAAACTAGGTTTAATGGACTGTTTCAGTGTGGTACCACATTACTACGTGATCCAAAGCAGTGAAAGCCCAGGATCTGGCCAAAAAGTATCAGCAATATGCAAAGGTATGGCCCAGCTGTGGGCAAATCCTAGACCTGACCGAGACCATAACATGTGTTTTCCACAAAAATATTGACCGGAACCAGATTTAATCGACTGTTTCAGTGTGGTACCACATTACTACGTGATCCAAAGCAGAAAAAACCCAGGATCTGTTCAACAAGTATTCGAAGAATGCGAAAGTATGAGTCTGAAGAGGGCAAATCCCAGGCCTAACCCAGACCTAACATGCGTTATCCTCTAAAATATTGATCGTGACCAGGTTTAGTCGACTGTTTCAGTGTGATATCACATTACCATGTGATCCAAATCAGTAAAAGTCCACGATCTGGCCAACAAGTATGAGAAATATGCGAAAGTATGAGCCTCATGTGGGCAAATCCTAGACCTAACCCAGACCTAACATGCGTTATCCTCTAAAACATTTATCGAGACCAGGTTGAATTGACTGTTTCAGTGTGGTACCACATTACTACGTGATCCAAACCAGAAAAAGTCCAGAAACTGGCCATCAAGTATGAGAAATATGCAAAAGTATGAGCCTGATGAGTCCAAATCCCGGACCTAACCTAGACCCAACATGCGTTAACCTTTAAAACATTGATCGAAACCAGGCTTAATGGACTGTTTAAGTGTGGTACCACACTACTATGTGATCCAAACCAGAACTAATCCAGGATCTGTTCAAGTAGTATGTGAAGAATGAGGAAGTGTGAGACTGATGAGGGCAAATGCTAGACCTAACCCTGACCTAACATGCGTTATCATCTAAAATATTGATCGAAACCTGGTTTAATTGACTGTTTCAGTGTGGTACCACATTTCTACGTGGTCCAAACCAGAAAAATCCCAGGATCTGCTCAACAAGTATGAGAAATATGCGAAGGTATGAGCCTGATGAGAGCAAATCCCAGACCTAACCTAGACCTAACATGCGTTATCCTCTAAAATGTTGATCGAAACCAGGTTTAAAGGACTGTTTCAGTGTAGATCCACATTACTGCGCGATCCAAACCTAGAAAAGCCCAGAATCTGGCCAACAAGAATGAGAAATATGCGAAAGTATGAGCCTGATGAGAGCAAATCCCGGACCTAACCTAGGCCCAACATGCGTTAACCTTTAAAACATTGATCAAAACCAGGTTTAATGGACTGTTTAAGTGTGGTACCACACTACTATGTGATCCAAACCAGAAATAATCCAGGATCTGTTCAAGTAGTATGTGAAGAATGAGGAAGTGTGAGACTGATGAGGGCAAATGCTAGACCTAACCCTGACCTAACATGCGTTATCATCTAAAATATTGATCGAAACCAGGTTTAATGGACTGTTTCAGTGTGGTACCACACTACTATGTGATCCAAACCAGAACTAATCCGGGATCTGTTCAAGTAGTATGTGAAGAATGAGGAAGTATAAGACTGATGAGGGCAAATGCTAGACCTAATCCAGACCTAACATGCGTTATCCTCTAAAATATTGATCGAGACCAGGTTTAGTCGACTGTTTCATTGAGGTACCACATTACCACGTGATCCAAACCAGAAAGGCCCGGGATCTGTTCAACAAGTGTGTGAAGAATGCGAAAGTATGAGTCTGATGAGGGCAAATCCAAGGCCTAACCTAGACCTAACATGAGTTATCCTCTAAAATATTGATCGAAACCAGGTTTAATTGACTGTTTCAGTGTGGTACCATATTACTACGTGATCCAAACCAGAAAAATCCCAGGATCTGCTCAACAAGTATGAGAAATATGCGAAAGTATGAGCCTGATGAGAGCAAATCCCAGACCTAACCTAGACCTAACATGCGTTATCCTCTAAAATGTTGATCGAAATCAGGTTTAAAGGACTGTTTCAGTGTAGATCCACATTACTGCGCGATCCAAACCAAGAAAAGCCCAGAATCTGGCCAACAAGAATGAGAAATATGCGCAAGTATGAGCCTGATGGGAGCATATCCGAGACCTAACCTAGGCCAAACATGCGCTATCCTCTAAAATGTTGATCGAAACTAGGTTTGATGGACTGTTTCAGTGTGGTACCACATTACTACGTGATCCAAACCAGAAAAATCCCGGGATCTGTTCAACAAGTATGTGAAGAATGCGAAAGTAAGTGTCTGATGAGGCCTAACCCCAGCCCTGGCCTAGACCTAACATGCGTTATCCTCTAAAATATTGATCGAGACCAAGTTTAATCGAATGTTTCAGTGTGGCCCCACATTACCACGTGACCGAAACCAGAAAAAGCCCAGGCTCTGGCCAACAAGTAAGAGGAATATGCGAAAGTATGAGTCTGATGAGGGCAAATCCAAGGCCTAACCTAGACGTAACATGAGTTATCCTCTAAGATATTGATTGAAACCAGGTTTAATGGTCTGTTTCAGTGTGGTACCACATTACTACGTGATCCAAACCAGAAAAAGCCCAGAATCTGTTCAAGAAGTATGTGAAGAATGAGGAAGTATGAGACTGATGAGGGCAAATCCCAAACCTAATCCAGACCTAACATGCGTCATCCTCTAAAATATTGATCGAGACCAGGTTTAGTCGACAGTTTCAGTGTGGTACCACATTACTACGTGATCCAATCCAGAAAAAGCCCAGGATCTGGCCTACAAGTATGAGAAATTTGCGAAAGGATGAACCTCATGTGGGCAAATCCCAGACCTGAACCAGACCTAAAATGCATTATCCTTTGAAATGTAAACCCAGACTAGGTTCAATTGACTGTTTCAGTGTGGTACCACATTACCACGTGATCCAAACCAGTAAAAGTCCACGATCTGGCCAACAAGTATGAAAAATATGCGAATGTATGAGCCTGGTGAGTGCAAATCCCAGACCTAACCTAGACCTAACATGTGTTATCCTCTAAAATATTGATCGAATCTAGGTTTAATGGACCGTTTCAGTGTGGTACCACATTACTACGTGATCCAACCCAGAAAAAGTCCAGAATCTGGCCATCAGGTATCAGAAATATGCGAAAGTATGAGCCTCATGTGGGCAAATGACAGACCTAACACAGACCTAACATGCATTATCCTTTGAAATGTAGACCCAGACTAGGTTTAATTGACAGTTTCAGTGTGGTACCACATTACTACGTGATCCAAACCAGAAAAAGACCAGTGTCTGGTCAACGAGTATGCGCAAAATGCGAAAGTATGAGCCTGATGAGGGCAAATCCCAGACCTGACATAGACCTAACATGCGTCATCCTCTAAAATATTGATCGAAACCAGGTTTAATTGACTGTTTCAAAGAGGTACCGCATTATTATGTGATCCAAACCAGAAAAAGAACAGAATCTGGCCATCAAGTATCAGAAATATGCGAAAGTATGAGCCTGATGAGAGCAAATCCCAGAACTAACCTAGACCTAACATGCGTTATCCTCTAAAATATTGATCGAAGCCAGGTTTAATGGACTTTTTCTTAGTGGTACCACATTTCTATGTGATCCAACCCAGAAAAAGCAAAGGATCTGGCTAACACGTAAGAGAAACATGCAAAAGTATGAGCCACATGTGGGCAAATCCTTGACCCTACTCAGACCTAACATGTGTTATCCTCTAAAATATTGATCAAAACCAAGTTTAATCGACAGTTTCGGTGTGGTACCACACTACTATGTGATCCAAACCAGGAAAAACCCAGGATCTGTTCAAGAAGTATGTGAAGAATGCGGAAGTATGAGACTGACGAGGGCAAATCCCAGACCTAATCCAGACCTAACATGCGTTATCCTCCAAAATATTGATCGAGACCAGGTTTAATCGACTGTTTCAGTGTGGTCCCACATTACTACGAGATCCAAACTTGTAAAAGTCCACGATCTGGCCAACAAGTATGAGAAATATGCGAAAGGATTAGCCCCATCAGGGCAAATCACAGACCTAACCCAGACCTAACATGCATTACCCTTTGAAATGTTGACTCAGACTAGGTTTAATTGACTGTTTCAGTGTGGTACCACATTACCACGTGATCCAAACCAGAAAAAGCCCAGCATCTGGTCAACGAGTATGCGAAAAATGCGAACGTAAGTGCCTGATGAGGGCAAATCCCAGACCTAACCCAGACATAACCGGTGTTATCCTCTAAAATATTGATCGAATCCAGGTTGAGTTGACTATTTCTGTGTGGTACCACATTACTACGTGATCCAAACCAGAAAAAGCCCAGAATCTGGCCATCAAGTATGAGAAATATGCGAAAGTATGAGCCTGATGGGAGCATATCCCAGACCTAACCAAGGCCAAACAAGCGCTACCCACTAAAATGTTGTTCGAAACCAGGTTTAATGGACTGTTTCAGTGTGGTACCACATTACTACGTGATCCAAACCAGAAAAAATCCGGGAATTGTTCAACAAGTATGTGAAGAATGCGAAAGTATGAGTCTGATGAGGGCATATCCCAGGCCTGGCCTAGACCTGACATGAGTTAACCTCAAAAATATTGATCGGAACCAGATTTAATCGACTGTTTCAGTGTGGTGCCACATTACAACGTGATCCAAAGCAGAAAGAACCCAGGATCTGTTCAACAAGTATTCGTAGAATGCGAAAGTATGAGTCTGATGAAGGCAAATCCTAGACCTAACCCTAACATGCGTGATCATCTAAAATATTGATCGAAACCTGGTTTAATCGACTGTTTCAGTGTGGTACCACACTACTATGTGATCCAAACCAGAAAAGACCAAGGATCTGTTCAAGAAGTATGTGATGAATGAGGAAGTATGAGACTGATGAGGGCAAATCCCAGGCCTAAACCAGACCTAACATGCGTTATCCTCTAAAATATTTATCGAGACCAGGTTTAATGGACTGTTTCAGTGTGGTACCACATTACTACGTTATCCAAACCAGTAAAACTCCACGATCTGGCCAAGAAGTATGAAAAATATGCGAAAGTATGAGCCTGATGAGTGCAAATCCCAGACCTAACCTAAACCTAGCATGCGTTACTCTCTAAAATATTGATCGAGACCAGGTTTAGTCGACTGTTTCATAGTGGTACCATATTACTACGTGATCCAAACCAGAAAAAATCCGGGATCTGTTCAACAAGTGTGGGAAGAATGCGAAAGTATGAGTCTGATGAGGGCAAATCCAAGGCCTAACCTAGACCCAACATGCGTTATCCTATAAAATATTGATCGAAACTAGGTCTAATTGACAGTTTCAGTGTGGTACCACATTACTACGTGATCCAAACCAGAAAAATCCCAGGATCTGCACAACAAGTATGAGAAATATGCGAATGTATGAGCCTGATGACAGCAAATCCCAGACCTAACCTAGACCTAACATGCGTTATCCTCTAAAATATTAATCGAAACCAGGTTTAATGGACTGTCTCAGTGTGGTACCACATTACTACGTTAACAAAACCAAAAAAAGCCCAGAATCTGGCCATCAAGTATGAATAATATGCGAAAGTATGAGCCTGATCAGAGCAAATCCCAGACCTAACATAGACCTAACATGCGTTATCCTCTAAAATATTGATCGAAACCAGGTTTAGTGGACTGTTTCAGTGTTGTACCACATTGCTACATTATCCAAACCAAAAAAAGCCCAGAAACTGGCCATCAAGTATGGGATATATGCGAAAGTATGAGCCTGATGAGAGCAAATCCCAGACCTAACATAGTCCTAACATGCGATATCCTCTAAAATATTGATTCGAATCTAGGTTTGATGGACCGTTCCAGTGTGGTACCACATTACTACGTGATACAAACCAGAAAAAGCCCAGAATCTGGCTAACAAGAACGAGAAATATGCGAAAGTATGAGCCTGATGGGGGTATATCCCAGACCTAACCTAGGCCAAGCATGCGCTATCCTCTAAAATGTTGTTCGAAACTAGGTTTAATGGACTGTTTCAGTGTGGTACCACATTACTACGTGATCCAAAGCAGTGAAAGCCCAGGATCTGGCCAAAAAGTATCAGCAATATGCAAAGGTATGGCCCAGCTGTGGGCAAATCCTAGACCTGACCGAGACCATAACATGTGTTTTCCACAAAAATATTGACCGGAACCAGATTTAATCGACTGTTTCAGTGTGGTACCACATTACTACGTGATCCAAAGCAGAAAAAACCCAGGATCTGTTCAACAAGTATTCGAAGAATGCGAAAGTATGAGTCTGAAGAGGGCAAATCCCAGGCCTAACCCAGACCTAACATGCGTTATCCTCTAAAATATTGATCGTGACCAGGTTTAGTCGACTGTTTCAGTGTGATATCACATTACCATGTGATCCAAACCAGTAAAAGTCCACGATCTGGCCAACAAGTATGAGAAATATGCGAAAGTATGAGCCTCATGTGGGCAAATCCTAGACCTAACCCAGACCTAACATGCGTTATCCTCTAAAACATTTATCGAGACCAGGTTGAATTGACTGTTTCAGTGTGGTACCACATTACTACGTGATCCAAACCAGAAAAAGTCCAGAAACTGGCCATCAAGTATGAGAAATATGCAAAAGTATGAGCCTGATGAGAGCAAATCCCGGACCTAACCTAGACCCAACATGCGTTAACCTTTAAAACATTGATCGAAACCAGGTTTAATGGACTGTTTAAGTGTGGTACCACACTACTATGTGATCCAAACCAGAACTAATCCAGGATCTGTTCAAGTAGTATGTGAAGAATGAGGAAGTGTGAGACTGATGAGGGCAAATGCTAGCCCTAACCCTGACCTAACATGCGTTATCATCTAAAATATTGATCGAAACCTGGCTTAATAGACTGTTTCAGTGTGGTACCACATTTCTACGTGGTCCAAACCAGAAAAATCCCAGGATCTGCTCAACAAGTATGAGAAATATGCGAAGGTATGAGCCTGATGAGAGCAAATCCCAGACCTAACCTAGACCTAACATGCGTTATCCTCTAAAATGTTGATCGAAACCAGGTTTAAAGGACTGTTTCAGTGTAGATCCACATTACTGCGCGATCCAAACCAAGAAAAGCCCAGAATCTGGCCAACAAGAATGAGAAATATGCGAAAGTATGAGCCTGATGAGAGCAAATCCCGGACCTAACCTAGGCCCAACATGCGTTAACCTTTAAAACATTGATCAAAACCAGGTTTAATGGACTGTTTAAGTGTGGTACCACACTACTATGTGATCCAAACCAGAACTAATCCAGGATCTGTTCAAGTAGTATGTGAAGAATGAGGAAGTGTGAGACTGATGAGGGCAAATGCTAGACCTAACCCTGACCTAACATGCGTTATCATCTAAAATATTGATCGAAACCAGGTTTAATGGACTGTTTCAGTGTGGTACCACATTACTACGTTATCCAAACCAAAAAAAGACCACAATCTGGCGATCAAGTATGAGAGATATGCAAAAGTATGAGCCGGATGAGAGCAAATCCCAGACCTAACCTAGACCTAACATGCGTTAACCTTTGAAACATTGATCGAAACCAGGTTTAATGGACTGTTTAAGTGTGGTACCACACTACTATGTGATCCAAACCAGAACTAATCCGGGATCTGTTCAAGTAGTATGTGAAGAATGAGGAAGTATAAGACTGATGAGGGCAAATGCTAGACCTAATCCAGACCTAACATGCGTTATCCTCTAAAATATTGATCGAGACCAGGTTTAGTCGACTGTTTCATTGAGGTACCACATTACCACGTGATCCAAACCAGAAAGGCCCGGGATCTGTTCAACAAGTGTGTGAAGAATGCGAAAGTATGAGTCTGATGAGGGCAAATCCAAGGCCTAACCTAGACCTAACATGAGTTATCCTCTAAAATATTGATCGAAACCAGGTTTAATTGACTGTTTCAGTGTGGTACCACATTACTACGTGATCCAAACCAGAAAAATCCCGGGATCTGTTCAACAAGTATGTGAAGAATGCGAAAGTAAGAGTCTGATGAGGCCTAACCCCAGCCCTGGCCTAGACCTAACATGCGTTATCCTCTAAAATATTGATCGAGACCAAGTTTAATCGAATGTTTCAGTGTGGCCCCACATTACCACGTGACCGAAACCAGAAAAAGCCCAGGCTCTGGCCAACAAGTAAGAGAAATATGCGAAAGTATGAGTCTGATGAGGGCAAATCCAAGGCCTAACCCAGACCTAACATGCGTTATCCTCTAAAATATTGATCGAAACCAGGTTTAATTGAGTTTCAGTGTGGTACCACATTACTACGTGGTCCAAACCAGAAAAATCCCAGGATCTGCTAAACAAGTATGAGAAATATGCGAAAGTATGAGCCTGATGAGAGCAAATCCCAGACCTAACCTAGACCTAACATGCGTTATCCTCTAAAATATTGATCGAAACCAGGTTTAATCGACTGTTTCAGTGTGGTACCACATTACTACGTGATCCAAAGCAGTGAAAGTCCAGGATCTGGCCAAAAAGTATGAGAAATATGCGAAAGTATGACCCAGCTGAGGGCAAATCCTAGACCTAACCGAGACCAAAACATGAGTTTTCCTCAAAAATATTGATCGGAACCAGGTTTAATTGACTGTTTCAGTGTGGTACCACATTACCACGTGATCCAAAGCAGTGAAAGCCCAGGATCTGGCCAAAAAGTATCAGCAATATGCAAAGGTATGGCCCAGCTGTGGGCAAATCCTAGACCTGACCGAGACCATAACATGTGTTTTCCACAAAAATATTGACCGGAACCAGATTTAATCGACTGTTCCAGTGTGGTACCACATTACTACGTGATCCAAAGCAGAAAAAACCCAGGATCTGTTCAACAAGTATTCGAAGAATGCGAAAGTATGAGTCTGAAGAGGGCAAATCCCAGGCCTAACCCAGACCTAACATGCGTTATCCTCTAAAATATTGATCGAGACCAGGTTTAATCGACTGTTTCAGTGTGGTACCACATTACTACGTGATCCAAACCAGAAAAAGGCCAGAATCTGGCCACCAAGTTTCGGAAATATGCGAAAGTATGAGCCTGATGAGAGCAAATCCCAGACCTAACCTACACCTAACATGCGTTATCCTCTAAAATATTGATCGTGACCAGGTTTAGTCGACTGTTTCAGTGTGACATCACATTACCATGTGATCCAAACCAGTAAAAGTCCACGATCTGGCCAACAAGTATGAGAAATATGCGAAAGTATGAGCCTCATGTGGGCAAATCGCGGTCCTAACCCAGACATAAAATGCATTATCCAATGAAATGTTGACCCAGACTAGGTTTAATTGACTGTTTCAGTGTGGTACCAAATTACCACGTGATCCAAACCAGAATAGGAGCTGTATCTGGTCAACGAGCATGCGAATAATGCGAAAGTATGAGCCTGATGAGGGCAAATCCTAGACCTAACCCAGACCTAACATGCGTTATCCTCTAAAATATGAATCGAAACCAGGTTTAATGGACTGTTTCAGTGTGGTACCACATTACTACGTTAACAAATCAAAAAAAGCCCAGAATCTGGCCATCAAGTATGAGAAATATGCAAAAGTATGAGCCTGATGAGAGCAATTCCCGGACCTAACCTAGACCTAACATGCGTTATCCTCTAAAATATTAATCGAAACCAGGTTTAATGGACTGTTTCAGTGTGGTACCACATTACTACGTTAACAAATCAAAAAAAGCCCAGAATCTGGCCATCAAGTATGAGAAATATGCAAAAGTATGAGCCTGATGAGAGCAATTCCCGGACCTAACCTAGACCCAACATGCGTTAACCTTTAAAACATTGATCGAAACCAGGTTTAATGGACTGTTTAAGTGTGGTACCACACTACTATGTGATCCAAACCAGAACTAATCCAGGATCTGTTCAAGTAGTATGTGAAGAATGAGGAAGTGTGGGACTGATGAGGGCAAATGCTAGACCTAACCCTGACCTAACATGCGTTATCATCTAAAATATTGATCGAAACCTGGTTTAATTGACTGTTTCAGTGTGGTACCACATTTCTACGTGGTCCAAACCAGAAAAATCCCAGGATCTGCTCAACAAGTATGAGAAATATGCGAAAGTATGAGCCTGATGAGAGCAAATCCCAGACCTAACCTAGACCTTAAATGCGTTATCCTCTAAAATGTTGATCGAAACCAGGTTTAACGGACTGTTTCAGTGTAGATCCACATTACTGCGCGATCCAAACCAAGAAAAGCCCAGAATCTGGCCATCAAGAATGAGAAATATGCGAAAGTATCAGCCTGATGAGAGCAAATCCCGGACCTAACCTAGGCCCAACATGCGTTAACCTTTAAAACAGTGATCAAAACCAGGTTTAATGGACTGTTTAAGTGTGGTACCACACTACTATGTGATCCAAACCAGAACTAATCCAGGATCTGTTCAAGTAGTATGTGAAGAATGAGGAAGTGTGAGACTGATGAGGGCAAATGCTAGACCTAACCCTGACCTAACATGCGTTATCATCTAAAATATTGATCGAAACCAGGTTTAATGGACTGTTTCAGTATGGTACCACATTACTACGTTATCCAAATCAAAAAAAGACCACAATCTGGCGATCAAGTATGAGAAATATGCAAAAGTATGAGCCGGATGAGAGCAAATCCCAGACCTAACCTAGACCTAACATGCGTTAACCTTTAAAACATTGATCGAAACCAGGTTTAATGGACTGTTTAAGTGTGGTACCACACTACTATGTGATCCAAACCAGAACTAATCCAGGATCTGTTCAAGTAGTATGTGAAGAATGAGGAAGCATGAGACTGATGAGGGCAAATGCTAGACCTAATCCAGACCTAACATGCGTTATCCTCTAAAATATTGATCGAAACCAGGTTTAATGGACTGTTTCAGTGTGGTACCACATTACTACGCTATCCAAATCAAAAAAAGACCACAATCTGGCGATCAAGTATGAGAAATATGCAAAAGTATGAGCCGGATGAGAGCAAATCCCAGACCTAACCTAGACCTAACATGCGTTAACCTTTAAAACATTGATCGAAACCAGGTTTAATGGACTGTTTAAGTGTGGTACCACACTACTATGTGATCCAAACCAGAACTAAACCAGGATCTGTTCAAGTAGTATGTGAAGAATGAGGAAGTATGAGACTGATGAGGGCAAATGCTAGACCTAATCCAGACCTAACATGCGTTATCCTCTAAAATATTGATCGAGACCAGGTTTAGTCGACTGTTTCATTGAGGTACCACATTACCACGTGATCCAAACCAGAAAGGCCCGGGATCTGTTCAACAAGTGTGTGAAGAATGCGAAAGTATGAGTCTGATGAGGGCAAATCCAAGGCCTAACCTAGACCTAACATGAGTTATCCTCTAAAATATTGATCGAAACCAGGTTTAATTGACTGTTTCAGTGTGGTACCACATTACTACGTGATCCAAACCAGAAAAATCCCAGGATCTGCTCAACAAGTATGAGAAATATGCGAAAGTATGAGCCTGATGAGAGCAAATCCCAGACCTAACCTAGACCTAACATGCGTTATCCTCTAAAATGTTGATCGAAACCAGGTTTAAAGGACTGTTTCAGTGTAGATCCACATTACTGCGCGATCCAAACCAAGAAAAGCCCAGAATCTGGCCAACAAGAATGAGAAATATGCGAAAGTATGAGCCTGATGGGAGCATATCCGAGACCTAACCTAGGCCAAACATGCGCTATCCTCTAAAATGTTGATCGAAACTAGGTTTGATGGACTGTTTCAGTGTGGTACCACATTACTACGTGATCCAAACCAGAAAAATCCCGGGATCTGTTCAACAAGTATGTGAAGAATGCGAAAGTAAGAGTCTGATGAGGGCAAATCCAAGGCCTAACCCAGACCTAACATGCGTTATCCTCTAAAATATTGATCGAAACCAGGTTTAATTGAGTTTCAGTGTGGTACCACAATACTACGTGGTCCAAACCAGAAAAATCCCAGGATCTGCTCAACAAGTATGAGAAATATGCGAAAGTATGAGCCTGATGAGAGCAAATCCCGGACCTAACCTAGACCTAACATGCGTTATTCTCTAAAATATTGATCGAAACTAGGTTTAACGGACTGTTTCAGTGTGGTAGCACATTACTACGTGATACAAACCAGAAAAAACCCGGGATCTGTTTTTGAAGTATGTGAAGAATGCGAAAGGATGAGTCTGATGAGGGCAAATCCCAGGCCTGTCCTAGACCTAACATGCGTTATCCTCTAAAATATTGATCGAAACCAGGTTTAATCGACTGTTTCAGTGTGGTACCACATTACTACGTGGTCCAAACCAGAAAAATCCCAGGATCTGCTCAACAAGTATGAGAAATATGCGAAAGTATGAGCCTGATGAGAGCAAATCCCGGACCTAACCTAGACCTAACATGCGTTATCCTCTAAAATATTGATCGAAACCAGGTTTAATCGACTGTTTCAGTGTGGTACCACATTACTACGTGATCCAAACCAGAAAAAGACCAGAATCTGGCCATCAAGTATCAGAAATATGCGAAAGTATGAGCCTGATGAGAGCAAATCCCAGACCAAACCTAGACCTAACATGCGTTAACTTCTAAAATATTGATCGAAACCAGGTTTAATGGTCTGTTACAGTGTGGTAACACATTACCACGTGATCCATACCAGAAAAAATCCGGGATCTGTTCAACAAGTGTGTGAAGAAAGCGAAAGCATGAGTCTGATGAGGGCAAATCCAAGGCCTAACATAGACCTAACATGCGTTATCCTCTAAAACATTGATCGAAACCAGGTTTAGTGGTCTGTTTCAGTGTGGTACCGCATTACTACGTGATGGAAACCAAAAAAGGCCCCGAATCTGGCCATCAAGTATCAGAAATATGCGAAAGTATGAGCCTGATGAGAGCAAATCCCAGACCTAACCTAGACCTAACATGCGTTAACTTCTAAAATATTGATCGAAACCAGGTTTAATGGACTGTTTCAGTGTGGTGCCACATTACTACGTGATCCAAACCAGAGAAAATCCAGGATCTGTTCATCAAGTGTGTGATGAATGCGAAAGTATGAGTCTGATGAGGGCAAATCCAAGGCCTAACCTAGACCTAACATGCGTTATCCTGTAAAATATTGATCGAAACCAGGTTTAATTGACTGTGTCAGTGTAGATCCACATTACTGCGTGATCCAGACCAAAAAAAGCCAGAATCTGGCCATCAAGTATGAGAAATATGCGAAAGTATGAGCGTGATGAGTGCAAATCGCAGACCTAACCTAGACCTAACATGCGGTAACCTCTAAAATATTGATCGAAACCAGGTTTAATCGACTGTTTAAGTGTGGTACCATACTACTATGAGATCCAAGCCAGAAAAAAGCCAGGATCTGTTCAAGAAGTATGTGAAGAACGAGGTAGTATGAGACTGATGAGGGCAAATCCCAGACCTAACCCAGACGTAACATGCGTTATACTCTAAAATATTGATCGAGACCAGGTTTAGTCGTATGTTTCAGTGTGGTACCACACTACTATGTGATCCAAACCAGAGAAAACCCAGGATCTGTGCAAGAAGTATGTGTGGAATGAGGAATTATGAGACTGATGAGGGCAAATCCAAGGCCTAACCTAGACCTCACATGCGTTAACCTCTAAAATATTGATCGAAACCAGGTTTAGTGGACTGTTTAAGTGTGGTACCACACTACTATGTGATCCAAACCAGAAAAAACCCGGGATCTGTTCAAGAAGTATGTGAAGAATGAGGAAGTATGAGACTGACGAGGGCAAATCATAGACCTAATCCAGAGCTAACATTCGTTATCCACTAAAATATTGATCGAGACCAGGTTTAGTCGTCTGTTTCATTGTGCTACCACATTACCACGTGATCCAAACCAGAAAAGCCCGGGATCTGTCCAACAAGTATGAGAAATATGCGAAGGTATGAGCCTGATGAGAGCAAATCCCAGACCTAACCTAGACCTAACATGCGTTATCCTCTAAAATATTGATCGAAACCAGGTTTAATGGACCGTTTCAGTGTAGGTCTACATTACTGCGTGATCCAGACCAAAAAAAGCCAGAATCTGGCCATCAAGTATGAGAAATATGCGAAAGTATGAGCCTGATGTGTGCAAATCCCAGACCTAACCATGACTTAACATGCGTTATCCACTAAAATATTGATCGAGACCAGGTTTAGTCTACTGTTTCATTGTGCTACCACATTACAACGTGATCCAAGCCAGAAAAGCCCGGGATCTGTTCAACAAGTGTGTGAAGAATGCGAAAGTATGTGTCTGATGAGGGCAAATCCAAGGCCTAACCTAGACCTAGCATGCGTTATCCTCTAAAATATTGATCGGAACCAGGTTTAATTGACTGTCTCAGTGTGGTACCACATTACTACGTGATCCAAACCAGAAAAATCCCAGGATCTGCTCAACAAGTATGAGAAATATGCGAAAGTATGAGCCTGATGAGAGCAAATCGCAGACCTAAGCTAGACCTAACATGCGTTATCCTCTAAAATATTGATCGAAACCAAGTTTAATGAACTGTTTCAATGTGGATCCACATTACCGCGTGATCCAAACCAAAAAAAGCCCAGGATCTGCTCAACAAGTATGAGAAATATGCGAAAGTATGAGCCTGATGAGAGCAAATCCCAGACCTAACCTAGACCTAACATGCGTTATCCTCTAAAATGTTGATCGAAACCAGGGTTAATTGACTGATTCAGCGTGGTACCACATTACCACGTGATCCATACCAGAAAAAATCCGGGATCTGTTCAACAAGTGTGTGAAGAAAGCGAAAGAATGAGTCTGATGAGAGCAAATCCCAGACCTAACCTAGACCTAACATGCGTTATCCTCTAAAATATTGATCGAGACCTGGTTTAATCGACTGTTTCTGTGTGGTACCTCATTACTACGTGATCCAAACCAGAAAAAGCAAAGGATCCGGCCAACAAGTACGAGAAATATGCGAAAGTATGAGCCTGATGAGAGCAAATCCCAGACCTAAGCTAGACCTAACATGCGTTATCCTCTAAAATATTGATCGAACCCAGGTTTAATGGACTGTCTCAGTGTGGTACCACATTACTACGTGATCCAAACCAAAAAAAGCCCAGAACCTGGCCAACAAGAACGAGAAATATGCGAAAGTATGAGCCTGATGAGGGCATATCCCAGGCCTGGCCTAGGCCTAACATGAGTTATCCTCTAAAATATTGATCGAAACTAGGTTTAATGGACTGTTTCAGTGTGGTACCACATTACTACGTGATCCGAACCAGAAAAAACCCGGGATCTGTTCAACAAGTATGTGAAGAATGCGAAAGTATCAGTCTGATGAGGGCATTTCCCAGGCCTGGCCTAGACCTAACATGAGTTATCCTCTAAAATATTGATCGAAACCAGGTTTAATTGACTGTTTCAGTGTGGTACCACATTACTACGTGATCCAAACCAGAAAAATCCCAGGATCTGCTCAACAAGTATGAGAAATATGCGAAAGTATGAGCCTGATGAGAGCAAATCGCAGACCTAACCTAGACCTGACATGCGTTATCCTCTAAAATATTGATCGAGACCAGGGTTAGTCGACTGTTTCATTGTGGTACCACATTACCACGTGATCCAAGCCAGAAAAGCCCGGGATCTGGACATCAAGTATGAGAAATATGCGAAAGTATGAGCCTGATGAGTGCAAATCCCAGACCTAGCCTAAACCTAGCAAGCGTTATCCACAAAAATATTGTTCGAAACCAGGTTTAATAGTCTGTTTCAGTATGGTAACATATTACCACGTGATCCAAACCAGAAAAAACCCAGGATCTGCTCAACAAGTATGAGAAATATGCGAAAGTATGAGCCTGATGAGAGCAAATCGCAGACCTAACTTAGACCTAACATGCGTTATCCTCTAAAATATTGATCGAAACCAGGTTTAATCGACTGTTTCTGTGTGGTACCTCATTACTACGTGATCCAAACCAGAAAAAGCAAAGGATCTGGCCCGCAAGTACGAGAAATATGCGAAAGTATGAGTCTGATGAGGGCATATCCCAGGCCTAACCTAGACCTAACATGCGTTATCCTCTAAAATATTGATCGAAACCAGGTTTAATTGACTGTATCAGTGTGGTACCACATTACTGCGTGATCCAAACCAAAAAAAGCCCAGAACCTGGCCAACAAGAACGAGAAATATGCGAAAGTATGAGCCTCATGAGGGCATATCCCAGGCCTGGCCTAGACCTAACATGAGTTATCCTCTAAAATATTGATCGAAACTAGGTTTAATGGACCGTTTCAGTGTGGTACCACATTACTACGTGATCCAAACCAGAAAAAACCCGGGATCTGGCCAACAAGAACGAGAAATATGCGAAAGTATGAGCCTCATGTGGGCATATCCCAGGCCTGGCCTAGGCCTAACATGAGTTATCCTCTAATATATTGATCGAAACTAGGTTTAATGGACTGTTTCAGTGTGGTACCACATTACTACGTGATCCGAACCAGAAATAACCCGGGATCTGTTCAACAAGTATGTGAAGAATGCGAAAGTATCAGTCTGATGAGGGCATATCCCAGGCCTGGCCTAGACCTAACATGAGTTATCCTCTAAAATATTCATCGAAACCAGGTTTAATTGACTGTTTCAGTGTGGTACCACATTACTACGTGATCCAAACCAGAAAAATCCCAGGATCTGCTCAACAAGTATGAGAAATATGCGAAAGTATGAGCCTGATGAGAGCAAATCGCAGACCTAACCTAGACCTAACATGCGTTATCCTCTAAAATATTGATCGAAACCAGGTTTATTTGACTGTTTCAGTGTGGTACCACATTACCACGTGATCCAAGCCAGAAAAGCCCGGGATCTGTTCAACAAGTGTGTGATGAATGCGAAAGTATGAGTCTGATGAGCGCAAATCCAAGGCCTAACCTAGACCTAACATGTGTTATCCTCTAAAATATTGATCGAAACCAGGTCTAATTGACTGTTTCAGTGTGGTACCACATTACTACGTGATCCAAACCAGAAAAGTCCCAGGATCTGCTCAACAAGTGTGAGAAATATGCGAAAGTATGAGCCTGATGAGAGCAAATCGCAGACCTAACTTAGACCTAACATGCGTTATCCTCTCAAATATTGATCGAGACCAGGGTTAGTCGACTGTTTCATTGTGGTACCACATTACCACGTGATTCAAACCAGAAAAGCCCGGGATCTGTTCAACAAGTGTGTGAAGAATGCGAAAGTATGAGTCTGATGAGCGCAAATCCAAGGCCTAACCTAGACCTAACATGCGTTATCCTATAAAATATTGATCTAAACCAGGTTTAATGGACTGTTTCAGTGTGGTACCGCATTACTACGTGATCGAAACCATAAAAAGCCCAGAATCTGGCCATCAAGTATAAGAAATATGCGAAAGTATGAGCCTGATGAGTGCAAATCCCAGACCTAGCCTAAACCTAGCAAGCGTTATCCACAAAAATATTGTTCGTAACCAGGTGTAATGGTCTGTTTCAGTATGGTAACATATTACCACGTGATCCAAACCAGAAAAAACCCAGGATCTGGCCAACAAGTATGAGAAGAATGCGAAAGTTTGAGACTGAAGAGGGCAAATCCAAGGCCTAACCTAGACCTAACATGCGTTATCCTCTAAAATATTGATCGAGTCCTGGATTAATCGATTGTTTCAGTGTGGTCCCACATTACTACCTGATCCAAACCAGGAGAAGCCCAGGATCTGGCCAACAAGTATGAGAAATGTGCGAAGGTATTAGCCTCATGGTGGCAAATCACAGACCTGACCCAGCCCTAACATGTGATATCCTCTATAATATTGATCAAAACCATGTTTAATCTACTCTTTCAGTGTGGTACCACACTACTATGTGATCCAAACCAGAAAAACCCCAGGATCTGTTCAAGAAGTATGTGAAGAATGAGGAAGTATGAGCCTGATGAGGGCATATCCCAGGCCTGGACTAGACCTAACATGAGTTGTCCTCTAAAATATTGATCGAAACTAGGTTTAATGGACTGTTTCAGTGTGGTACCACATTACTACGTGATCTAAACCAGAAAAAACCCGGGATCTGACCAACAAGAACGAGAAATATGCGAAAGTATGAGCCTGATGAGGGCATATCCCAGGCCTGGCCTAGGCCTAACATGAGTTATCCTCTAAAATATTGATCGAAACTAGGTTTAATGGACTGTTTCAGTGTGGTACCACATTACTACGTGATCCGAACCAGAAAAAACCCGGGATCTGTTCAACAAGTATGTGAAGAATGCGAAAGTATCAGTCTGATGAGGGCATATCCCAGGCCTGGCCTAGACCTAACATGAGTTATCCTCTAAAATATTGATCGAAACCAGGTTTAATTGACTGTTTCAGTGTGGTACGACATTACTACGTGATCCAAACCAGAAAAATCCCAGGATCTGCTCAACAAGTATGAGAAATATGCGAAAGTATGAGCCTGATGAGAGCAAATCGCAGACCTAACCTAGACCTAACGTGCGTTATCCTCTAAAATATTGATCGAAACCAGGTTTATTTGACTGTTTCAGTGTGGAACCACATTACCACGTAATGCAAGCCAGAAAAGCCCGGGATCTGTTCAACAAGTGTGTGATGAATGCGAAAGTATGAGTCTGATGAGCGCAAATCCAAGGCCTAATCTAGACCTAACATGTGTTATCCTCTAAAATATTGATCGAAACCAGGTCTAATTCACTGTTTCAGTGTGGTACCACATTACTACGTGATCCAAACCAGAAAAATCCCAGGATCTGCTCAACAAGTATGAGAAATATGCGAAAGTATGACCCTGACGAGGGCAAATCGCAGACCTAACCTAGACCTAACATGCGTTATCCTCTAAAATATTGATCGAGACCCGGGTTAGTCGACTGTTTCATTGTGGTACCACATTACCACGTGATCCAAACCAGAAAAGCCCGGGATCTGTTCAACAAGTGTGTGAAGAATGCGAAAGTATGAGTCTGATGAGGGCAAATCCAAGGCCTAACCTAGACCTAACATGCGTTATCCTTTAAAATATTGATCGAAACCAGGTTTAATGGACTGTTTCAGTGTGGTACCGCATTACTACGTGATCGAACCCATAAAAGGCCCAGAATCTGGCCATCAAGTATGAGAAATATGCGAAAGTATGAGCCTGATGAGTGCAAATCCCAGACCAAGCCTAAACCTAGCAAGCGTTATCCACAAAAATATTGTTCGAAACCAGGTTTAGTGGTCTGTTTCAGTATGGTAACATATTACCACGTGATCCAAACCAGAAAAAACCCAGGATCTGGCCAACAAGTATGAGAAGAATGCGAAAGTTTGAGACTGAAGAGGGCAAATCCAAGGCCTAACCTAGACCTAACATGCGTTATCCTCTAAAATATTGATCGAGACCTGGTTTAATCGACTGTTTCAGTGTGGTCCCACATTACTACCTGATCCAAACCAGGAGAAGCCCAGGATCTGGCCAACAAGTATGAGAAATGTGCGAAAGTATTAGCCTCATGGTGGCAAATCACAGACCTGACCGAGCCCTAACATGTGATATCCTGTATAATATTGATCAAAACCATGTTGAATCGACTCTTTCAGTGTGGTACCACACTACTATGTGATCCAAACCAGAAAAACCCCAGGATCTGTTCAAGAAGTATGTGAAGAATGAGGAAGTATGAGACTGATGAGGACAAATCCTAGACCTAATCCAGACGTAACATGCGTTATCCTCTAAAATATTGATCGAGACCAGGTTTAGTCGACTGTTTCATTGTGCTACCACATTACCACGTGATCCAAGCCAGAAAAGCCCGGGATCTGTTCAACAAGTGTGTGAAGTATGCGAAAGTATGAGTCTGATGAGGGCAAATCCAAGGCCTAACCTAGACCTAGCATGCGTTATCCTCTAAAATATTGATCGAAACCAGGTTTAATTGACTGTCTCTGTGTGGTACCACATTACTACGTGATCCAAACCAGAAAAATCCCAGGATCTGCTCAACAAGTATGAGAAATATGCGAAAGTATGAGCCTGATGAGAGCAAATCGCAGACCTAACCTAGACCTAACATGCGTTATCCTCTAAAATATTGATCGAAACCAAGTTTAATGGACTGTTTCAGTGTGGATCCACATTACCGCGTGATCCAAACCAAAAAAAGCCCAGGATCTGCTCAACAAGTATGAGAAATATGCGAAAGTATGAGCCTGATGAGAGCAAATCCCAGACCTAACCTAGAACTAACATGCGTTGTCCTCTAAAATGTTGATCGAAACCAGGTTTAATCGACTGTTTCAGTGCGGTACCACATTACTACGTGATCCAAAGCAGTGAAAGCCCAGGATCTGGCCAAAAAGTATGAGAAATATGCGAAAGTATGACCCAGCTGAGGGCAAATCCTAGACCTAACCGAGATCATAACATGTGTTTTCCTCAAAAATATTGATCGGAACCAGGTTTAATCGACTGTATCAGTGTGGTACCACATTACTACGTGATCCAAAGCAGTGAAAGCCGAGGATTTGTTCAACAAGTATTTGAATAATGCGAAAGTATGAGTCTGATGGGAGCAAATCCTAGACCTATCCCAGACCTAACATGCGTTATCATCCAAAATATTGATCGAAACCTGGTTTAATCGACTGTTTCAGTGTGGTACCACATTAGTATGTGATCCCAAACAGAAAAACACCAGGATCTGGCAATCAAGTATGAGAAATATGCGAATGTATGAGCCTGATGAGTGCAAATCCCAGACCTAACCTACAGCTAGCATGCGTTATCCTCAAAAATATTGTTCGAAACCAGGTTTAATGGTCTGTTTCAGTGTGGTAACATATTACCACGTGATCCAAACCAGAAAAAACCCAGGATTTGGCCAACAAGTATGTGAAGAATGCGAAAGTAGGGACTGAAGAGGACAAATCCCAGGCCTAACCTAGACATAACATCCCTTATCCTCTAAAATATTGATCGAAACCGGGTTTAATCGACTGTTTCAGTGTGGTACCACATTACTACGTGAAAAAGAGTAGAAAAAACCCTCGATCAGGTCAACATGTATGTTTAAACTGCGAAAGTATGACCCTGATGAGGGCAAATCCCAGGCCTAACCTAGACCTAACATGCGTTATCCTCTAAAATATTGTTCGAAACCAGGTTTAATGGACTGTTTCTGTGTGGTACCACATTACTACGTGGTCCATACCGGAAAAAGCCCAGGATCTTTTCAACAAGTATGTGAAAAACGCGGAAGTATGAGCCTGATGAGGGCAAATCCCAGACCTATCCCAGACATAATTTGCGTTATCCTCTAAAATATTGACCGAAACCAGGTTTAATCGACTGTTTTAGTGTGGTACCGCTTTACTACGTGATCCGGAGCAGAAAAAGCCCAGGATCTAGCCATGAAGTATGAGAAATATACGAAAGTATGACCCTGATAAGGGCAAATCGCAAGCTTAACCCAGACCTAACATGCGTTATCCTCAAAAATATTGATCTAAACCAGGTTTAACCGACTGTCGCAGTGTGGTACCACATTACTACGTGATCCAAACCAGAAAAAACCTAGGATCTGTTCAACAAGTATGTGAAGTATGCGAAAGTATGAGTCTGATGAGGGAAAATCCCAGGCCTAACCTAGACATAACATGCGTTATCCTCTAAAATATTGGCCGATACCAGGTTTAATGGACTGTTTCAGTGTGGATCCACATTACCGCGTGATCCAAACCAAAAAAAGACCAGGATCTGCTCAACAACTATGAGAAATATGCGAAAGTATGAGCCTGATGGGTGCAAATCCCAGACCTAGCATAGACCTAACATGCGTTATCCTCTAAAATATTGATCGAAACCAGGTTTAATGGTCTGTTTCAGTGCGGTAACATATTACCACGTGATCCAAACCACAAAAAACCCAGGATGTGGCCAACAACTATGTGAAAAAAGTGGAAGTATGAGACTGAAGAGGGCAAATCCCAGACCTAACCAAGACCTAACATACGTTATCCTCTAAAATATTGATCGAAACCAGGTTTAATCGACTGTTTCAGTGTGGTCCCACATTACTACGTGATCCAAACCAGAAGAAGCCCAGGATCTGGCCAACAAGTTTGTGAAATATGCGAAAGTATTAGCCTCATGGGGGCAAATCACAGACCTGACCCAGACCTAACACGTGTTATCCTCTAAAATATTGATCAAAACCAGGTTTAATGGACTGTTTAAGTGTGGTACCACACTACTATGTGATCCAAACCAGAAAAAACCCAGAATCTGTACAAGAAGTATGTGAAGAATGCGAAAGTATGAGTCTGATGAGGGCAAATCCCAGGCCTAACCTAGACATAACATCCGTTATCCACTAAAATATTGATGGAGACCAGGTGTAGTCGTCTGTTTCATTGTGGTACCGCTTTACTACGTGATCCAGAGCAGAAGAAGCCCAGGATCTAGCCATGAAGTATGAGAAATATGCGAATGTATGAGCCTGACGAGGGCAAATCCTAGACCTAACCCAGACCTAACATGCGTTATCCTCTAAAATATTTATCAAGACCAGGTGTAATGGTCTGCTTCAGTGTGGTACCACATTAATACGTGATCGAAACAAGAAAAAACCCAGGATATGTTCAAGACGTATGTGAAGTATGCGAAAGTATGAGTCTGATGAGGGCAAATCCCAGGCCTAACCTAGACATAACATCCGTTATCCTCTAAAATATTGATCGAAACCGGGTTGAATCGACACTTTCAGTGTGGTACCACATTACTACGTGATCCAAACCAGAAAGAGCCCAGAATCATGCCATCAAGTATGAGAAACATACGAAAGTACGACCCTGATGAGGGCAATTCCCAGTCCTAACCTAGACCTAACATGCGTTATCCTCTAAAATATTGATCGAGACCAGGTTTAGACGACTGTTTCAATGTGGTACCACATTACTACGTGATGCAAACCAGAAAAAGCCCAGGATCTGTTCAACTGGTATGTGAAGAATGCGAAAGCGTGAGCCTGATGAGGGCAAATCCACGGCCTAACCAAGACGTAACATGCGTTATCCTCTAAAACATTGATCGAAACCAGGTTTAATTGACTGTTTCAGTATGGTACCACATTACTACGTGATCCAAACCAGAAAAAGCAAAGGATCTGGCCAACAAGTACGAGAAATATGCGATAGTATGAGCCTGATGAGAGCAAACCCCAGACCTAACCTAGACCTAACATGCGTTATCCTCTAAAATATTGATCGAAACCAGGTTTAATTGACTGTTTCAGTGCGGTACCACATTACTACGTGATCCAAACCAGAAAAATCCCAGGATCTGCTCAACAAGTATGAGAAATATGCGAAGGTATGAGCCTGATGAGTGCAAATCCCAGACCTAGCCTAAACCTAGCAAGCGTTATCCACAAAAATATTGTTCGAAACCAGGTTTAATGGTCTGTTACAGTATGGTAACATATTACCACGTGATCCAAACCAGAAAAAACCCAGGATCTGGCCAACAAGTATGAGAAGAATGCGAAAGCTTGAGACTGAAGAGGGCATATCCAAGGCCTAACCTAGACCTAACATGCGTTATCCTCTAAAATATTGATCGAAACCAGGTTTAATGGACTGTTTCAGTGTGGTACCACATTACTACGTGATCCAAAGCAGTGAAAACCCAGGATCTGTTCAAGAAGTATGTGAAGAATGAGGAAGTATGAGACTGATGAGAGCAAATCCCAGACCTAACCCAGACCTAACATGCGTTATCCTCTAAAATATTGATCGAGACCGGGTTTAATCGACTGTTTTAGTGTGGTCCCACATTACTACCTGCTCCAAACCAGAAGAAGCCCAGGATCTTGCCAACAAGTATGAGAAATATGCGAAAGTATTAGCCCCATGGAGGCAAATCACAGACCTGACCCAGACCTGGCATGTGTTATCCTCTAAAATATTGATCGAAACCAGGTTTAATTGACTATTTCAGTGTGATACACATTACTACGCGATCCAATCCAGAAAAAGCCCAGGGTATAGCCATGAAGTATGAGAAATATGCGAAAGTATGATCCTGACGAGGGCAAATCCTAGACCTAACCCTGACCTAGCATGCGACACATTACTACGTGATCCAAACCGGAAAAAGCCAAGGATCTGTTCAACAGGTATGTGAAAAAAGCGAAAGTATGAGCCCGATGAGGGCAAATGCCAGACCTATCCTACACCTAACTTGCGTTATCCTCTAAAATATTGATCGAAACCAGGTTTAATTGACTGTATCAGTGTGGTACCACATTACTGCGTGATCCAAACCAAAAAAAGCTCAGAATCTGGCCAACAAGAACGAGAAATATGCGAAAGTATGAGCCTGATGAGTGTATATCCCAGGCCTGGCCTAGACCTAACATGAGTTATCCTCTAAAATATTCATCGAAACTAGGTTTAATGGACTGTTTCAGTGTGGTACCACATTAATACGTGATCCGAACCAGAAAAAACCCGGGATCTGTTCAACAAGTATGTGAAGAATGCGAAAGTATGAGTCTGATGAGGGCATATCCCAGGCCTAACCTAGACCTAACATGCGTTATCCTCTAAAATATTGATCGAAACTAGGTTTAATGGACTGTTTCAGTGTGGTACCGCATTACTACGTGATCGAAACCATAAAAGGCCCAGAATCTGGCCATCAAGTATGAGAAATATGCGAAAGTATGAGCCTGATGAGTGCAAATCCCAGACCTAGCCTAAACCTAGCAAGCGTTATCCACAAAAATATTGTTCGAAACCAGGTTTAATGGTCTGTTTCAGTATGGTAACATATTACCACGTGATCCAAACCAGAAAAAACCCAGGATCTGGCCAACAAGTATGAGAAGAATGCGAAAGTTTGAGACTGAAGAGGGCAAATCCAAGGCCTAACCTAGACCTAACATGCGTTATCCTCTAAAATATTGATCGAGACCTGGTTTAATCGACTGTTTCAGTGTGGTCCCACATTACTACCTGATCCAAACCAGGAGAAGCCCAGGATCTGGCAAACAAGTATGAGAAATGTGCGAAAGTATTAGCCTCATGGTGGCAAATCACAGACCTGACCGAGCCCTAACATGTGATATCCTCTATAATATTGATCAAAACCATGTTGAATCGACTCTTTCAGTGTGGTACCACACTACTATGTGATCCAAACCAGAAAAAACCCAGGATCTGTTCAAGAAGTATGTGAAGAATGAGGAAGTATGAGACTGATGAGGACAAATCCTAGACCTAATCCAGACGTAACATCCGTTATCCTCTAAAATATTGATCGAGACCAGGTTTAGTCGACTGTTTCATTGTGCTACCACATTACCACGTGATCCAAGCCAGAAAAGCCCGGGATCTGTTCAACAAGTGTGTGAAGTATGCGAAAGTATGAGTCTGATGAGGGCAAATCCAAGGCCTAACCTAGACCTAGCATGCGTTATCCTCTAAAATATTGATCGAAACCAGGTTTAATTGACTGTCTCAGTGTGGTACCACATTACTACGTGATCCAAACCAGAAAAATCCCAGGATCTGCTCAACAAGTATGAGAAATATGCGAAAGTATGAGCCTGATTAGAGCAAATCGCAGACCTAACCTAGACCTAACATGCGTTGTCCTCTAAAATCTTGATCGAAACCAGGTTTAATCGACTGTTTCAGTGCGGTACCACATTACTACGTGATCCTAAGCAGTGAAAGCCCAGGATCTGGCCAAAAAGTATGAGAAATATGCGAAAGTATGACCCAGCTGAGGGCAAATCCTAGACCTAACCGAGATCATAACATGTGTTTTCCTCATAAATATTGATCGGAACCAGGTTTAATCGACTGTTTCAGTGTGGTACCACATTACTACGTGATCCAAAGCAGTGACAGCCGAGGATTTGTTCAACAAGTATTTGAATAATGCGAAAGTATGAGTCTGATGGGAGCAAATCCTAGACCTATCCCAGACCTAACATGCGCTATCATCCAAAATATTGATCGAAACCTGGTTTAATCGACTGTTTCAGTGTGGTACCACATTAGTATGTGATCCAAAGCAGTGAAAACCCAGGATCTGTTCAAGAAGTATGTGAAGAATGAGGAAGTATGAGACTGATGAGAGCAAATCCCAGACCTAACCCAGACCTAACATGCTTTATCCTCTAAAATATTGATCGAGACCGGGTTTAATCGACTGTTTTAGTGTGGTCCCACATTACTACCTGCTCCAAACCAGAAGGAGCCCAGGATCTTGCCAACAAGTATGAGAAATATGCGAAAGTATTAGCCCCATGGAGGCAAATCACAGACCTGACCCAGACCTGGCATGTGTTATCCTCTAAAATATTGATCGAAACCAGGTTTAATTGACTATTTCAGTGTGATACCACATTACTACGTGATCCAATCCAGAAAAAGCCCAGGGTATAGCCATGAAGTATGAGAAATATGCGAAAGTATGATCCTGACGAGGGCAAATCCTAGACCTAACCCTGACCTAGCATGCGACACATTACTACGTGATACAAACCGGAAAAAGCCAAGGATCTGTTCAACAAGTATGTGAAAAAAGCGAAAGTATGAGCCCGATGAGGGCAAATGCCAGACCTATCCTACACCTAACTTGCGTTATCCTCTAAAATATTGATCGAAACCAGGTTTAATTGACTGTATCAGTGTGGTACCACATTACTGCGTGATCCAAACCAAAAAAAGCTCAGAATCTGGCCAACAAGAACAAGAAATATGCGAAAGTATGAGCCTGATGAGTGTATATCCCAGGCCTGGCCTAGACCTAACATGAGTTATCCTCTAAAATATTCATCGAAACTAGGTTTAATGGACTGTTTCAGTGTGGTACCACATTAATACGTGATCCGAACCAGAAAAAACCCGGGATCTGTTCAACAAGTATGTGAAGAATGCGAAAGTATGAGTCTGATGAGGGCATATCCCAGGCCTAACCTAGACCTAACATGCGTTATCCTCTAAAATATTGATCGAAACTAGGTTTAATTGACTGTATCAGTGTGGTACCACACTACTGCGTGATCCAAACCAAAGAAAGCCCAGAATCTGGCCAACAAGAACGAGAAATATGCGAAAGTATGAGCCTGATGAGGGCATATCCCAGGCCTGGCCTAGACCTAACATGAGTTATCCTCTAAAATATTGATCGAAACTAGGTTTAATGGACTGTTTCAGTGTGGTACCACATTACTACGTGATCCAAACCAGAAAAAACCCGGGATCTGGCCAACAAGAACGAGAAATATGCGAAAGTATGAGCCTGATGAGGGCATATCCCAGGCCTGGCCTAGACCTAACATGAGTTATCCTCTAAAATATTGATCGAAACTAGGTTTAATGGACTGTTTCAGTGTGGTACCACATTACTACGTGATCCGAACCAGAAAAAACCCGGGATCTGTTCAACAAGTATGTGAAGAATGCGAAAGTATGAGTCTGATGAGGGCATATCCCAGGCCTGGCCTAGACCTAACATGAGTTATCCTCTAAAATATTAATCGAAACTAGGTTTAATGGACTGTTTCAGTGTGGTACCACATTACTACGTGATCCAAACCAGAAAAAACCCGGGATCTGGCCAACAAGAACGAGAAATATGCGAAAGTATGAGCCTGATGAGGGCATATCCCAGGCCTGGCCTAGACCTAACATGCGTTATCCTCTAAAATATTGATCGAGACCTGGTTTCATCGGCTGTTTCAGTGTGGTCCCACATTACTACCTGATCCAAACCAGGAGAAGCCAAGGATCTAGCCAACAGGTATGAGAAATGTGCGAAAGTATTAGCCTCATGGTGGCAAATCACAGACCTGACCCAGCCATAACATGTGATATCCTCTATAATATTGATCAAAACCATGTTTAATCGACTCTTTCAGAGTGGTACCACACTACTATGTGATCCAAACCAGAAAAACCCCAGGATCTGTTCAAGAAGTATGTGAAGAATGAGGAAGTATGAGACTGATGAGGGCGAATCCCAGACCTATCCCAGACCTAACTTGCGTTATCCTCTAAAATATTGATCGAGACCGGGTTTAATCGACTGTTTTAGTGTGGTCCCACATTACTACCTGCTCCAAACCAGAAGAAGCCCAGGATCTTGCCAACAAGTATGAGAAATATGCGAAAGTATTAGCCTGATTACAGCAAATCGCAGACCTAACCTAGACCTAACATGCGTTATCCTCTAAAATATTGATCGAAACCAAGTTTAATGGACTGTTTCAGTGTGGATCCACATTACCGCGTGATCCAAACCAAAAAAAGCCCAGGATCTGCTCAACAAGTATGAGAAATATGCGAAAGTATGAGCCTGATGAGAGCAAATCGCAGACCTAACCTAGACCTAACATGCGTTATCCTCTAAAATATTGATCGAAACCAAGTTTAATGGACTGTTTCAGTGTGGATCCACATTACCGCGTGATCCAAACCAAAAAAAGCCCAGGATCTGCTCAACAAGTATGAGAAATATGCGAAAGTATGAGACTGATGAGAGCAAATCCCAGACCTAACCTAGAACTAACATGCGTTGTCCTCTAAAATGTTGATCGAAACCAGGTTTAATCGACTGTTTCAGTGCGGTACCACATTACTACGTGATCCAAAGCAGTGAAAGCCCAGGATCTGGCCAAAAAGTATGAGAAATATGCGAAAGTATGACCCAGCTGAGGGCAAATCCTAGACCTAACCGAGATCATAACATGTGTTTTCATCAAAAATATTGATCGGAACCAGGTTTAATCGACTGTTTCAGTGTGGTACCACATTCCTACGTGATCCAAAGCAGTGAAAGCCGAGGATTTCTTCAACAAGTATTTGAATAATGCGAAAGTATGAGTCTGATGGGAGCAAATCCTAGACCTATCCCAGACCTAACATGCGTTATCATCCAAAATATTGATCGAAACCTGGTTTAATCGACTGTTTCAGTGTGGTACCACATTAGTATGTGATCCCAAACAGAAAAACACCAGGATCTGGCAATCAAGTATGAGAAATATGCGAATGTATGAGCCTGATGAGTGCAAATCCCAGACCTAACCTACAGCTAGCATGCGTTATCCCCAAAAATATTGTTCGAAACCAGGTTTAATGGTCTGTTTCAGTGTGGTAACATATTACCACGTGATCCAAACCAAAAAAAGCCCAGAATCTGGCCATCAAGTATGAGAAATATGCGATAGTATGAGGCTGATGAGGGCATATCCCAGGCCTGGCCTAGACCTAACATGGGTTATCCTCTAAAATATTGATCGAAACTAGGTTTAATGGACTGTTTCAGTGTGGTACCACATTACTACGTGATCCGAACCAGAAAAAACCCGGGATCTGTTCAACAAGTATGTGAAGAATGCGAAAGTATGAGCCTGATGAGAGCAAACCCCAGACCTAACCTGGTCCTAACATGCGTTATCCTCTAAAATATTGATCGAAACTAGGTTTAATGGACTGTTTCAGTGTGGTACCACATTACTCCGTGATCCAAACCAGAAAAATCTCAGGATCTGCTCAACAAGTATGAGAAATATGCGAAAGTATGAGCCTGATGACCGCAAATCCCAGGCCTAACCTAGACCTAACATGTGTTATCCTCTAAAATATTGATCGAAACCAGGTTTAATTGACTGTTTCAGTGCGGTACCACATTACTATGTGATCCAAACCAGAAAAATCCCAGGATCTGCTCAACAAGTATGAGAAATATGCGAGGGTATGAGCCTGATGAGTGCAAATCCCAGACCTAGCCTAAACCTAGCAAGCGTTATCCACAAAAATATTGTTCGAAACCAGGTTTAATGGTCTGTTACAGTATGGTAACATATTACCACGTGATCCAAACCAGAAAAAACCCAGGATCTGGCCAACAAGTATGAGAAGAATGCGAAAGCTTGAGACTGAAGAGGGCATATCCAAGGCCTAACCTAGACCTAACATGCGTTATCCTCTAAAATATTGATCGAAACCAGGTTTAATGGACTGTTTCAATGTGGTACCACATTACTACGTGATCCAAAGCAGTGAAAACCCAGGATCTGTTCAAGAAGTATGTGAAGAATGAGGAAGTATGAGACTGATGAGAGCAAATCCCAGACCTAACCCAGACCTAACATGCGTTATCCTCTAAAATATTGATCGAGACCGGGTTTAATCGACTGTTTTAGTGTGGTCCCACATTACTACCTGCTCCAAACCAGAAGAAGCCCAGGATCTTGCCAACAAGTATGAGAAATATGCGAAAGTATTAGCCCCATGGAGGCAAATCACAGACCTGACCCAGACCTGGCATGTGTTATCCTCTAAAATATTGATCGAAACCAGGTTTAATTGACTATTTCAGTGTGATACCACATTACTACGTGATCCAATCCAGAAAAAGCCCAGGGTATAGCCATGAAGTATGAGAAATATGCGAAAGTATGATCCTGACGAGGGCAAATCCTAGACCTAACCCTGACCTAGCATGCGACACATTACTACGTGATCCAAACCGGAAAAAGCCAAGGATCTGTTCAACAAGTATGTGAAAAAAGCGAAAGTATGAGCCCGATGAGGGCAAATGCCAGACCTATCCCACACCTAACTTGCGTTATCCTCTAAAATATTGATCGAAACCAGGTTTAATTGACTGTATCAGTGTGGTACCACATTACTGCGTGATCCAAACCAAAAAAAGCTCAGAATCTGGCCAACAAGAACGAGAAATATGCGAAAGTATGAGCCTGATGAGGGCATATCCCAGGCCTGGCCTAGACCTAACATGAGTTATCCTCTAAAATATTGATCGAAACTAGGTTTAATGGACTGTTTCAGTGTGGTACCACATTAATACGTGATCCGAACCAGAAAAAACCCGGGATCTGTTCAACAAGTATGTGAAGAATGCGAAAGTATGAGTCTGATGAGGGCATATCCCAGGCCTAACCTAGACCTAGCATGCGTTATCCTCTAAAATATTGATCGAAACTAGGTTTAATTGACTGTATCAGTGTGGTACCACATTACTGCGTGATCCAAACCAAAGAAAGCCCAGAATCTGGCCAACAAGAACGAGAAATATGCGAAAGTATGAGCCTGATGAGGGCATATCCCAGGCCTGGCCTAGACCTAACATGAGTTATCCTCTAAAATATTGATCGAAACTAGGTTTAATGGACTGTTTCAGTGTGGTACCACATTACTACGTGATCCAAACCAGAAAAAACCCGGGATCTGGCCAACAAGAACGAGAAACATGCGAAAGTATGAGCCTGATGAGGGCATATCCCAGGCCTGGCCTAGACCTAACATGAGTTATCCTCTAAAATATTAATCGAAACTAGGTTTAATGGACTGTTTCAGTGTGGTACCACATTACTACGTGATCCAAACCAGAAAAAACCCGGGATCTGGCCAACAAGAACGAGAAATATGCGAAAGTATGAGCCTGATGAGGGCATATCCCAGGCCTGGCCTAGACCTAACATGCGTTATCCTCTAAAATATTGATCGAGACCTGGTTTAATCGGCTGTTTCAGTGTGGTCCCACATTACTACCTGATCCAAACCAGGAGAAGCCCAGGATCTGGCCAACAGGTATGAGAAATGTGCGAAAGTATTAGCCTCATGGTGGCAAATCACAGACCTGACCCAGCCCTAACATGTGATATCCTCTATAATATTGATCAAAACCATGTTTAATCGACTCTTTCAGTGTGGTACCACACTACTATGTGATCCAAACCAGAAAAACCCCAGGATCTGTTCAAGAAGTATGTGAAGAATGAGGAAGTATGAGACTGATGAGGGCAAATCCTAGACCTAATCCAGACGTAACATGCGTTATCCTCTAAAATATTGATCAAGACCAGGTTTAGTCGACTGTTTCATTGTGCTACCACATTACCACGTGATCCAAGCCAGAAAAGCCCGGGATCTGTTCAACAAGTGTGTGAAGTATGCGAAAGTATGAGTCTGATGAGGGCAAATCCAAGGCCTAACCTAGACCTAGCATGCGTTATCCTCTAAAATATTGATCGAAACCAGGTTTAATTGACTGTCTCAGTGTGGTACCACATTACTACGTGATCCAAACCAGAAAAATCCCAGGATCTGCTCAACAAGTATGAGAAATATGCGAAAGTATGAGCCTGATGAGAGCAAATCCCAGACCTAACCTAGAACTAACATGCGTTGTCCTCTAAAATGTTGATCGAAACCAGGTTTAATCGACTGTTTCAGTGTGGTACCACATTAGTATGTGATCCCAAACAGAAAAACGCCAGGATCTGGCAATCAAGTATGAGAAATATGCGAATGTATGAGCCTGATGAGTGCAAATCCCAGACCTAACCTACAGCTAGCATGCGTTATCCTCAAAAATATTGTTCGAAACCAGGTTTAATGGTCTGTTTCAGTGTGGTAACATATTACCACGTGATCCAAACCAGAAAAAACCCAGGATTTGGCCAACAAGTATCAGAAGAATGCGAAAGTAGGGACTGAAGAGGACAAATCCCAGGCCTAACCTAGACATAACATCCCTTATCCTCTAAAATATTGATCGAAACCGGGTTTAATCGACTGTTTCAGTGTGGTACCACATTACTACGTGAAACAGAGTAGAAAAAACCCTCGATCAGGTCAACATGTATGTTTAAACTGCGAAAGTATGACCCTGATGAGGGCAAATCCCAGGCCTAACCTAGACCTAACATGCGTTATTCTCTAAAATATTGTTCGAAACCAGGTTTAATGGACTGTTTCTGTGTGGTACCACATTACTACGTGGTCCATACCGGAAAAAGCCCAGGATCTTTTCAACAAGTATGTGAAAAACGCGGAAGTATGAGCCTGATGAGGGCAAATCCCAGACCTATCCCAGACATAACTTGCGTTATCCTCTAAAATATTGATCGAGACCAGGTTTAATCGACTGTTTCAGTGTGGTACCACATTACTACGTGATCCATACCGGAAAAAACCCAGGATCTGTTCAACAAGTATGTGAAAAACGTGAAAGTATGAGCCTGATGAGGGCAAATCCCTGACCTATCCCAGACATAATTTGCGTTATCCTCTAAAATATTGACCGAAACCAGGTTTAATCGACTGTTTTAGTGTGGTACCGCTTTACTACGTGATCCAGAGCAGAAAAAGCCCAGGATCTAGCCATGAAGTATGAGAAATATACGAAAGTATGACCCTGATAAGGGCAAATCGCAAGCCTAACCCAGACCTAACATGCGTTATCCTCTAAAATATTGATCTAAACCAGGTTTAACCGACTGTCGCAGTGTGGTACCACATTACTACGTGATCCAAACCAGAAAAAACCTAGGATCTGTTCAACAAGTATGTGAAGTATGCGAAAGTATGAGTCTGATGAGGGAAAATCCCAGGCCTAACCTAGACATAACATGCGTTATCCTCTAAAATATTGGCCGATACCAGGTTTAATGGACTGTTTCAGTGTGGATCCACATTACCGCGTTATCCAAACCAAAAAAAGCCCAGGATCTGCTCAACAAGTATGAGAAATATGCGAAAGTATGAGCCTGATGGGTGCAAATCCCAGACCTAGCATAGACCTAACATGCGTTATCCTCTAAAATATTGATCGAAACCAGGTTTAATGGTCTGTTTCAGTGCGGTAACATATTACCACGTGATCCAAACCACAAAAAACCCAGGATGTGGCCAACAACTATGTGAAAAATGTGGAAGTATGAGACTGAAGAGGGCAAATCCCAGACCTAACCAAGACCTAACATACGTTATCCTCTAAAATATTGATCGAAACCTGGTTTAATCGACTGTTTCAGTGTGGTCCCACATTACTACGTGATCCAAACCAGAAGAAGCCCAGGATCTGGCCAACAAGTATGTGAAATATGCGAAAGTATTAGCCTCATGGGGGCAAATCACAGACCTGACCCAGACCTAACATGTGTTATCCTCTAAAATATTGATCAAAACCAGGTTTAATGGACTGTTTAAGTGTGGTACCACACTACTATGTGATCCAAACCAGAAAAAACCCAGAATCTGTACAAGGAGTATGTGAAGAATGAGGAAGTATGAGACTGATGAGGGCAAATCCTAGACCTAATCCAGACCTAACATGCGTTATCCACTAAAATATTGATGGAGACCAGGTGTAGTCGTCTGTTTCATTGTGGTACCGCTTTACTACGTGATCCAGAGCAGAAAAAGCCCAGGATCTAGCCATGAAGTTTGAGAAATATGCGAATGTATGAGCCTGACGAGGGCAAACCCTAGACCTAACCTAGACCTAACATGCGTTATCCTCTAAAATATTTATCAAGACCAGGTTTAATGGTCTGCTTCAGTGTGGTACCACATCAATACGTGATCGAAACAAGAAAAAACCCAGGATCTGTTCAAGAAGTATGTGAAGTATGCGAAAGTATGAGTCTGATGAGGGCAAATCCCAGGCCTAACCTAGACATAACATCCGTTATCCTCTAAAATATTGATCGAGACCAGGTTTAGACGACTGTTTCAATGTGGTACCACATTACTACGTGATCCAAACCAGAAAAAGCAAAGGATCTGGCCAACAAGTACGAGAAATATGCGAAAGTATGAGCCTGATGAGAGCAAACGCCAGACCTAACCTAGACCTAACATGCGTTATCCTCTAAAATATTGATCGAAACCAGGTTTAATGGACTGTTTCAGTGTGGTACCACATTACTACGGGATCCAAAGCAGTGAAAACCCAGGATCTGTTCAAGAAGTATGTGAAGAATGAGGAAGTATGAGACTGATGAGGGCAAATCCCAGACCTAACCCAGACCTAACATGCGTTATCCTCTAGAATATTGATCGAGACCAGGTTTAATCGACTGTTTTAGTGTGGTCCCACATTAGTACCTGATCCAAACCAGAAGAAGCCCAGGACCTTGCCAACAAGTATGAGAAATATGCGAAAGTATTAGCCCCATGGAGGCAAATCACAGACCTGACACAGACCTGACATGTGTTATCCTCTAAAATATTGATCGAAACAAGGTTTAATGGACTGTTTCAGTGTGGCACCACATTACTACGTGATCCAAACCAAAAAAAGCCCAGAATCTGGCCATCAAGTATGAGAAATATGCGATAGTATGAGGCTGATGAGGGCATATCCCAGGCCTGGCCTAGACCTAACATGAGTTATCCTCTAAAATATTGATCGAAACTAGGTTTAATGGACTGTTTCAGTGTGGTACCACATTACTACGTGATCCGAAACAGAAAAATCCCAGGATCTGCTCAACAAGTATGAGAAATATGCGAAACTATGAGCCTGATGACCGCAAATCCAAGGCCTAACCTAGACCTAACATGTGTTATCCTCTAAAATATTGATCGAAACCAGGTTTAATTGACTGTTTCAGTGCGGTACCACATTACTCCGTGATCCAAACCAGAAAAATCCCAGGATCTGCTCAGCAAGTATGAGAAATATGCGAAAGTATGAGCCTGATGACCGCAAATCCAAGGCCTAACCTAGACCTAACATGTGTTATCCTCTAAAATATTGATCGAAACCAGGTTTAATTGACTGTTTCAGTGCGGTACCACATTACTACGTGATCCAAACCAGAAAAATCCCAGGATCTGCTCAACAAATATGAGAAATATGCGAAGGTATGAGCTTGATGAGTGCAAATCCCAGACATAGCCTAAACCTAGCAAGCGTTATCCACAAGAATATTGTTCGAAACCAGGTTTAATGGTCTGTTACAGTATGGTAACATATTACCACGTGATCCAAACCAGAAAAAACCCAGGATCTGGCCAACAAGTATGAGAAGAATGCGATAGCTTGAGACTGAAGAGGGCATATCCAAGGCCTAACCTAGACCTAACATGCGTTATCCTCTAAAATATTGATCGAAACCAGGTTTAATGGACTGTTTCAGTGTGGTACCACATTACTACGTAATCCAAAGCAGTGAAAACCCAGGATCTGTTCAAGAAGTATGTGAAGAATGAGGAAGTATGAGACTGATGAGAGCAAATCCCAGACCTAACCCAGACCTAACATGCGTTATCCTCTAAAATATTGATCGAGACCGGGTTTAATCGACTGTTTCAGTGTGGTACCACATTACTACGTGATCCGAACCAGAAAAAACCCGGGATCTGGCCAACAAGAACGAGAAATATGCAAAAGTATGAGCCTGATGAGGGCATATCCCAGGCCTGGCCTAGACCTAACATGAGTTATCCTCTAAAATATTGATCGAAACTAGGTTTAATGGACTGTTTCAGAGTGGTACCACATTACTACGTGATCTGAACCAGAAAAAACCCGGGATCTGTTCAACAAGTATGTGAAGAATGCGAAAGTATGAGTCTGATGAGGGCATATCCCAGGCCTGGCCTAGACCTAACATGAGTTATCCTCTAAAATATTAATCGAAACTAGGTTTAATGGACTGTTTCAGTGTGGTACCACATTACTACGTGATCCAAACCAGAAAAAACCCGGGATCTGGCCAACAAGAACGAGAAATATGCGAAAGTATGAGCCTGATGAGGGCATATCCCAGGCCTGGCCTAGACCTAACATGAGTTATCCTCTAAAATATTGATCGAAACTAGGTTTAATGGACTGTTTCAGTGTGGTACCACATTACCACGTGATCCAAACCAGAAAAATCCCAGGATCTGGCCAACAAGTATGAGAAGAATGCGAAAGTTTGAGACTGAAGAGGGCAAATCCAAGGCCTAACCTAGACCTAACATGCGTTATCCTCTAAAATATTGATCGACACCTGGTTTAATCGGCTGTTTCAGTGTGGTCCCACATTACTACCTGATACAAACCAGGAGAAGCCCAGGATCTGGCCAACAAGTATGAGAAATGTGCAAAAGTATTAGCCTCATGGTGGCAAATCACAGACCTGACCCAGCCCTAACATGTGATATCCTCTATAATATTGATCAAAACCATGTTTAATCGACTCTTTCAGTGTGGTACCACACTACTATGTGATCCAAACCAGAAAAACCCCAGGATCTGTTCAAGAAGT
This sequence comes from Colletes latitarsis, assembly GCF_051014445.1. Taxonomy (NCBI): domain Eukaryota; kingdom Metazoa; phylum Arthropoda; class Insecta; order Hymenoptera; family Colletidae; genus Colletes; species Colletes latitarsis. Next base: position 1,077,112 of record NW_027488379.1, on the reverse strand, counting down.
ATGTGAAGAATGAGGAAGTATGAGACTGATGAGGGCAAATCCTAGACCTAATCCAGACCTATCATGCGTTATCATCAAAAATATTGATCGAAACCTTGTTTAATTGACTGTCTCTGTGTGGTACCACATTACTACGTGAACCAAACCTGAAAAATCCCAGGATCTGCTCAACAAGTATGAGAAATATGCGAAAGTATGAGCCTGATGAGAGCAAATCGCATACCTAACCTAGACCTAACATGCGTTATCCTCTAAAATATTGATCGAAACCAAGTTTAATTAACTGTTTCAGTGTGGTACCACATTACTACGTGTTCCAAACCAGGAAAATCCCAGGATCTGCTCAACAAGTATGAGAAATATGCGAAAGTATGAGCCTGATGAGAGCAAATCGCAGACCTAACCTAGACCTAACATGCGTTATCCTCTAAAATATTGATCGAAACCAAGTTTAATGGACTGTTTCAGTGTGGATCCACATTACCGCGTGTTCCAAACCAAAAAAAGCCCAGGATCTGCACAACAAGTATGAGAAATATGCGAAAGTATGAACCTGATGAGAGCAAATCCCAGACCTAACCTAGACCTAACATGCGTTATCCTCTAAAATGTTGATCGAAACCAGGTTTAATCGACTGTTTCAGTGTGGTACCACATTACTACGTGATCCAAAGCAGTGAAAGCCCAGGATCTGCTCAACAAGTATGAGAAATATGCGAAAGTATGAGCCTGATGAGAGCAAATCGCAGACCTAAGCTAGACCTAACACCCGTTATCCTCTAAAATATTGATCGAAACCAAGTTTAATGGACTGTTTCAGTGTGGATCCACATTACCGCGTGATCCAAACCAAAAAAAGCCCAGGATCTGCTCAACAAGTATGAGAAATATGCGAAAGTATGAGCCTGATGAGAGCAAATCCCAGACCTAACCTAGACCTAACATGCGTTATCCTCTAAAATGTTGATCGAAACCAGGGTTAATTGACTGATTCAGCGTGGTACCACATTACCACGTGATCCATACCAGAAAAAATCCGGGATCTGTTCAACAAGTGTGTGAAGAAAGCGAAAGCATGAGTCTGATGAGAGCAAATCCCAGACCTAACCTAGACCTAACATGCGTTATCCTCTAAAATATTGATCGAGACCTGGTTTAATCGACTGTTTCTGTGTGGTACCTCATTACTACGTGATCCAAACCAGAAAAAGCAAAGGATCTGGCCAACAAGTACGAGAAATATGCGAAAGTATGAGCCTGATGAGAGCAAATCCCAGACCTAACCTAGACCTAACATGCGTTATCCTCTAAAATATTGATCGAAACCAGGTTTAATGGACTGTTTCAGTGTGGTACCACATTACTACGTGATCCAAAGCAGTGAAAACCCAGGATCTGTTCAAGAAGTATGTGAAGAATGAGGAAGTATGAGCCTGATGAGGGCATATCCCAGGCCTGGACTAGACCTAACATGAGTTGTCCTCTAAAATATTGATCGAAACTAGGTTTAATGGACTGTTTCAGTGTGGTACCACATTACTACGTGATCCGAACCAGAAGAAACCCGGGATATGTTCAACAAGTATGTGAAGAATGGGAAAGTATGAGTCTGATGAGGGCATATCCCAGGCCTAACCTAGACCTAACATGCGTTATCCTCTAAAATATTGATCGAAACCAGGTTTAATTGACTGTATCAGTGTGGTACCACATTACTGCGTGATCCAAACCAAAAAAAGCCCAGAACCTGGCCAACAAGAACGAGAAATATGCGAAAGTATGAGCCTCATGAGGGCATATCCCAGGCCTGGCCTAGACCGAACATGAGTTATCCTCTAAAATATTGATCGAAACTAGGTTTAATGGACCGTTTCAGTGTGGTACCACATTACTACGTGATCCAAACCAGAAAAAACCCGGGATCTGGCCAACAAGAACGAGAAATATGCGAAAGTATGAGCCTCATGAGGGCATATACCAGGCCTGGCCTAGGCCTAACATGAGTTATCCTCTAAAATATTGATCGAAACTAGGTTTAATGGACTGTTTCAGTGTGGTACCACATTACTACGTGATCCGAACCAGAAAAAACCCGGGATCTGTTCAACAAGTATGTGAAGAATGCGAAAGTATCAGTCTGATGAGTGCAAATCCCAAACCTAACCTAGACCTAACATGCGTTATCCTCTAAAATATTGATCGAGACCTGGTTTAATCGACTGTTTCTGTGTGGTACCTCATTACTACGTGATCCAAACCAGAAAAAGCCCAGGATCTGCTCAACAAGTATGAGAAATATGCGAAAGTATGAGCCTGATGAGTGCAAATCCCAGACCTAACCTAGACCTAACATGCGTTATCCTCTAAAATGTTGATCGAAACCAGGGTTAATTGACTGATTCAGCGTGGTACCACATTACCACGTGATCCATACCAGAAAAAATCCGGGATCTGTTCAACAAGTGTGTGAAGAAAGCGAAAGCATGAGTCTGATGAGAGCAAATCCCAGACCTAACCTAGACCTAACATGCGTTATCCTCTAAAATATTGATCGAGACCTGGTTTAATCGACTGTTTCTGTGTGGTACCTCATTACTACGTGATCCAAACCAGAAAAAGCAAAGGATCTGGCCAACAAGTACGAGAAATATGCGAAAGTATGAGCCTGATGAGAGCAAATCCCAGACCTAACCTACAGCTAGCATGCGTTATCCTCAAAAATATTGTTCGAAACCAGGTTTAATGGTCTGTTTCAGTGTGGTAACATATTACCACGTGATCCAAACCAGAAAAAACCCAGGATTTGGCCAACAAGTATCAGAAGAATGCGAAAGTAGGGACTGAAGAGGACAAATCCCAGGCCTAACCTAGACATAACATCCCTTATCCTCTAAAATATTGATCGAAACCGGGTTTAATCGACTGTTTCAGTGTGGTACCACATTACTACGTGAAACAGAGTAGAAAAAACCCTCGATCAGGTCAACATGTATGTTTAAACTGCGAAAGTATGACCCTGATGAGGGCAAATCCCAGGCCTAACCTAGACCTAACATGCGTTATTCTCTAAAATATTGTTCGAAACCAGGTTTAATGGACTGTTTCTGTGTGGTACCACATTACTACGTGGTCCATACCGGAAAAAGCCCAGGATCTTTTCAACAAGTATGTGAAAAACGCGGAAGTATGAGCCTGATGAGGGCAAATCCCAGACCTATCCCAGACATAACTTGCGTTATCCTCTAAAATATTGATCGAGACCAGGTTTAATCGACTGTTTCAGTGTGGTACCACATTACTACGTGATCCATACCGGAAAAAACCCAGGATCTGTTCAACAAGTATGTGAAAAACGTGAAAGTATGAGCCTGATGAGGGCAAATCCCTGACCTATCCCAGACATAATTTGCGTTATCCTCTAAAATATTGACCGAAACCAGGTTTAATCGACTGTTTTAGTGTGGTACCGCTTTACTACGTGATCCAGAGCAGAAAAAGCCCAGGATCTAGCCATGAAGTATGAGAAATATACGAAAGTATGACCCTGATAAGGGCAAATCGCAAGCCTAACCCAGACCTAACATGCGTTATCCTCTAAAATATTGATCTAAACCAGGTTTAACCGACTGTCGCAGTGTGGTACCACATTACTACGTGATCCAAACCAGAAAAAACCTAGGATCTGTTCAACAAGTATGTGAAGTATGCGAAAGTATGAGTCTGATGAGGGAAAATCCCAGGCCTAACCTAGACATAACATGCGTTATCCTCTAAAATATTGGCCGATACCAGGTTTAATGGACTGTTTCAGTGTGGATCCACATTACCGCGTTATCCAAACCAAAAAAAGCCCAGGATCTGCTCAACAAGTATGAGAAATATGCGAAAGTATGAGCCTGATGGGTGCAAATCCCAGACCTAGCATAGACCTAACATGCGTTATCCTCTAAAATATTGATCGAAACCAGGTTTAATGGTCTGTTTCAGTGCGGTAACATATTACCACGTGATCCAAACCACAAAAAACCCAGGATGTGGCCAACAACTATGTGAAAAATGTGGAAGTATGAGACTGAAGAGGGCAAATCCCAGACCTAACCAAGACCTAACATACGTTATCCTCTAAAATATTGATCGAAACCTGGTTTAATCGACTGTTTCAGTGTGGTCCCACATTACTACGTGATCCAAACCAGAAGAAGCCCAGGATCTGGCCAACAAGTATGTGAAATATGCGAAAGTATTAGCCTCATGGGGGCAAATCACAGACCTGACCCAGACCTAACATGTGTTATCCTCTAAAATATTGATCAAAACCAGGCTTAATGGACTGTTTAAGTGTGGTACCACACTACTATGTGATCCAAACCAGAAAAAACCCAGAATCTGTACAAGGAGTATGTGAAGAATGAGGAAGTATGAGACTGATGAGGGCAAATCCTAGACCTAATCCAGACCTAACATGCGTTATCCACTAAAATATTGATGGAGACCAGGTGTAGTCGTCTGTTTCATTGTGGTACCGCTTTACTACGTGATCCAGAGCAGAAAAAGCCCAGGATCTAGCCATGAAGTTTGAGAAATATGCGAATGTATGAGCCTGACGAGGGCAAACCCTAGACCTAACCTAGACCTAACATGCGTTATCCTCTAAAATATTTATCAAGACCAGGTTTAATGGTCTGCTTCAGTGTGGTACCACATTAATACGTGATCGAAACAAGAAAAAACCCAGGATCTGTTCAAGAAGTATGTGAAGTATGCGAAAGTATGAGTCTGATGAGGGCAAATCCCAGGCCTAACCTAGACATAACATCCGTTATCCTCTAAAATATTGATCGAGACCAGGTTTAGACGACTGTTTCAATGTGGTACCACATTACTACGTGATCCAAACCAGAAAAAGCAAAGGATCTGGCCAACAAGTACGAGAAATATGCGAAAGTATGAGGCTGATGAGGGCATATCCCAGGCCTGGCCTAGACCTAACATGAGTTATCCTCTAAAATATTGATCGAAACCAGGTTTAATGGACTGTTTCAGTGTGGTACCACATTACTACGGGATCCAAAGCAGTGAAAACCCAGGATCTGTTCAAGAAGTATGTGAAGAATGAGGAAGTATGAGACTGATGAGGGCAAATCCCAGACCTAACCCAGACCTAACATGCGTTATCCTCTAGAATATTGATCGAGACCAGGTTTAATCGACTGTTTTAGTGTGGTCCCACATTAGTACCTGATCCAAACCAGAAGAAGCCCAGGACCTTGCCAACAAGTATGAGAAATATGCGAAAGTATTAGCCCCATGGAGGCAAATCACAGACCTGACACAGACCTGACATGTGTTATCCTCTAAAATATTGATCGAAACAAGGTTTAATGGACTGTTTCAGTGTGGCACCACATTACTACGTGATCCAAACCAAAAAAAGCCCAGAATCTGGCCATCAAGTATGAGAAATATGCGATAGTATGAGGCTGATGAGGGCATATCCCAGGCCTGGCCTAGACCTAACATGAGTTATCCTCTAAAATATTGATCGAAACTAGGTTTAATGGACTGTTTCAGTGTGGTACCACATTACTACGTGATCCGAAACAGAAAAATCCCAGGATCTGCTCAACAAGTATGAGAAATATGCGAAACTATGAGCCTGATGACCGCAAATCCAAGGCCTAACCTAGACCTAACATGTGTTATCCTCTAAAATATTGATCGAAACCAGGTTTAATTGACTGTTTCAGTGCGGTACCACATTACTCCGTGATCCAAACCAGAAAAATCCCAGGATCTGCTCAGCAAGTATGAGAAATATGCGAAAGTATGAGCCTGATGACCGCAAATCCAAGGCCTAACCTAGACCTAACATGTGTTATCCTCTAAAATATTGATCGAAACCAGGTTTAATTGACTGTTTCAGTGCGGTACCACATTACTACGTGATCCAAACCAGAAAAATCCCAGGATCTGCTCAACAAATATGAGAAATATGCGAAGGTATGAGCTTGATGAGTGCAAATCCCAGACATAGCCTAAACCTAGCAAGCGTTATCCACAAGAATATTGTTCGAAACCAGGTTTAATGGTCTGTTACAGTATGGTAACATATTACCACGTGATCCAAACCAGAAAAAACCCAGGATCTGGCCAACAAGTATGAGAAGAATGCGATAGCTTGAGACTGAAGAGGGCATATCCAAGGCCTAACCTAGACCTAACATGCGTTATCCTCTAAAATATTGATCGAAACCAGGTTTAATGGACTGTTTCAGTGTGGTACCACATTACTACGTAATCCAAAGCAGTGAAAACCCAGGATCTGTTCAAGAAGTATGTGAAGAATGAGGAAGTATGAGACTGATGAGAGCAAATCCCAGACCTAACCCAGACCTAACATGCGTTATCCTCTAAAATATTGATCGAGACCGGGTTTAATCGACTGTTTCAGTGTGGTACCACATTACTACGTGATCCGAACCAGAAAAAACCCGGGATCTGGCCAACAAGAACGAGAAATATGCAAAAGTATGAGCCTGATGAGGGCATATCCCAGGCCTGGCCTAGACCTAACATGAGTTATCCTCTAAAATATTGATCGAAACTAGGTTTAATGGACTGTTTCAGAGTGGTACCACATTACTACGTGATCTGAACCAGAAAAAACCCGGGATCTGTTCAACAAGTATGTGAAGAATGCGAAAGTATGAGTCTGATGAGGGCATATCCCAGGCCTGGCCTAGACCTAACATGAGTTATCCTCTAAAATATTAATCGAAACTAGGTTTAATGGACTGTTTCAGTGTGGTACCACATTACTACGTGATCCAAACCAGAAAAAACCCGGGATCTGGCCAACAAGAACGAGAAATATGCGAAAGTATGAGCCTGATGAGGGCATATCCCAGGCCTGGCCTAGACCTAACATGAGTTATCCTCTAAAATATTGATCGAAACTAGGTTTAATGGACTGTTTCAGTGTGGTACCACATTACCACGTGATCCAAACCAGAAAAATCCCAGGATCTGGCCAACCAGTATGAGAAGAATGCGAAAGTTTGAGACTGAAGAGGGCAAATCCAAGGCCTAACCTAGACCTAACATGCGTTATCCTCTAAAATATTGATCGACACCTGGTTTAATCGGCTGTTTCAGTGTGGTCCCACATTACTACCTGATACAAACCAGGAGAAGCCCAGGATCTGGCCAACAAGTATGAGAAATGTGCAAAAGTATTAGCCTCATGGTGGCAAATCACAGACCTGACCCAGCCCTAACATGTGATATCCTCTATAATATTGATCAAAACCATGTTTAATCGACTCTTTCAGTGTGGTACCACACTACTATGTGATCCAAACCAGAAAAACCCCAGGATCTGTTCAAGAAGTATGTGAAGAATGAGGAAGTATGAGACTGATGAGGGCAAATCCTAGACCTAATCCAGACCTATCATGCGTTATCATCAAAAATATTGATCGAAACCTTGTTTAATTGACTGTCTCTGTGTGGTACCACATTACTACGTGAACCAAACCTGAAAAATCCCAGGATCTGCTCAACAAGTATGAGAAATATGCGAAAGTATGAGCCTGATGAGAGCAAATCGCATACCTAACCTAGACCTAACATGCGTTATCCTCTAAAATATTGATCGAAACCAAGTTTAATTAACTGTTTCAGTGTGGTACCACATTACTACGTGTTCCAAACCAGGAAAATCCCAGGATCTGCTCAACAAGTATGAGAAATATGCGAAAGTATGAGCCTGATGAGAGCAAATCGCAGACCTAACCTAGACCTAACATGCGTTATCCTCTAAAATATTGATCGAAACCAAGTTTAATGGACTGTTTCAGTGTGGATCCACATTACCGCGTGTTCCAAACCAAAAAAAGCCCAGGATCTGCTCAACAAGTATGAGAAATATGCGAAAGTATGAACCTGATGAGAGCAAATCCCAGACCTAACCTAGACCTAACATGCGTTATCCTCTAAAATGTTGATCGAAACCAGGTTTAATCGACTGTTTCAGTGTGGTACCACATTACTACGTGATCCAAAGCAGTGAAAGCCCAGGATCTGCTCAACAAGTATGAGAAATATGCGAAAGTATGAGCCTGATGAGAGCAAATCGCAGACCTAAGCTAGACCTAACACCCGTTATCCTCTAAAATATTGATCGAAACCAAGTTTAATGGACTGTTTCAGTGTGGATCCACATTACCGCGTGATCCAAACCAAAAAAAGCCCAGGATCTGCTCAACAAGTATGAGAAATATGCGAAAGTATGAGCCTGATGAGAGCAAATCCCAGACCTAACCTAGACCTAACATGCGTTATCCTCTAAAATGTTGATCGAAACCAGGGTTAATTGACTGATTCAGCGTGGTACCACATTACCACGTGATCCATACCAGAAAAAATCCGGGATCTGTTCAACAAGTGTGTGAAGAAAGCGAAAGCATGAGTCTGATGAGAGCAAATCCCAGACCTAACCTAGACCTAACATGCGTTATCCTCTAAAATATTGATCGAGACCTGGTTTAATCGACTGTTTCTGTGTGGTACCTCATTACTACGTGATCCAAACCAGAAAAAGCAAAGGATCTGGCCAACAAGTACGAGAAATATGCGAAAGTATGAGCCTGATGAGAGCAAATCCCAGACCTAACCTAGACCTAACATGCGTTATCCTCTAAAATATTGATCGAAACCAGGTTTAATGGACTGTTTCAGTGTGGTACCACATTACTACGTGATCCAAAGCAGTGAAAACCCAGGATCTGTTCAAGAAGTATGTGAAGAATGAGGAAGTATGAGCCTGATGAGGGCATATCCCAGGCCTGGACTAGACCTAACATGAGTTGTCCTCTAAAATATTGATCGAAACTAGGTTTAATGGACTGTTTCAGTGTGGTACCACATTACTACGTGATCCGAACCAGAAGAAACCCGGGATATGTTCAACAAGTATGTGAAGAATGCGAAAGTATGAGTCTGATGAGGGCATATCCCAGGCCTAACCTAGACCTAACATGCGTTATCCTCTAAAATATTGATCGAAACCAGGTTTAATTGACTGTATCAGTGTGGTACCACATTACTGCGTGATCCAAACCAAAAAAAGCCCAGAACCTGGCCAACAAGAACGAGAAATATGCGAAAGTATGAGCCTCATGAGGGCATATCCCAGGCCTGGCCTAGACCGAACATGAGTTATCCTCTAAAATATTGATCGAAACTAGGTTTAATGGACCGTTTCAGTGTGGTACCACATTACTACGTGATCCAAACCAGAAAAAACCCGGGATCTGGCCAACAAGAACGAGAAATATGCGAAAGTATGAGCCTCATGAGGGCATATCCCAGGCCTGGCCTAGGCCTAACATGAGTTATCCTCTAAAATATTGATCGAAACTAGGTTTAATGGACTGTTTCAGTGTGGTACCACATTACTACGTGATCCGAACCAGAAAAAACCCGGGATCTGTTCAACAAGTATGTGAAGAATGCGAAAGTATCAGTCTGATGAGTGCAAATCCCAAACCTAACCTAGACCTAACATGCGTTATCCTCTAAAATATTGATCGAGACCTGGTTTAATCGACTGTTTCTGTGTGGTACCTCATTACTACGTGATCCAAACCAGAAAAAGCCCAGGATCTGCTCAACAAGTATGAGAAATATGCGAAAGTATGAGCCTGATGAGTGCAAATCCCAGACCTAACCTAGACCTAACATGCGTTATCCTCTAAAATGTTGATCGAAACCAGGGTTAATTGACTGATTCAGCGTGGTACCACATTACCACGTGATCCATACCAGAAAAAATCCGGGATCTGTTCAACAAGTGTGTGAAGAAAGCGAAAGCATGAGTCTGATGAGAGCAAATCCCAGACCTAACCTAGACCTAACATGCGTTATCCTCTAAAATATTGATCGAGACCTGGTTTAATCGACTGTTTCTGTGTGGTACCTCATTACTACGTGATCCAAACCAGAAAAAGCAAAGGATCTGGCCAACAAGTACGAGAAATATGCGAAAGTATGAGCCTGATGAGAGCAAATCCCAGACCTAACCTAGACCTAACATGCGTTATCCTCTAAAATATTGATCGAAACCAGGTTTAATGGACTGTTTCAGTGTGGTACCACATTACTACGTGATCCAAAGCAGTGAAAACCCAGGATCTGTTCAAGAAGTATGTGAAGAATGAGGAAGTATGAGCCTGATGAGGGCATATCCCAGGCCTGGACTAGACCTAACATGAGTTGTCCTCTAAAATATTGATCGAAACTAGGTTTAATGGACTGTTTCAGTGTGGTACCACATTACTACGTGATCCGAACCAGAAAAAACCCGGGATATGTTCAACAAGTATGTGAAGAATGCGAAAGTATGAGTCTGATGAGGGCATATCCCAGGCCTAACCTAGACCTAACATGCGTTATCCTCTAAAATATTGATCGAAACCAGGTTTAATTGACTGTATCAGTGTGGTACCACATTACTGCGTGATCCAAACCAAAAAAAGCCCAGAACCTGGCCAACAAGAACGAGAAATATGCGAAAGTATGAGCCTCATGAGGGCATATCCCAGGCCTGGCCTAGACCGAACATGAGTTATCCTCTAAAATATTGATCGAAACTAGGTTTAATGGACCGTTTCGGTGTGGTACCACATTACTACGTGATCCAAACCAGAAAAAACCCGGGATCTGGCCAACAAGAAAGAGAAATATGCGAAAGTATGAGCCTCATGAGGGCATATCCCAGGCCTGGCCTAGGCCTAACATGAGTTATCCTCTAAAATATTGATCGAAACTAGGTTTAATGGACTGTATCAGTGTGGTACCACATTACTACGTGATCCGAAACAGAAAAAACCCGGGATCTGTTCAACAAGTATGTGAAGAATGCGAAAGTATCAGTCTGATGAGTGCAAATCCCAGACCTAACCTAGACCTAACATGCGTTATCCACTAAAATGTTGATCGAAACCAGGGTTAATTGACTGATTCAGCGTGGTACCACATTACCACGTGATCCATACCAGAAAAAATCCGGGATCTGTTCAACAAGTGTGTGAAGAAAGCGAAAGCATGAGTCTGATGAGAGCAAATCCCAGACCTAACCTAGACCTAACATGCGTTATCCTCTAAAATATTGATCGAGACCTCGTTTAATCGACTGTTTCTGTGTGGTACCTCATTACTACGTGATCCAAACCAGAAAAAGCAAAGGATCTGGCCAACAAGAACGAGAAATATGCGAAAGTATGAGCCTCATGAGGGCATATCCCAGGCCTGGCCTAGGCCTAACATGAGTTATCCTCTAAAATATTGATCGAAACTAGGTTTAATGGACTGTTTCAGTGTGGTACCACATTACTACGTGATCCGAACCAGAAAAAACCCGGGATCTGGCCAACAAGAACGAGAAATATGCGAAAGTATGAGCCTCATGTGGGCATATCCCAGGCCTGGCCTAGGCCTAACATGAGTTATCCTCTAAAATATTGATCGAAACTAGGTTTAATGGACTGTTTCAGTGTGGTACCACATTACTACGTGATCCGAACCAGAAAAAACCCGGGATCTGTTCAACAAGTATGTGAAGAATGCGAAAGTATCAGTCTGATGAGGGCATATCCCAGGCCTGGCCTAGACCTAACATGAGTTATCCTCTAAAATATTGATCGAAACCAGGTTTAATTGACTGTTTCAGTGTGGTACCACATTACTACGTGATCCAAACCAGAAAAATCCCAGGATCTGCTCAACAAGTATGAGAAATATGCGAAAGTATGAGCCTGATGAGAGCAAATCGCAGACCTAACCTAGACCTAACATGCGTTATCCTCTAAAATATTGATCGAAACCAGGTTTATTTGACCGTTTCAGTGTGGTACCACATTACCACGTGATCCAAGCCAGAAAAGCCCGGGATCTGTTCAACAAGTGTGTGATGAATGCGAAAGTATGAGTCTGATGAGCGGAAATCCAAGGCCTAACCTAGACCTAACATGTGTTATCCTCTAAAATATTGATCGAAACCAGGTCTAATTGACTGTTTCAGTGTGGTACCACATTACTACGTGATCCAAACCAGAAAAATCCCAGGATCTGCTCAACAAGTATGAGAAATATGCGAAAGTATGAGCCTGATGAGAGCAAATCGCAGACCTAACCTAGACCTAACATGCGTTATCCTCTAAAATATTGATCGAGACCAGGGTTAGTCGACTGTTTCATTGTGGTACCACATTACTACGTGATCCAAACCAGAAAAAGCAAAGGATCTGGCCAACAAGTACGAGAAATATGCGAAAGTATGAGCCTGATGAGAGCAAACGCCAGACCTAACCTAGACCTAACATGCGTTATCCTCTAAAATATTGATCGAAACCAGGTTTAATGGACTGTTTCAGTGTGGTACCACATTACTACGGGATCCAAAGCAGTGAAAACCCAGGATCTGTTCAAGAAGTATGTGAAGAATGAGGAAGTATGAGACTGATGAGGGCAAATCCCAGACCTAACCCAGACCTAACATGCGTTATCCTCTAGAATATTGATCGAGACCAGGTTTAATCGACTGTTTTAGTGTGGTCCCACATTAGTACCTGATCCAAACCAGAAGAAGCCCAGGACCTTGCCAACAAGTATGAGAAATATGCGAAAGTATTAGCCCCATGGAGGCAAATCACAGACCTGACACAGACCTGACATGTGTTATCCTCTAAAATATTGATCGAAACAAGGTTTAATGGACTGTTTCAGTGTGGCACCACATTACTACGTGATCCAAACCAAAAAAAGCCCAGAATCTGGCCATCAAGTATGAGAAATATGCGATAGTATGAGGCTGATGAGGGCATATCCCAGGCCTGGCCTAGACCTAACATGAGTTATCCTCTAAAATATTGATCGAAACTAGGTTTAATGGACTGTTTCAGTGTGGTACCACATTACTACGTGATCCGAACCAGAAAAAACCCGGGATCTGTTCAACAAGTATGTGAAAAACGTGAAAGTATGAGCCTGATGAGGGCAAATCCCAGACCTATCCCAGACATAATTTGCGTTATCCTCTAAAATATAGACCGAAACCAGGTTTAATCGACTGTTTTAGTGTGGTACCGCTTTACTACGTGATCCAGAGCAGAAAAAGCCCAGGATCTAGCCATGAAGTATGAGAAATATGCGAATGTATGAGCCTGACGAGGGCAAATCGTAGACCTAACCCAGACCTAACATGCGTTATCCTCTAAAATATTGATCGAAACCAGGTTTAATGGACTCTTTCAGTGTGGATCCACATTACCGCGTGATCCAAACCAAAAAAAGCCCAGGATCTGCTCAACAAGTATGAGAAATATGCGAAAGTATGAGCCTGATGGGTGCAAATCCCAGACCTAGCATAGACCTAACATGCGTTATCCTCTAAAATATTGATCGAAACCAGGTTTAATGGTCTGTTTCAGTGCGGTAACATATTACCACGTGATCCAAACCACAAAAAACCCAGGATGTGGCCAACAACTACGTGAAAAATGTGGAAGTATGAGACTGAAGAGGGCAAATCCCAGACCTAACCAAGACCTAACATACGTTATCCTCTAAAATATTGATCGAAACCAGGTTTAATCGACAGTTTCAGTGTGGTCCCACATTACTACGTGACCCAAACCAGAAGAAGCCCAGGATCTGGCCAACAAGTATGTGAAATATGCGAAAGTATTAGCCTCATGGGGGCAAATCACAGACCTGACCCAGACCTAACATGTGTTATCCTCTAAAATATTGATCAAAACCAGGTTTAAAGGACTGTTTAAGTGTGGTACCACACTACTATGTGATCCAAACCAGAAAAAACCCAGAATCTGTACAAGAAGTATGTGAAGAATGAGGAAGTATGAGACTGATGAGGGCAAATCCTAGACCTAATCCAGACATAACTTGCGTTATCCACTAAAATATTGATGGAGACCAGGTGTAGTCGTCTGTTTCATTGTGGTACCACATTACCACGTGATCCAAACCAGAAAAGCCCGGGATCTGTTCAACTAGTATGATAAATATGCGAGAGTATCAGCCTGATGAGTGCAAATCCCAGACCTAACCTACATCTAGCATGCGTTATCCTCAAAAATATTGTTCGAAACCAGGTTTAATGGTCTGTTTCAGTGTGGTAACATATTACCACGTGATCCAAACCAGAAAAAACCCAGGATCTGGCCAACAAGTATGTGAAAAACGCGAAAGTATGAGCCTGATGAGGTCAAATCCCAGACCTATCCCAGACGTAACTTGCGTTATCCTCTAAAATATTGACCGAAACCAGGTTTAATCGACTGTTTTAGTGTGGTACCGCTTTACTACGTGATCCAGAGCAGAAAAAGTCCAGGATCTAGCCATGAAGTATGAGAAATATGCGAATGTATGAGCCTGACGAGGGCAGATCCTAGACCTAACCCAGACCTAACATGCGTTATCCTCTGAAATATTTATCAAGACCAGGTTTAATGGTCTGCTTCAGTGTGGTACCACATTAATACGTGATCGAAGCAAGAAAAAACCCAGGATCTGTTCAAGAAGTATGTGAAGTATGCGAAAGTATGAGTCTGATGAGGGCAAATCCCAGGCCTAACCTAGACATAACATCCGTTATCCTCTAAAATATTGATCGAAACCGGGTTGAATCGACACTTTCAGTGTGGTACCACATTACTACGTGATCCAAACCAGAAAAAGCCCAGAATCTGGCCATCAAGTATGAGAAATATACGAAAGTATGACCCTGATGAGGGCAATTCCCAGTCCTAACCTAGACCTAACATGCGTTATCCTCTAAAATATTGATCGAGACCAGGTTTAAACGACTGTTTCAATGTGGTACCACATTACTACGTGATGCAAACCAGAAAAAGCCCAGGATCTGTTCAACAGGTATGTGAAGAATGCGAAAGCGTGAGCCTGATGAGGGCAAATCCAAGGCCTAACCAAGACGTAACATGCGTTATCCTCTAAAATATTGATCGAAACCAGGTTTAATTGACTGTTTCAGTGTGGTACCACATTACTACGTGATCCAAACCAGAAAAATCCCAGGATCTGCTCAACAAGTATGAGAAGAATGCGAAAGTATGAGTCCGACGATGGCATATCCCAGGCCTGGCCTAGACCTAACATGAGTTATCCTCCAAAATATTGATCGAAACCAGGTTTAATTGACTGTTTCAGTGCGGTACCACATTACTACGTGATCCAAACCAGAAAAATCCCAGGATCTTGCCAACAAGTATGAGAAATATGCGAAAGTATTAGCCCCATGGAGGCAAATCACAGACCTGACCCAGACCTGGCATGTGTTATCCTCTAAAATATTGATCGAAACCAGGTTTAATTGACTATTTCAGTGTGATACCACATTACTACGTGATCCAATCCAGAAAAAGCCCAGGGTATAGCCATGAAGTATGAGAAATATGCGAAAGTATGAGCCTGACGAGGGCAAATCCTAGACCTAACCCTGACCTAGCATGCGTTATCCTGTAAAATATTCATCATGACCAGGTTTAATTGAATGTTTCAGTGTGGTATCACATTACTACGTGATCTAAACCGGAAAAAGCCAAGGATCTGTTCAACAAGTATGTGAAAAACGCGAAAGTATGAGCCTGATGAGGGCAAATGCCAGACCTATCCCACACCTAACTTGCGTTATCCTCTAAAATATTGATCGAAACCAGGTTTAATTGACTGTATCAGTGTGGTACCACATTACTGCGTGATCCAAACCAAAAAAACCTCAGAATCTGGCCAACAAGAACGAGAAATATGCGAAAGTATGAGCCTGATGAGTGTATATCCCAGGCCTGGCCTAGACCTAACATGAGTTATCCTCTAAAATATTGATCGAAACTAGGTTTAATGGACTGTTTCAGTGTGCTACCACATTACTACGTGATCCGAACCAGAAAAAACCCGGGATCTGTTCAACAAGTACGTGAAGAATGCGAAAGTATGAGTCTGATGAGGGCATATCCCAGGCCTAACCTAGACCTAACATGCGTTATCCTCTAAAATATTGATCGAAACAAGGTTTAATGGACTGTCTCAGTGTGGCACCACATTACTACGTGATCCAAACCAAAAAAAGCCCAGAATCTGGCCATCAAGTATGAGAAATATGCGATAGTATGAGGCTGATGAGGGCATATCCCAGGCCTGGCCTAGACCTAACATGAGTTATCCTCTAAAATATTGATCGAAACTAGGTTTAATGGACTGTTTCAGTGTGGTACCTCATTACTACGTGATCCAAACCAGAAAAAAACCCGGGATCTGGCCAACAAGAACGAGAAATATGCGAAAGTATGAGCCTGATGAGGGCATATCCCAGGCCTGGCCTAGACCTAAACATGAGTTATCCTCTAAAATATTGATCGAAACTAGGTTTAATGGACTGTTTCAGTGTGGTACCACATTACTGCGTGATCCGAACCAGAAAAAACCCGGGATCTGTTCAACAAGTATGTGAAGAATGCGAAAGTATGAGTCTGATGAGGGCATATCCCAGGCCTGGCCTAGACCTAACATGAGTTATCCTCTAAAATATTAATCGAAACTAGGTTTAATGGACTGTTTCAGTGTGGTACCACATTACTACGTGATCCAAACCAGAAAAAACCCGGGATCTGGCCAACAAGAACGAGAGATATGCGAAAGTATGAGCCTGATGAGGGCATATCCCAGGCCTGGCCTAGACCTAACATGAGTTATCCTCTAAAATATTGATCGAAACTAGGTTTAATGGACTGTTTCAGTGTGGTACCACATTACTACGTGATCCAAACCAGAAAAATCCCAGGATCTGGCCAAGAAGTATGAGAAGAATGCGAAAGTTTGAGACTGAAGAGGGCAAATCCAAGGCCTAACCTAGACCTAACATGCGTTATCCTCTAAAATATTGATCGAGACCTGGTTTAATCGGCTGTTTCAGTGTGGTCCCACATTACTACCTGATCCAAACCAGGAGAAGCCCAGGATCTGGCCAACAAGTATGAGAAATGTGCGAAAGTATTAGCCCCATGGTGGCAAATCACAGACCTGACCCAGCCCTAACATGTGATATCCTCTATAATATTGATCAAAACCATGTTTAATCGAGTCTTTCAGTGTGGTACCACACTACTATGTGATCCAAACCAGAAAAACCCCACGATCTGTTCAAGAAGTATGTGAAGAATGAGGAAGTATGAGACTGATGAGGGCATATCCTAGACCTAATCTAGACCTATCATGCGTTATCATCAAAAATATTGATCGAAACCTGGTTTAATTGACTGTCTCTGTGTGGTACCACATTACTACGTGAACCAAACCTAAAAAATCCCAGGATCTGCTCAACAAGTATGAGAAATATGCGAAAGTATGAGCCTGATGAGAGCAAATCGCAGACCTAACCTAGACATAACATCCGTTATCCTCTAAAATATTGATCGAAACCGGGTTGAATCGACACTTTCAGTGTGGTACCACATTACTACGTGATCCAAACCAGAAAAAGCCCAGAATCTGGCCATCAAGTATGAGAAATATACGAAAGTATGACCCTGATGAGGGCAATTCCCAGTCCTAACCTAGACCTAACATGCGTTATCCTCTAAAATATTGATCGAGACCAGGTTTAAACGACTGTTTCAATGTGGTACCACATTACTACGTGATGCAAACCAGAAAAAGCCCAGGATCTGTTCAACAGGTATGTGAAGAATGCGAAAGTATGAGTCTGATGAGGGCATATCCCAGGCCAGACCTAGACCTAACATGCGTTATCCTCTAAAATATTGATCGAGACCAGGTTTAAACGACTGTTTCAATGTGGTACCACATTACTACGTGATGCAAACCAGAAAAAGCCCAGGATCTGTTCAACAGGTATGTGAAGAATGCGAAAGCGTGAGCCTGATGAGGGCAAATCCAAGGCCTAACCAAGACGTAACATGCGTTATCCTCTAAAATATTGATCGAAACCAGGTTTAATGGACTGTTTCAGTGTGGTACCACATTACTACGTGATCCAAACCAGAAAAAGCCCAGAATCTGGCCATCAAGTATGAGAAATATACGAAAGTATAAGCCTGATGAGAGCAAACCCCAGACCTAACCTAGACCTAACATGCGTTATCCTCTAAAATATTGATCGAGACCAGGTTTAGACGACTGTTTCAATGTGGTACCACATTACTACGTGATGCAAACCAGAAAAAGCCCAGGATCTGTTCAACAGGTATGTGAAGAATGCGAAAGTATGAGCCTGATGAGAGCAAACCCCGGACCTAACCTAGACCTAACATGCGTTATCCTCTAAAATATTGATCGAAACCAGGTTTAATGGACTGTTTCAGTGTGGTACCACATTACTACGTGATCCAAAGCAGTGAAAACCCAGGATCTGGCCAACAAGTATGAGAGGAATGCGAAAGATTGAGACTGGAGAGGGCAAATCCAAGGCCTAACCTAGACCTAACATGCGTTATCCTCTAAAATATTGATCGAGACCAGGTTTAATCGACTGTTTTAGTGTGGTCCCACATTACTACCTGATCCAAACCAAAAAAAGCCCAGAATCTGGCCATCAAGTATGAGAAATGTGCGAAAGTATTAGCCCCATGGAGGCAAATCACAGACCTGACCCAGACCTGACATGTGTTATCCTCTAAAATATTGATCGAAACAAGGTTTAATGGACTGTCTCAGTGTGGCACCACATTACTACGTGATCCAAACCAAAAAAAGCCCAGAATCTGGCCATCAAGTATGAGAAATATGCGATAGTATGAGGCTGATGAGGGCATATCCCAGGCCTGGCCTAGACCTAACATGAGTTATCCTCTAAAATATTGATCGAAACTAGGTTTAATGGACTGTTTCAGTGTGGTACCACATTACTACGTGATCCGAACCAGAAAAAACCCGGGATCTGTTCAACAAGTATGTGAAGAATGCGAAAGTATGAGCCTGATGAGAGCAAACCCCAGACCTAACCTGGTCCTAACATGCGTTATCCTCTAAAATATTGATCGAAACTAGGTTTAATGGACTGTTTCAGTGTGGTACCACATTACTCCGTGATCCAAACCAGAAAAAACCCGGGATCTGGCCAACAAGAACGAGAAATATGCGAAAGTATGAGCCTGATGAGGGCATATCCCAGGGCTGGCCTAGACCTAACATGAGTTATCCTCTAAAATATTGATCGAAACTAGGTTTAATGGACTGTTTCAGTGTGGTACCACATTACTACGTGATCCGAACCAGAAAAAACCCGGGATCTGTTCAACAAGTATGTGAAGAATGCGAAAGTATGAGTCCGATGAGGGCATATCCCAGGCCTGGCCTAGACCTAACATGAGTTATCCTCTAAAATATTGATCGAAACCAGGTTTAATTGACTGTCTCAGTGTGGCACCACATTACTACGTGATCCAAACCAAAAAAAGCCCAGAATCTGGCCATCAAGTATGAGAAATATGCGATAGTATGAGGCTGATGAGGGCATATCCCAGGCCTGGCCTAGACCTAACATGAGTTATCCTCTAAAATATTGATCGAAACTAGGTTTAATGGACTGTTTCAGTGTGGTACCACATTACTACGTGATCCGAACCAGAAAAAACCCGGGATCTGTTCAACAAGTATGTGAAGAATGCGAAAGTATGAGTCCGATGAGGGCATATCCCAGGCCTGGCCTAGACCTAACATGAGTTATCCTCTAAAATATTGATCGAAACCAGGTTTAATTGACTGTTTCAGTGTGGTACCGCTTTACTACGTGATCCAGAGCAGAAAAAGTCCAGGATCTAGCCATGAAGTATGAGAAATATGCGAATGTATGAGCCTGACGAGGGCAGATCCTAGACCTAACCCAGACCTAACATGCGTTATCCTCTGAAATATTTATCAAGACCAGGTTTAATGGTCTGCTTCAGTGTGGTACCACATTAATACGTGATCGAAGCAAGAAAAAACCCAGGATCTGTTCAAGAAGTATGTGAAGTATGCGAAAGTATGAGTCTGATGAGGGCAAATCCCAGGCCTAACCTAGACATAACATCCGTTATCCTCTAAAATATTGATCGAAACCGGGTTGAATCGACACTTTCAGTGTGGTACCACATTACTACGTGATCCAAACCAGAAAAAGCCCAGAATCTGGCCATCAAGTATGAGAAATATACGAAAGTATGACCCTGATGAGGGCAATTCCCAGTCCTAACCTAGACCTAACATGCGTTATCCTCTAAAATATTGATCGAGACCAGGTTTAAACGACTGTTTCAATGTGGTACCACATTACTACGTGATGCAAACCAGAAAAAGCCCAGGATCTGTTCAACAGGTATGTGAAGAATGCGAAAGCGTGAGCCTGATGAGGGCAAATCCAAGGCCTAACCAAGACGTAACATGCGTTATCCTCTAAAATATTGATCGAAACCAGGTTTAATTGACTGTTTCAGTGTGGTACCACATTACTACGTGATCCAAACCAGAAAAAGCCCAGAATCTGGCCATCAAGTATGAGAAATATACGAAAGTATAAGCCTGATGAGAGCAAACCCCAGACCTAACCTAGACCTAACATGCGTTATCCTCTAAAATATTGATCGAGACCAGGTTCAGACGACTGTTTCAATGTGGTACCACATTACTACGTGATGCAAACCAGAAAAAGCCCAGGATCTGTTCAACAGGTATGTGAAGAATGCGAAAGTATGAGCCTGATGAGAGCAAACCCCGGACCTAACCTAGACCTAACATGCGTTATCCTCTAAAATATTGATCGAAACCAGGTTTATTGGACTGTTTCAGTGTGGTACCACATTACTACGTGATCCAAAGCAGTGAAAACCCAGGATCTGTTCAAGAAGTATGTGAAGAATGAGGAAGTATGAGACTGACGAGGGCAAATCCCAGACCTAACCCAGACCTAACATGCGTTATCCTCTAAAATATTGATCGAGACCAGGTTTAATCGACTGTTTTAGTGTGGTCCCACATTACTACCTGATCCAAACCAAAAAAAGCCCAGAATCTGGCCATCAAGTATGAGAAATGTGCGAAAGTATTAGCCCCATGGAGGCAAATCACAGACCTGACCCAGACCTGACATGTGTTATCCTCTAAAATATTGATCGAAACAAGGTTTAATGGACTGTCTCAGTGTGGCACCACATTACTACGTGATCCAAACCAAAAAAAGCCCAGAATCTGGCCATCAAGTATGAGAAATATGCGATAGTATGAGGCTGATGAGGGCATATCCCAGGCCTGGCCTAGACCTAACATGAGTTATCCTCTAAAATATTGATCGAAACTAGGTTTAATGGACTGTTTCAGTGTGGTACCACATTACTACGTGATCCGAACCAGAAAAAACCCGGGATCTGTTCAACAAGTATGTGAAGAATGCGAAAGTATGAGCCTGATGAGAGCAAACCCCAGACCTAACCTGGTCCTAACATGCGTTATCCTCTAAAATATTGATCGAAACTAGGTTTAATGGACTGTTTCAGTGTGGTACCACATTACTCCGTGATCCAAACCAGAAAAAACCCGGGATCTGGCCAACAAGAACGAGAAATATGCGAAAGTATGAGCCTGATGAGGGCATATCCCAGGCCTGGCCTAGACCTAACATGAGTTATCCTCTAAAATATTGATCGAAACTAGGTTTAATGGACTGTTTCAGTGTGGTACCACATTACTACGTGATCCGAACCAGAAAAAACCCGGGATCTGTTCAACAAGTATGTGAAGAATGCGAAAGTATGAGTCCGATGAGGGCATATCCCAGGCCTGGCCTAGACCTAACATGAGTTATCCTCTAAAATATTGATCGAAACCAGGTTTAATTGACTGTTTCAGTGTGGTACCATATTACTACGTGATCCAAACCAGAAAAATCCCAGGATCTGCTCAACAAGTATGAGAAATATGCGAAAGTATGAGCCTGGTGACCGCAAATCCAAGGCCTAACCTAGACCTAACATGTGTTATCCTCTAAAATATTGATCGAAACCAGGTTTAATTGACTGTTTCAGTGCGGTACCACATTACTACGTGATCCAAACCAGAAAAATCCCAGGATCTTGCCAACAAGTATGAGAAATATGCGAAAGTATTAGCCCCATGGAGGCAAATCACAGACCTGACCCAGACCTGGCATGTGTTATCCTCTAAAATATTGATCGAAACCAGGTTTAATTGACTATTTCAGTGTGATACCACATTACTACGTGATCCAATCCAGAAAAAGCCCAGGGTATAGCCATGAAGTATGAGAAATATGCGAAAGTATGAGCCTGACGAGGGCAAATCCTAGACCTAACCCTGACCTAGCATGCGTTATCCTGTAAAATATTCATCATGACCAGGTTTAATTGAATGTTTCAGTGTGGTATCACATTACTACGTGATCTAAACCGGAAAAAGCCAAGGATCTGTTCAACAAGTATGTGAAAAACGCGAAAGTATGAGCCTGATGAGGGCAAATGCCAGACCTATCCCACACCTAACTTGCGTTATCCTCTAAAATATTGATCGAAACCAGGTTTAATTGACTGTATCAGTGTGGTACCACATTACTGCGTGATCCAAACCAAAAAAACCTCAGAATCTGGCCAACAAGAACGAGAAATATGCGAAAGTATGAGCCTGATGAGTGTATATCCCAGGCCTGGCCTAGACCTAACATGAGTTATCCTCTAAAATATTGATCGAAACTAGGTTTAATGGACTGTTTCAGTGTGCTACCACATTACTACGTGATCCGAACCAGAAAAAACCCGGGATCTGTTCAACAAGTACGTGAAGAATGCGAAAGTATGAGTCTGATGAGGGCATATCCCAGGCCTAACCTAGACCTAACATGCGTTATCCTCTAAAATATTGATCGAAACAAGGTTTAATGGACTGTCTCAGTGTGGCACCACATTACTACGTGATCCAAACCAAAAAAAGCCCAGAATCTGGCCATCAAGTATGAGAAATATGCGATAGTATGAGGCTGATGAGGGCATATCCCAGGCCTGGCCTAGACCTAACATGAGTTATCCTCTAAAATATTGATCGAAACTAGGTTTAATGGACTGTTTCAGTGTGGTACCTCATTACTACGTGATCCAAACCAGAAAAAAACCCGGGATCTGGCCAACAAGAACGAGAAATATGCGAAAGTATGAGCCTGATGAGGGCATATCCCAGGCCTGGCCTAGACCTAAACATGAGTTATCCTCTAAAATATTGATCGAAACTAGGTTTAATGGACTGTTTCAGTGTGGTACCACATTACTGCGTGATCCGAACCAGAAAAAACCCGGGATCTGTTCAACAAGTATGTGAAGAATGCGAAAGTATGAGTCTGATGAGGGCATATCCCAGGCCTGGCCTAGACCTAACATGAGTTATCCTCTAAAATATTAATCGAAACTAGGTTTAATGGACTGTTTCAGTGTGGTACCACATTACTACGTGATCCAAACCAGAAAAAACCCGGGATCTGGCCAACAAGAACGAGAGATATGCGAAAGTATGAGCCTGATGAGGGCATATCCCAGGCCTGGCCTAGACCTAACATGAGTTATCCTCTAAAATATTGATCGAAACTAGGTTTAATGGACTGTTTCAGTGTGGTACCACATTACTACGTGATCCAAACCAGAAAAATCCCAGGATCTGGCCAAGAAGTATGAGAAGAATGCGAAAGTTTGAGACTGAAGAGGGCAAATCCAAGGCCTAACCTAGACCTAACATGCGTTATCCTCTAAAATATTGATCGAGACCTGGTTTAATCGGCTGTTTCAGTGTGGTCCCACATTACTACCTGATCCAAACCAGGAGAAGCCCAGGATCTGGCCAACAAGTATGAGAAATGTGCGAAAGTATTAGCCTCATGGTGGCAAATCACAGACCTGACCCAGCCCTAACATGTGATATCCTCTATAATATTGATCAAAACCATGTTTAATCGAGTCTTTCAGTGTGGTACCACACTACTATGTGATCCAAACCAGAAAAACCCCAGGATCTGTTCAAGAAGTATGTGAAGAATGAGGAAGTATGAGACTGATGAGGGCATATCCTAGACCTAATCTAGACCTATCATGCGTTATCATCAAAAATATTGATCGAAACCTGGTTTAATTGACTGTCTCTGTGTGGTACCACATTACTACGTGAACCAAACCTGAAAAATCCCAGGCTCTGCTCAACAAGTATGAGAAATATGCGAAAGTATGAGCCTGATGAGAGCAAATCGCAGACCTAACCTAGACATAACATCCGTTATCCTCTAAAATATTGATCGAAACCGGGTTGAATCGACACTTTCAGTGTGGTACCACATTACTACGTGATCCAAACCAGAAAAAGCCCAGAATCTGGCCATCAAGTATGAGAAATATACGAAAGTATGACCCTGATGAGGGCAATTCCCAGTCCTAACCTAGGCCTAACATGCGTTATCCTCTAAAATATTGATCGAGACCAGGTTTAAACGACTGTTTCAATGTGGTACCACATTACTACGTGATGCAAACCAGAAAAAGCCCAGGATCTGTTCAACAGGTATGTGAAGAATGCGAAAGCGTGAGCCTGATGAGGGCAAATCCAAGGCCTAACCAAGACGTAACATGCGTTATCCTCTAAAATATTGATCGAAACCAGGTTTAATTGATTGTTTCAGTGTGGTACCACATTACTACGTGATCCAAACCAGAAAAAGCCCAGAATCTGGCCATCAAGTATGAGAAATATACGAAAGTATAAGCCTGATGAGAGCAAACCCCAGACCTAACCTAGACCTAACATGCGTTATCCTCTAAAATATTGATCGAGACCAGGTTTAGACGACTGTTTCAATGTGGTACCACATTACTACGTGATGCAAACCAGAAAAAGCCCAGGATCTGTTCAACAGGTATGTGAAGAATGCGAAAGTATGAGCCTGATGAGAGCAAACCCCGGACCTAACCTAGACCTAACATGCGTTATCCTCTAAAATATTGATCGAAACCAGGTTTAATGGACTGTTTCAGTGTGGTACCACATTACTACGTGATCCAAAGCAGTGAAAACCCAGGATCTGGCCAACAAGTATGAGAGGAATGCGAAAGTTTGAGACTGGAGAGGGCAAATCCAAGGCCTAACCTAGACCTAACATGCGTTATCCTCTAAAATATTGATCGAGACCAGGTTTAATCGACTGTTTTAGTGTGGTCCCACATTACTACCTGATCCAAACCAAAAAAAGCCCAGAATCTGGCCATCAAGTATGAGAAATGTGCGAAAGTATTAGCCCCATGGAGGCCAATCACAGACCTGACCCAGACCTGACATGTGTTATCCTCTAAAATATTGATCGAAACAAGGTTTAATGGACTGTCTCAGTGTGGCTCCACATTACTACGTGATCCAAACCAAAAAAAGCCCAGAATCTGGCCATCAAGTATGAGAAATATGCGATAGTATGAGGCTGATGAGGGCATATCCCAGGCCTGGCCTAGACCTAACATGAGTTATCCTCTAAAATATTGATCGAAACTAGGTTTAATGGACTGTTTCAGTGTGGTACCACATTACTACGTGATCCGAACCAGAAAAAACCCGGGATCTGTTCAACAAGTATGTGAAGAATGCGAAAGTATGAGCCTGATGAGAGCAAACCCCAGACCTAACCTGGTCCTAACATGCGTTATCCTCTAAAATATTGATCGAAACTAGGTTTAATGGACTGTTTCAGTGTGGTACCACATTACTCCGTGATCTAAACCAGAAAAAACCCGGGATCTGGCCAACAAGAACGAGAAATATGCGAAAGTATGAGCCTGATGAGGGCATATCCCAGGCCTGGCCTAGACCTAACATGAGTTATCCTCTTAAATATTGATCGAAACTAGGTTTAATGGACTGTTTCAGTGTGGTACCACATTACTACGTGATCCGAACCAGAAAAAACCCGGGATCTGTTCAACAAGTATGTGAAGAATGCGAAAGTATGAGTCCGATGAGGGCATATCCCAGGCCTGGCCTAGACCTAACATGAGTTATCCTCTAAAATATTGATCGAAACCAGGTTTAATTGACTGTCTCAGTGTGGCACCACATTACTACGTGATCCAAACCAAAAAAAGCCCAGAATCTGGCCATCAAGTATGAGAAATATGCGATAGTATGAGTCTGATGAGGGCATATCCCAGGCCTGGCCTAGACCTAACATGAGTTATCCTCTAAAATATTGATCGAAACTAGGTTTAATGGACTGTTTCAGTGTGGTACCACATTACTACGTGATCCGAACCAGAAAAAACCCGGGATCTGTTCAACAAGTATGTGAAGAATGCGAAAGTATGAGCCTGATGAGAGCAAACCCCAGACCTAACCTGGTCCTAACATGCGTTATCCTCTAAAATATTGATCGAAACTAGGTTTAATGGACTGTTTCAGTGTGGTACCACATTACTCCGTGATCCAAACCAGAAAAAACCCGGGATCTGGCCAACAAGAACGAGAAATATGCGAAAGTATGAGCCTGATGAGGGCATATCCCAGCCCTGGCCTAGACCTAACATGAGTTATCCTCTAAAATATTGATCGAAACTGGGTTTAATGGACTGTTTCAGTGTGGTACCACATTACTACGTGATCCGAACCAGAAAAAACCCGGGATCTGTTCAACAAGTATGTGAAGAATGCGAAAGTATGAGTCCGATGAGGGCATATCCCAGGCCTGGCCTAGACCTAACATGAGTTATCCTCTAAAATATTGATCGAAACCAGGTTTAATGGACTGTTTCAGTGTGGTACCACATTACTACGTGATCCAAAGCAGTGAAAACCCAGGATCTGTACAAGAAGTATGTGAAGAATGAGGAAGTATGAGACTGATGAGAGCAAATCCCAGACCTAACCCAGACCTAACATGCGTTATCCTCTAAAATATTGATCGAGACCGGGTTTAATCGACTGTTTTAGTGTGGTCCCACATTACTACCTGCTCCAAATCAGAAGAAGCCCAGGATCTTGCCAACAAGTATGAGAAATATGCGAAAATATTAGCCCCATGGAGGCAAATCACAGACCTGACCCAGACCTGGCATGTGTTATCCTCTAAAATATTGATCGAAACCAGGTTTAATTGACTATTTCAGTGTGATACCACATTACTACGTGATCCAATCCAGAAAAAGCCCAGGGTATAGCCATGAAGTATGAGAAATATGCGAAAGTATGAGCCTGACGAGGGCAAATCCTAGACCTAACCCTGACCTAGCATGCGTTATCCTGTAAAATATTCATCATGACCAGGTTTAATTGAATGTTTCAGTGTGGTATCACATTACTACGTGATCTAAACCGGAAAAAGCCAAGGATCTGTTCAACAAGTATGTGAAAAACGCGAAAGTATGAGCCTGATGAGGGCAAATGCCAGACCTATCCCAAACCTAACTTGCGTTATCCTCTAAAATATTGATCGAAACCAGGTTTAATTGACTGTATCAGTGTGGTACCACATTACTGCGTGATCCAAACCAAAAAAACCTCAGAATCTGGCCAACAAGAACGAGAAATATGCGAAAGTATGAGCCTGATGAGTGTATATCCCAGGCCTGGCCTAGACCTAACATGAGTTATCCTCTAAAATATTGATCGAAACTAGGTTTAATGGACTGTTTCAGTGTGCTACCACATTACTACGTGATCCGAACCAGAAAAAACCCGGGAGCTGTTCAACAAGTACGTGAAGAATGCGAAAGTATGAGTCTGATGAGGGCATATCCCAGGCCTAACCTAGACCTAACATGCGTTATCCTCTAAAATATTGATCGAAACAAGGTTTAATGGACTGTCTCAGTGTGGCACCACATTACTACGTGATCCAAACCAAAAAAAGCCCAGAATCTGGCCATCAAGTATGAGAAATATGCGATAGTATGAGGCTGATGAGGGCATATCCCAGGCCTGGCCTAGACCTAACATGAGTTATCCTCTAAAATATTGATCGAAACTAGGTTTAATGGACTGTTTCAGTGTGGTACCTCATTACTACGTGATCCAAACCAGAAAAAAACCCGGGATCTGGCCAACAAGAACGAGAAATATGCGAAAGTATGAGCCTGATGAGGGCATATCCCAGGCCTGGCCTAGACCTAAACATGAGTTATCCTCTAAAATATTGATCGAAACTAGGTTTAATGGACTGTTTCAGTGTGGTACCACATTACTGCGTGATCCGAACCAGAAAAAACCCGGGATCTGTTCAACAAGTATGTGAAGAATGCGAAAGTATGAGTCTGATGAGGGCATATCCCAGGCCTGGCCTAGACCTAACATGAGTTATCCTCTAAAATATTAATCGAAACTAGGTTTAATGGACTGTTTCAGTGTGGTACCACATTACTACGTGATCCAAACCAGAAAAACCCCAGGATCTGTTCAAGAAGTATGTGAAGAATGAGGAAGTATGAGACTGATGAGGGCATATCCTAGACCTAATCTAGACCTATCATGCGTTATCATCAAAAATATTGATCGAAACCTGGTTTAATTGACTGTCTCTGTGTGGTACCACATTACTACGTGAACCAAACCTGAAAAATCCCAGGATCTGCTCAACAAGTATGAGAAATATGCGAAAGTATGAGCCTGATGAGAGCAAATCGCAGACCTAACCTAGACATAACATCCGTTATCCTCTAAAATATTGATCGAAACCAGGTTTAATTGACTGTTTCAGTGTGGTACCACATTACTACGTGATCCAAACCAGAAAAAGCCCAGAATCTGGCCATCAAGTATGAGAAATATACGAAAGTATAAACCTGATGAGAGCAAACCCCAGACCTAACCTAGACCTAACATGCGTTATCCTCTAAAATATTGATCGAGACCAGGTTTAGACGACTGTTTCAATGTGGTACCACATTACTACGTGATGCAAACCAGAAAAAGCCCAGGATCTGTTCAACAGGTATGTGAAGAATGCGAAAGTATGAGCCTGATGAGAGCAAACCCCGGACCTAACCTAGACCTAACATGCGTTATCCTCTAAAATATTGATCGAAACCAGGTTTAATGGACTGTTTCAGTGTGGTACCACATTACTACGTGATCCAAAGCAGTGAAAACCCAGGATCTGGCCAACAAGTATGAGAGGAATGCGAAAGTTTGAGACTGGAGAGGGCAAATCCAAGGCCTAACCTAGACCTAACATGCGTTATCCTCTAAAATATTGATCGAGACCAGGTTTAATCGACTGTTTTAGTGTGGTCCCACATTACTACCTGATCCAAACCAAAAAAAGCCCAGAATCTGGCCATCAAGTATGAGAAATGTGCGAAAGTATTAGCCCCATGGAGGCAAATCACAGACCTGACCCAGACCTGACATGTGTTATCCTCTAAAATATTGATCGAAACAAGGTTTAATGGACTGTCTCAGTGTGGCTCCACATTACTACGTGATCCAAACCAGAAAAAACCCGGGATCTGGCCAACAAGAACGAGAAATATGCGAAAGTATGAGCCTGATGAGGGCATATCCCAGGCCTGGCCTAGACCTAACATGAGTTATCCTCTAAAATATTGATCGAAACTAGGTTTAATGGACTGTTTCAGTGTGGTACCACATTACTACGTGATCCGAACCAGAAAAAACCCGGGATCTGTTCAACAAGTATGTGAAGAATGCGAAAGTATGAGTCCGATGAGGGCATATCCCAGGCCTGGCCTAGACCTAACATGAGTTATCCTCTAAAATATTGATCGAAACCAGGTTTAATTGACTGTTTCAGTGTGGTACCATATTACTACGTGATCCAAACCAGAAAAATCCCAGGATCTGCTCAACAAGTATGAGAAATATGCGAAAGTATGAGCCTGGTGACCGCAAATCCAAGGCCTAACCTAGACCTAACATGTGTTATCCTCTAAAATACTGATCGAAACCAGGTTTAATTGACTGTTTCAGTGCGGTACCACATTACTACGTGATCCAAACCAGAAAAATCCCAGGATCTGCTCAACAAGTATGAGAAATATGCGAAGGTATGAGCCTGATGAGTGCAAATCGCAGACCTAGCCCAAACCTAGCAAGCGTTATCCACAAAAATATTGTTCGAAACCAGGTTTAATGGTCTGTTACAGTATGGTAACATATTACCACGTGATCCAAACCAGAAAAAACCCAGGATCTGGCCAACAAGTATGAGAAGAATGCGAAAGCTTGAGACTGAAGAGGGCATATTCAAGGCCTAACCTAGACCTAACATGCGTTATCCTCTAAAATATTGATCGAAACCAGGTTTAATGGACTGTTTCAGTGTGGTACCACATTACTACGTGATCCAAAGCAGTGAAAACCCAGGATCTGTACAAGAAGTATGTGAAGAATGAGGAAGTATGAGACTGATGAGAGCAAATCCCAGACCTAACCCAGACCTAACATGCGTTATCCTCTAAAATATTGATCGAGACCGGGTTTAATCGACTGTTTTAGTGTGGTCCCACATTACTACCTGCTCCAAATCAGAAGAAGCCCAGGATCTTGCCAACAAGTATGAGAAATATGCGAAAGTATTAGCCCCATGGAGGCAAATCACAGACCTGACCCAGACCTGGCATGTGTTATCCTCTAAAATATTGATCGAAACCAGGTTTAATTGACTATTTCAGTGTGATACCACATTACTACGTGATCCAATCCAGAAAAAGCCCAGGGTATAGCCATGAAGTATGAGAAATATGCGAAAGTATGAGCCTGACGAGGGCAAATCCAAGGCCTAACCTAGACCTAACATGCGTTATCCTCTAAAATATTGATCGAAACCTGGTTTAATTGACTGTCTCTGTGTGGTACCACATTACTACGTGAACCAAACCAGAAAAATCCCAGGATCTGCTCAACAAGTATGAGAAATATGCGAAAGTATGAGCCTGATGAGAGCAAATCGCAGACCTAACCTAGACCTAACATGCGTTATCCTCTAAAATATTGATCGAAAACAAGTTTAATTAACTGTTTCAGTGTGGTACCACATTTCTACGTGATCCAAACCAGAAAAATCCCAGTATCTTCTCAACAAGTATGAGAAATATGCGAAAGTATGAGCCTGATGAGCGCAAATCCAAGGCCTAACCTAGACCTAACATGTGTTATCCTCTAAAATATTGATCGAAACCAGGCTTAATTGACTGTTTCAGTGTGGTACCACATTACTACGTGATCCAAACCAGAAAAATCCAAGGATCTGCTCAACAAGTATGAGAAATATGCGAAAGTAGGAGCCTGATGAGTGCAAATCCCAGACCTAGCCTAAACCTAGCAAGCGCTATCCACAAAAATATTGTTCGAAACCAGGTTTAATGGTCTGTTTCAGTATGGTAACATATTACCACGTGATCCAAACCAGAAAAATCCCAGGATCTGGCCAACAAGTATGAGAAGAATGCGAAAGTTTGAGACTGGAGAGGGCAAATCCAAGGCCTAACCTAGACCTAACATGCGTTATCCTCTAAAATATTGATCGAGACCTGGTTTAATCGGTTGTTTCAGTGTGGTCCCACATTACTACGTGATCCAAAGCAGTGAAAACCCAGGATCTGTTCAAGAAGTATGTGAAGTATGAGGAAGTATGAGACTGATGAGGGCAAATCCCAGACCTAACCCAGACCTAACATGCGTTATCCTCTAAAATATTGATCGAAACCTGGTTTAATTGACTGTTTCAGTGTGGTACCTCATTACTACGTGATCCAAACCAGAAAAAGCAAAGGATCTGGCCAAAAAGTACGAGAAATATGCGAAAGTATGAGCCTGATGAGAGCAAACCCCAGACCTAACCTAGAACTAACATGCGTTATCCTCTAAAATATTGATCGAAACCAGGTTTAATGGACTGTTTCAGTGTGGTACCACATTACTACGTGATCCAAAGCAGTGAAAACCCAGGATCTGTTCAAGAAGTATGTGAAGAATGAGGAAGTATGAGACTGATGAGGGAAAATCCCAGACCTAACCCAGACCAAACATGCGTTATCCTCTAAAATATTCATCGAAACCAGGTTTAATCGACTGTTTCAATGTGGTCCCACATTACTACGTGATCCAAACCAGAAGAAGCCCAGGATCTGGCCAACAAGCATGTGAAATATGCGAAAGTATTAGCCTCATGGGGGTAAATCACAGACCTGACCCAGACCTAACATGTGTTATCCTCTAAAATATTGATCGAAACCAGGTTTAATTGACTGTATCAGTGTGGTACCACATTACTGCGTGATCCAAACCAAAAAAAACCCAGAATCTGGCCAACAAGAACGAGAAATATGCGAAAGTATGAGCCTGATGAGGGCATATCCCAGGCTTGGCCTAGACCTAACATGAGTTATCCTCCAAAATATTGATCGAAACTAGGTTTAATGGACTGTTTCAGTGTGGTACCACATTACTACGTGATCCGAACCAGAAAAAACCCGGGATCTGTTCAACAAGTATGTGAAGAATGCGAAAGTATGAGTCTGATGAGGGCATATCCCAGGCCTAACCTAGACCTAACATGTGTTATCCTCTAAATATTGATCGAAACCAGGTTTAATTGACTGTATCAGTGTGGTACCACATTACTACGTGATCCAAAGCAGTGAAAACCCAGGATCTGTTCAAGAAGTATGTGAAGAATGAGGAAGTATGAGCCTGATGAGGGCATATCCCAGGCCTGGCCTAGACCTAACATGACTTATCCTCTAAAATATTGATCGAAACTAGGTTTAATGGACTGTTTCAGTGTGGTACCACATTACTACGTGTTCCGAACCAGAAAAAACCCGGGATCTGTTCAACAAGTATGTGAAGAATGCGAAAGTATGAGTCTGATGAGGGCATATCCCAGGCCTGGCCTAGACCAAACACGAGTTATCCTCTAAAATATTGATCGAAACCAGGTTTAATTGACTGTTTCAGTGTGGTACCACATTACTACGTGATCCAAACCAGAAAAATCCCAGTATCTTCTCAACGAGTATGAGAAATATGCGAAAGTATGAGCCTGATGAGCGCAAATCCAAGGCCTAACCTAGACCTAACATGTGTTATCCTCTAAAATATTGATCGAAACCAGGCTTAATTGACTGTTTCAGTGTGGTACCACATTACTACGTGATCCAAACCAGAAAAATCCCAGGATCTGCTCAACAAGTATGAGAAATATGCGTAAGTAGGAGCCTGATGAGTGCAAATCCTAGACCTAGCCTAAACCTAGCAAGCGCTATCCACAAAAATATTGTTCGAAACCAGGTTTAATGGTCTGTTTCAGTATGGTAACATATTACCACGTGATCCAAACCAGAAAAATCCCAGGATCTGGCCAACAAGTATGAGAAGAATGCGAAAGTTTGAGACTAGAGAGGGCAAATCCAAGGCCTAACCTA
This sequence comes from Colletes latitarsis, assembly GCF_051014445.1. Classification (NCBI taxonomy): domain Eukaryota; kingdom Metazoa; phylum Arthropoda; class Insecta; order Hymenoptera; family Colletidae; genus Colletes; species Colletes latitarsis. Next base: position 1,043,615 of record NW_027488379.1, on the reverse strand, counting down.
GACCTAACATGCGTTATCCTCTAAAATATTGATCGAGACCTGGTTTAATCGGTTGTTTCAGTGTGGTCCCACATTACTACGTGATCCAAAGCAGTGAAAACCCAGGATCTGTTCAAGAAGTATGTGAAGAATGAGGAAGTATGAGACTGATGAGGGCAAATCCCAGACCTAACCCAGACCTAACATGCGTTATCCTCTAAAATATTGATCGAAACCTGGTTTAATTGACTGTTTCAGTGTGGTACCTCATTACTACGTGATCCAAACCAGAAAAAGCAAAGGATCTGGCCAAAAAGTACGAGAAATATGCGAAAGTATGAGCCTGATGAGAGCAAACCCCAGACCTAACCTAGAACTAACATGCGTTATCCTCTAAAATATTGATCGAAACCAGGTTTAATGGACTGTTTCAGTGTGGTACCACATTACTACGTGATCCACACCAGAAAAAATCCGTGATCTGTTCAACAAGTGTGTGAAGAAAGCGAAAGCATGAGTCTGATGAGGGCAAATCCAAGGCCTAACCTAGACCTAACATGCGTTATCCTCTAAAACATTGATCGAAACCAGGTTTAGTGGACTGTTTCAGTGTGGCACCACATTACTACGTGATGCAAACCAAAAAAAGCCCAGAATCTGGACATCAAGTATGAGAAATATGCGAAAGTATGAGCCTGATGAGAGCAAATCCCAGACCTAACCTAGACCTAACGTGTGTTAACATCTAAAATATTGATCGAAACCATGTTTAATGGTCTGTTACAGTGTGGTAACACATTACCACGTGATCCACACCAGAAAAAATCCGTGATCTGTTCAACAAGTGTGTGAAGAAAGCGAAAGCATGAGTCTGATGAGGGCAAATCCAAGGCCTAACCTATACCTAACATGCGTTATCCTCTAAAACATTGATCGAAACCAGGTTTAGTGGACTGTTTCAGTGTGGTACCACATTATTACGTGATCCAAACCAGAAAAAACCCAGGATCTGTTCAACAAGTATGTGAAAAACGCGAAAGTATGAGCCTGATGAGGGCAAATTTCAGACCTATCCCAGACATAACTTGCGTTATCCTCTAAAATAATGATCGAAACCAGGTTTAATTGACTGTTTCAGTGTGATACCACATTACTACGTGATCCAATCCAGAAAAAGCCCAGGATATAGCCATGAAGTATGAGAAATTTGCGAAAGTATGAGCCTGACGAGGGCAATTCCTAGACCTAACCTAGACATAACATGCGTTATCCTCTAAAACATTGATCGAAACCAGGTTTAGTGGACTGTTTCAGTGTGGTACCACATTACTACGTGATCCAAACCAGCAAAAACCCAGGATCTGTTCAACAAGTATGTGAAAAACGCGAAAGTATGAGCCTGATGAGGGCAAATCTCAGACCTATCCCAGACATAACTTGCGTTATCCTCTAAAATAATGATCGAAACCAGGTTTCATTGACAGTTTCAGTGTGATACCACATTACTACGTGATCCAATCCAGAAAAAGCCCAGGATCTAACCATCAAGTATGAGAAATATGCGAAAGAATGAGCCTGATGAGTGCAAATCCTAGACCTAACCCAGACCTAACATGCGTTATCCTCTAAAATATTTATCAAGACCAGGATTAATTGACTGTATCAGTGTGGCATCACATTACTACGTGATCCAATCCAGAAAAAGCCCAGGATATAGCCATGAAGTATGAGAAATTTGTGAAAGTATGAGCCTGACGAGGGCAAATCCTAGACCTAACCTAGACATAACATGCGTTATCCTCTAAAACATTGATCGAAACCAGGTTTAGTGGACTGTTTCAGTGTGGTACCACATTACTACGTGATCCAAACCAGCAAAAACCCAGGATCTGTTCAATAAGTATGTGAAAAACGCGAAAGTATGAGCCTGATGAGGGCAAATCTCAGATCTATCCCAGACATAACTTGCGTTATCCTCTAAAATAATGATCGAAACCAGGTTTCATTGACAGTTTCAGTGTGATACCACATTACTACGTTAGTCAAACCAGAAAAAGCCCAGAATTTGCCCATCAAGTATGAGAAATGTGCGAAAGTACAAGCCTGATGAGAGCAAATCCCAGACCTATCCCAGACCTAACTTGCGTTATCCTCTAAAATATTGATCGAAACCAGGTTTAATTGACTGTTTCAGTTTGGTACCACTTTACTACGTGATCCAAAGTAGAAAAAACCCTCGATCAGGTCAACATGTATGTTTGTTTAAATATCGCGTTAATTGACGGATTTGAGAACCGTTTAGAGAAATATTCAAGTTAACGTGAATTATAACTGAGAACCATAAATTCCTCGTACGGTATTGTTTTTCGTGTACGCGACATTCCAGAGACTCTCTGATGCGTAGTTCGGTACACGGAACGATATAGGTTAGAAAAACCATACGCGAGTGTTGGTTGCTCTCAGTCACGCGATCGACCCAATATATTTACTTGGGATCGATCGTCGAAGATCCATAAACAGAGAGGGTAGAGGAATATTGAAATTAAGAAGAGATAGACATTGAAGTGCAGGGATAGCGCCGCGAGGTGGTGATTACCCCTCTCGTGGCCGCGATTGCGGATGTCTGTTCGCTTCTTAGCTTCGAGACTCGATAGCGAGTCCTCGCAGCGAGCAGATCGACAAACGACTCCGCTCCGCGACGAAACCAAATCTCCGAATATAGGTTCTGAGAACACTCGAACCTTTCGTTGAGACTTTTAAATTGTTGCTCAAAATTAACTAAATCGGTGAGGCATTTTATCAGCCCCGATTATTGACTGTACAATCTCGCCGAATAGCACGTGACGCTCGAGTTTCGTGGTCGTGTGAGGGAATTGATAAACTTCGGTTCCCGCTTGGCGAGATTATTAATAAAATTTAAAAAACTGTGGGTTTTCGTCCAACTTTCATGTGACGTTTGTGCTACGCGGTCATGAAAGGGGAATCGAGATAAGAATCGTTTCCCGTGTGTCGAAACTCCAGTCTCAGCAAGGGCTACGGCCCGATCAGTACTGACGACTCCACGGACTGCTGCATTTGACGCGGTCGTGCGAGGCTGGCATTATCACGGACTGCTGCATTTGACGCGGTCGTGAGGCTGACTTTCCAACGTCTCGCTGCAACCAGCGGTCGTCGGAAGTCCGGTTTCGGCCAGTGGCTACGGCCAACTCAATACTGATTTCTCCACGGACTGCTGCATTTGACGCGTTCGTGTGAGGCTGATTAATCTTCACGTGACGTTTGAGTTTCGCGGTCGTGTAAGAATTTGTCGTACGGACTGCTGCATTTGACGCGGTCGTGCGACAAGTTGAATTGTCCGCACGGTTTTGTATATCACACCTAGGGTGGTCTCTGACAGATACCCTACGTGGGCTCACCGTTCCTCGGGTCGGGGCTAAGAAATTCCGGACTTCTTAGCTCAACCTGCTCGAGCAACGCTCCTTGACCGCCAGTGAGTACGTACCCTGTGCGTAGAGCAACGCATAATGAGCACCGTGGTGTATGCTCCTTTAAACGTAAGACGCTACGTGCGCCGTTAAGGGCTACACCACACCGCGTCTCGTACGCAGGGAACGGTGAGAAACTGCGGTTTGGACAGCATTTGGAGCTTTACGACCTCCACCTGTTGTCCTTTCCTGCGGCATTCAACGATCGCTAAAAAGCGGAGAATTGAGAAATTAGATCTCTTCTTCCGCACAGCGATCGAACGTTCTCGATTTGTGAGAACGTTCACATATACAGTCCACTTATACATATCTCAGTTCGTCGAGACGTGTCTGTAATCTCCGCTCTCGAGTGCGAACGGCACAGACAGGAGCGTGCGAGATAGAGCGAGACAGGCGACGCGACAAGCGTTAATAGGTATTTAAATCCAGCCTTGTCTTTCCTTGTTATACAACAACATATCGCGAACTTGGCCAGGAGCAGCCGGCCCAGGTTTTTTTTCCCCCCAGACGTCGGACCGACGTCTAGGCGGTTTTTTTCCTTTTTTCCTTTTTTTGATTAAAAATAAACGTTAATTTCATTCAGCAAAAATCAGGTGCATCAATTTATTCAAACTTTTTCCCAGTGTCCTTTCCCTCGTAATCCGGACCACGTCAGACTAAAATAACCCCCCTTAGGGCGGTTAAGGTCTTTAAAAAATGATAAAACTGCGAAGGTATGACCCTGATTAGGGCAAATCCCAGGCCTAACCTAGACCTGACATGCGTTATCCTCTAAAATCTTGATCGAAACCAGGTTTAATGGACTGTTTCAGTGTGGTACCACATTACTACGTGATCCAAACCAGAAAAAGCCCAGGCTCTAGCCATGAAGTATGAGAAATATGCGAAAGTATGAGATTGACGAGGGCAAATCCTAGACCTAACCCAGACCTAACATGCGTTATCCTCTATAATATTTATCAAGACCAGGTTTAATGGTCTGCTTCAGTGTGGTACAACATTACTACGTGATCGAAACCAGAAAAAACCCAGGATCAGTTCAACAAGTATCTGAAAAACGCGAACGTATGAGTCTGGTGAGGGCAAATCCCAGGACTAACCTAGACATAACATGAGTTATCCTCAAAAATATTGACCGAAACCAGGTTTAGTGGACTGTTTCAGTGTGGTACCACATTACTGCGTGATCCAAACGAGAAAAAAACCGGGATCTGTTCAACAAGTATGTGAAAAATGCGAAAGTATGACCCTGATGAGGGCAAATCCCAGACGTATCCCAGACCTAACTTGCGTTGTCCTCTGAAATATTGATGGAAACCAGGTTCAATGGACTGTTTCAGTGTGGTACCACATTACTGCGTGATCCAAACGAGAAAAAAACCGGGATCTGTTCAACAAGTATGTGAAAAATGCGAAAGTATGACCCTGATGAGGGCAAATCCCAGACGTATCTCAGACCTAACTTGCGTTGTCCTCTGAAATATTGATGGAAACCAGGTTCAATGGACAGTTTCAGTGTGGTACCACATTACTGCGAGATCCACACCAGACAAAACCCAGGATCTGTACAACAAGTATGTGAAAAATGCGAAAGTATGAGACTGATAAGGGCAAATCCTAGACCTATCCCAGACCTAACTTGCGTTGTCCTCTGAAATATTGATGGAAACCAGGTTTAAATGACTGTTTCAGTGTGGTACCACATTTCTACGTGATCCCAACCAGAGTAAACCGAGGATCTGTTCAACAAGGATGTGAAAAACGCGAAAGTATGAGCCGGATGAGGGCAAATCCCCGACCAATCCCAGACATAACTTGCGTTATCCTCTAAAATATTGATCGAAACCGGGTTTAAATGACTGTTTCAGTGTGTTACCACATTACTACGTGATCCAAAGTAGAAAAAACCCTCGATCAGGTCAACATGTATGTTCAAACTGCGAAAGTATGACCCTGATTAGGGCAAATCCCAGGCCTAACCTAGACCTAACTTGCGTTATCCTCTAAAATATTGATCGAAACCAGGTTTAATTGACTGTCTCAGTTTGGTACCACATTACTACGTGATCCAAAGTAGAAAAAACCCTCGATCAAGTCAACATGTATGTTACAACTGCGAAAGTATGACCCTGATTAGGGTAAATCCCAGGCCTAACCTAGATCTAACATGCGTTATCCTCTAAAATCTTGATCGAATCCACGTTTAATCAACTGCTTCAGAGTGGTACCACATTACTACGTGATCCAAACCAGAAAAGACCCAGGATCCGTTCAACAAGTATGTGAAAAACGCGAATGTATGACCCTGATGAGGGTAAATCCCAGGCATAACCCAAACCTAACATGCGTTATCCTCTAAAATATTGATCGAAACTAGGATTAATGGACTGATTCAGTGTCGTACCACATTACTACGTGATCCAAACCAGAAAACACCCAGGATCTGTTCAACAAGTATGTGAAAAACGCGAAAGTATCAGCCTGATGAGGGCAAATCCCAGACGTATCCCAGACCTAACATGCGTTATCCTCTAAAATATTTATCAAGACCAGGATTAATTGACTGTTTCAGTGTGCTACCACTTTACTACGTGATCCAAAGTAGATCAAAACCCTCGATCAGGTCCACATGTATGTTCAGACTGCGAAAGTATGACCCCGATTAGGGCAAATCCCAGGCCTAACCTAGACCTAACACGCGTTATCCTTTAAAATCTTGATCGAAACCAGGTTTAATGGACTGTTTCAGTATGGTACCACATTACTACGTGATCCAAACCAGAAAAAACCCAGGATCCGATCAACAAGTATGTGAAAAACGCGAAAGTATGAGACTGATGAGGGCAAATCCCAGGCCTAACCTAGACCTAACATGTGTTATCCTCTAAAATAATAATCAAAACCAGGTTTAATGGTCTGCTTCAGTGTGGTACCACTTTACAACGTGATGCAAACCAGAAAAAACCCTCGATCAGGTCAACATGTATGTTAAAACCGCGAATGTATGACCCTGATGAGGGCAAATCCCAGGCCTAACCTAGACCAAACATGCGTCATCCTCTAAAATATTTATCAAGACCAGGTTTACTTGAATGTTTCAGTGTGGTACCACATTACTACGTGATCCCAACCAGAAAAAACCCAGGATCCGTTCAACAAGTATGTGAAGAATGCGAAAGTATGAGTCTGGTGAGTGAAAATCCCAGGCCTAACCTAGACCTAACATGCGTTATCCTCAAAAATATTGATCGAAACCAGGTTTAATCGACAGTTTCAGTCTGGTAGCACATTACTACGTGATCCGAACCAGAAAAAAACCCAGGATCTGTTCAACAAGTATGTGAAAAATGCGAATGTATGACCCTGATGGGGGCAAATCCCAGACCTATCCCAGACCTAACATGCGTTATCCTCTAAAATATTGATCGAAACCAGGTTTAATTGACTGTTTCAGTTTGGTACCACTTTACTACGTGATCCAATGTAGGAAAAACCCTCGATCAAGTCAACATGTATGTTAAAACTGCGAAAGTATGACCCTGATTAGGGCAAAACCCAGGCCTAACCTAGATCTAACATGCGTTATCCTCTAAAATCTTGATCGAATCCAGGTTTAATGGACTGTTTCAGAGTGGTACCACATTACTACGTGATCCAGACCAGAAAAGACCCAGGATCCGTTCAACATGTATGTTCAGACTGCGAAAGTATGACCCCGATTAGGGCAAATCCCAGGCCTAACCTATACCTAACATGCGTTATCTTTTAAAATCTTGATCGAAACCAGGTTTAATGGACTGTTCCAGTGTGGCACCACATTACTACGTGTTCCAAACCAGAAAAAACCCAGGATCCGATCAACAAGTATGTGAAAAACGCGAAAGTATGAGCCTGATGAGGGCAAATCCCAGACCTATCCCAGACAAAACGTGCGTTATCCTCTACAATATTGATCGAAACCAGGTTTAATCGACTGTTTCAGTGTGGTACCACGTTACTACGTGATCCAAACCAGTTGAAGCCCAGGATCTGGCCAACAAGAATCAGAAATATGCGAAAGTACGGGCCTGACGAGAGCAAATCCCAGACCTAACCTAGACCTAACATGTGTTATCCTCAAAAATATTGACCGAAACCAGGTTTATTGGACTGTTTCAGTGTTGTACCACATTACTGCGTGATCCAAACCAGAAAAAACCCAGGATATGTTCAACAAGTATGTGAAAAACGCGAAAGTATGAGCCTGATGAGGGCAAATCCCAGACCTATCCCAGACGTAACTTGCGTTATCCTCTAAAATATTGACCGAAACCAGGTTTAATCGACTGTTTCAGTGTGGTAACGTTTTACAACGTGATCCAAACCAGAAAGAGCCAGGGATCTGTTCAACAAGTATGTGAAAAATGCGGAAGTATAACCCTGATGAGGGCAAATCCCCGACCAATCCCAGACCTAACTTGCGTTATCGTATAAAATATTGATCGAAACCGGGTTTAATTGACTGTTTCAGTGTGGTACCACTTTGCTACCTGATCCAAAGCAGAAAAAACCATCGATCAGGTCAACAAGTATGTGAAAAACGCGAAAGTATGAGCCTGATGAGGGCAAATCCCAGACCTATCCCAGACAAAACGTGCGTTATCCTCTACAATATTGATCGAAACCAGGTTTAATCGACTGTTTCAGTGTGGTACCACATTACTACGTGATCCAAACCAGTTGAAGCCCAGGATCTGGCCAACAAGAATCAGAAATATGCGAAAGTACGGGCCTGACGAGAGCAAATCCCAGACCTAGCCTAAACCTAACATGTGTTATCCTCAAAAATATTGACCGAAACCAGGTTCAGTGGACTGTTTCAGTGTGGTACCACATTACTGCGTGATCCAAACCAGAAAACCCAGGATATGTTCAACAAGTATGTGAAACATGCGAAAGTATGACCCTGATGAGGGCAAATCCCAGACCTATCCCAGACCTAACTTGCGTTATCCTATAAAATATTGATGGAAACCAGGTTTTATTGACTGTTTCAGTGTGGTACCACTTTGCTACGTGATCCAAAGCAGAAAAAACCCAGGATCCGTTCAACATGCATCTGAATAACGCGAACGTATGAGTCTGGTGAGGGCAAATCCCAGGACTAACCTTGACCTAACATGCGTTATCCTCAAAAATATTGACCGAAACCAGGTTTAGTGGACTGTTTCAGTGTGGTACCACATTACTGCGTGACCCAGACCAGAAAAAAACCAGGATCTGTTCAACGAGAATGTGAAAAACGCGAAAGTATGAGACTGATGAGTGCAAATCCCAGACCTGTCCCAGACATAACTTGTGTTATCCTCTAAAATAATAATCGAAACCAGGTTTAATGGTCTGCTTCAGTGTGGTACCACATTACTACGTGATCGAAACCAGAAAAAACCCAGGATCTGTTCAAGAAGTATGTGAAGAATGCGAAAGTATGAGACTGGTGAGGGCAAATCCCAGACCTATCCCAGACATAACTTGTGTTATCCTCTAAAATATTGATCGAAACCAGGCTTAACTGACTGTTTTAGTGTGGTACCAATTTACTACGTGATCCAAAGCAGGAAAAACCCACGATCAGGTCAACATGTATGTTAAAACTGCGAATGTATGACCCTGATGAGGGCAAATGCCAGGACTTACCTAGACCTAACATGCGTTATCCTCTAAGATATTGATCGAAACCAGGTTTGATGGACAGTTTCAGTGTGGTACCACATTACTACGTGATCCAAACCAGAAAAAACCCAGGATCCGTTCAACAAGTATGTGAAAAACGCGAAAGTATGAGACTGATGAGGGCAAATCCCACACCTATCCCAGACATAACTTGCGTTATCCTCTAAAATATTGATCGAATCCAGGTTTAATGGACTGTTTCAGTGTGGTACCACTTTGCTACGCGATCCAAAGCAGAAAAAACCATCGATCAGGTCAACATGTATGTTAAAACTGCGAAAGAATGACCCTGATGAGGGCAAATCCCAGACCTATCCCAGACAAAACGTGCGTTATCCTCAAAAATATTGATCGAAACCAGGTATAGTTGACTGTTTCAGTGTGGTACCACTTCGCTACGTGATCCAAAGCAGAAAAAACTATCGATCAGGTCAACAAGTATGTGAAAAACGCGAAAGTATGAGACTGATGAGTGCAAATCCCAGACCTAACCTAGACCTAACATGTGTTATCCTCTAAAATATTGATCGAAACCAGGTTTAATCGACTGTTTCAGTGTGGTACCACATTACTACGTGATCCAATCCAGAGAAAGCCCAGGATCTGTTCAACAAGTATGTGAAAAACGCGAATGACTGAGCCTGATGAGTGCAAATCCCAGTACTAACCCAGACATAACTTGCGTTATCCTCTAAAATATTTATCAAGACCAGGATAAATTAACTGTTTCAGTGTGGCATCACATTACTACGTGATCCAAACCAGTGGAAGCCCAGGATCTGGCCAACAAGAATGAGAAGTATGCGAAAGTCTGAGCCTGATGAGGGCAAATCCCAGAACTAACGCAGACATAACTGCGTTATCCTCTAAAATATTTATCAAGACCAGGATTAATTGACTGTTTCAGTGTGGTAGCACATTACTACGTTATCCGAACCAGAAAAAGCCAGAGATCTGTTCAACAAGTATGTGAAAAACGCGAAAATATGAACCTGATCATGGCAAATCCCAGACCTATCCCAGACCTAACTTGCGTTATCCTATACACTATTGATCGAAACCAGGTTTAATCGACTGTTTCAGTGTGGTACCACATTACTACGTGATCCAAACCAGTGGAAGCCCAGGATCTGGCCAACAAGAATCAGAAATATGAGAAAGTACGGGGCTGACGAGAGCAAATCCCAGACCTAACCTAGACCTAACATGTGTTATCCTCAAAAATATTGACCGAAACCAGGTTTAGTGGACTGTTTCAGCGTGGTACCACATTACTGCGTGATCCAAACCACAAAAAACCCAGGATATGTTCAACAAGTATGTGAAAGATGCGAAAATATGACCCTGATGAGGGCAAATCCCAGACCTATCCCAGACCTAACTTGCGTTGTCCTCTAAAATATTGATGGAAACCAGGTTTAATCGACTGCTTCAGTGTGGTACCACATTACCACGTGATCCAAATCAGTGGAAGCCCAGGATCTGGCCAACAAGAATCAGAAATATGCGAAAGTACGAGCCTGATGAGAGCAAACCCCAGACCTATCCTAGACCTAACATGCGTTATCCTCTAAAATATTAATCGAAACCAGGTATAATGGTCTGTTTCAGTGTGGTACCACATTACTACGTGATCGAAACCAGAAAAAACTCGGGATCTGTTCAAGAAGTATGTGAAGAATGCGCAAGTATGACACTGATGATGCCAAATCCTAGACCTAACATAGACCTAACATGTGTTATCCTCTAAAATATTGACGGAAACCAGGTTTAATTGAATGTTTCAGTGTGGTACCACATTACTACGTGATCCATACCGGAAAAAACCTAGGATCTGTTCAACAAGTATGTGAAGTATGCAAAAGTATGAGTCTGATGAGGGCAAATCCCAGACCTAACCCAGACCTAACATGAATTATTCTCTAAAATATTGATCGAAACCAGGCTTAATCGACTGTTTCGTGTGGTACCACATTACTACGTGATCCAAACGAGAAAAAACCGAGGATCTGGCCAACAAGAATGAGAAATATGCGAAAGTATGAGCCTGACGAGAGCAAATCCCAGACCTAACATAGACCTAACATGCGTTATCTTCTAAAATATTGATCGAAACCAGGTTTAGTGGACTGTTTCAGTGTGGTACCACATTACCACGTGATCCAAACCAGAAAAAACCCAGGATCCGTTAAACATGTATGTGAAAAACGCGAAGGTATGAGTCTGATGAGAGAAAATCCCAGACCTAACATAGACCTAACATGAATTATTCTCTAAAATATTCATCGAAACCAGGTTTAATTGAGTGTTTCGTTGTGGTACCACTTTACTACGTGATCCAAAGCAGAAAAAACCCTCGATCAGGTCAACATGTATGTTAGAACTGCGAAAGTATGACCCTGATGAGGGCAAATCCCCGACCTAACCTAGGCCTAACATGTGTTATCCTCTAAAACATTAATCGAAACCAGGTTTAATGGTCTGTTTCAGTGTGGTACCACATTACTGCGTGATCCATACCAGAAAAAACCCAGGATATGTTCAACAAGTATGTGAAACATGCGAAAGTATGACCCTGATGAGGGCAAATCCCAGACCTATCCCAGACCTAACTTGCGTTTTCCACTAAAATATTGATGGAAACCAGGTTTAATTGACTGTTTCAGTGTGGTACCACATTACTACGTGATCCAAACCAGAAAAAACCCAGGATCCGTTAAACATGTATGTGAAAAACGCGAAGGTATGAGTCTGATGAGAGAAAATCCCAGACCTAACATAGACCTAACATGAATTATTCTCTAAAATATTCATCGAAACCAGGTTTAATTGAGTGTTTCGTTGTGGTACCACTTTACTACGTGATCCAAAGCAGAAAATACCCTCGATCAGGTCAACATGTATGTTAAAACTGCGAAAGGATGAACCTGATTAGGCCAAATCCCAGGCCTAACCTAGACCTATCATGCGTTATCCTCTAAAATCTTGGTCGAAACCAGGTTTAGTGGACAGTTTCAGTGTTGTATCACATTACTACGTGATCCAAACCAGAAAAAACCCAGGATCCGTTCAACAAGTATGTGAAAAACGCAAAAGTATGAGCCTGATGAGGGCAAATCCCAGACCTATCCCAGACATAACTTGCGTTATCCTCTAAAATATTGATCGAAACCAGGTTTAGTTGACTGTTTCAGTGTGGTACCACTTTACTACGTGATCCAAAGTAGAAAAAACCCTCGATCAGGTCAACATGTATGTTAAAACTGCGAATGTATGGCCCTGATAAGGGCAAGTCCCAGGCCTAACCTAGACCTAACATGCGTTATCCTCTAACATATTGACGGAAACCAGGTTTAATTGAATGTTTCATTGTGGTACCACATTACTACGTGATCCATACCAGAAAAAAACCAGGGATCTGTTCAACAAGTATGTGAAGTATGCGAAAGTATGAGTCTGATGAGGGCAAATCCCAGGCCTAACCTAGACATAACATGCGTTATCCTCTAAAGTATTGATCGAAACCTGGTTTAATCGACAGTTTCAGTGTGGTACCACATTACTACGTGATCCAATCCAGAAAAAGCCCAGGATCTACCCATCAAGTATGAGAAATATGCGAAAGTACGAGCCTGATGAGAGCAAATCCCAGACCTATCCTAGACCTAACATGCGTTATCCTCTAAAATATTAATCGAAACCAGGTTCAATGGACTGTTTCTGTGTGGTACCACATTACTACGTGATCCACACCAAAAAAAACCCAGGATCTGTTCAACAAGAATGAGAAATATGCGAAAGTATGAGCCTGACGAGAGCAAATCCCAGACCTAACCAAGACCTAACATGCGTTATCCTCTAAAATAATGATAGAAACCACGTTTAGTTGACTGTTTCAGTGTGGTACCACTTTACTACGAGATCCAAAGTAGAAAAAACCCTCCATCAAGGCAACATGTATGTTAAAACTGCGAAAGTATGAACCTGATTAGGGCAAATCCCAGGCCTAACCTAGACCTAACATGCGTTATCCTCTAAAATCTTGATCGAAACCAGGTTTAGTGGACAGTTTCAGTGTGGTACCACATTACTACGTGATCCAATCCAGAAAAAGCCCAGGATCTAGCCATCAAGTATGAGAAATATGCGAAAGTATGAGCCTGCTGAGGGCAAATCCTAGACCTTACCCAGACCTAACATTCGTAATCATCTAACATATTGATCGAAACAAGGTTTAATCGACTGTTTCAGAGTGGTACCACATTACTACGTGATCCAAACCAGAAAAAGCCCAGAATCTGGCAAACAAGTATGAGGAATATTGCGAAAGTACAAGCCTGATGAGAGCAAATCCCAGACCTAACCTTGACCTAACATGAATTATTCTCTAAAATATTGATCGAAACCAGGTTTAGTGGACTGTTTCAGTGTGGTACCACATTACTACCTGATCGAAACAAGAAAAAACATAGGATCTGTTCAAGAAGCATGTGAAGAATGCGAAAGTATGAGACTGACGAGGGCAAATCCCAGACCTAACATGTGTTATCTTTTAAAATAATGACGGAAACCAGGTTTAATTGACGGTTCCAGTGTGGTACGACATTACTACGAGATCCAATCCACAAAAGGCCCACGATCTAGCCATCAAGTATGAGAAATATGAGAGGGATGAGCCTGATGAGGGCAAATACTAGACCTAACCCAGACCTAACATGCGTTATCCTCTAAAATATTTATCAAGACCAAGTTTAATTCAATGTTTCAGTGTTGTACCACATTACTGCGAGATCCAAACCAGAAAAAACCCAGGATCTGTTCAACAAGTATGTGAAGAATGCGAAAGTATGAGTCTGATAATGGCAAATCCTATACCTAACATAGACCTAACATTCGTTATCCTCTAAAATATTGATCGAAACCAGGTTTAATTGAATGTTTCAGTGTGGTACCGCATTACTACGTGATCCATACCAGAAAAAGCCCAGGATCTAACCATCAAGTATGAGAAATATGCGAAAGTACGAGCCTGATGAGAGCAAATCCCAGACCTATCCCAGACATAACTTGCGTTAGGCTCCAAAATATTGATCGAAACCAGGTACAATGGACCGTTTCAGTGTGATACCACATTACTACGTGATCCAATCCAGAAAGAGCCCAGGGTATAGACATGAAGTATGAGAAATATGCGAAAGTATGAGCCTGACGAGGGCAAATCCTAGACCTAACCCAGACCTAACATGCGTTATCCTCTAAAATATTTATCAAGACAAGGTTTAATTGAATGTTTCAGTGTGGTAACACATTACTACGTGATCCAAACCAGCAAAAACCCAGGATCTGTTCAACAAGTATGTGAAAAACGCGAAAGTATGAGCCTGATGAGGGCAAATCCCAGACCTATCCCAGACATAACTTGCGTTATCCTCTAAAATATTGATCGCAACTAGGTTTAAATGACTGTTTCAGTGTGGTACCACATTACTACGTGATCCAATCCAGAAAAAGCCCAGGATCCGTTCAACAAGTATGTGAAGAATGCGAAAGTGTGAGTCTGGTGTGTGAAAATCCCAGGCTTAACCTAGACCTAACATGCGTTATCCTCAAAAATATTGATCGAAACCAGGTTTAATCGACTGTTTCAGTGGTGGTAGCACATTACTACGTGATCCGAACCAGAAAAAACCCAGGATCTGTTCAACAAGTATGTGAAGTATGCGAAAGTATGAGCCTGATGAGGGCAAATCCCAGAACTAACCCAGACATAACTTGCGTTATCCTCTAAAATATTTATCAAGACCAGGATTAATTGACTGTTTCAGTGTGGCATCACATTACTACGTGATCCAAACCAGTGGAAGCCCAGGATCTGGCCAACAAGAATGAGAAGTATGCGAAAGTGTGAGCATGATGAGGGCAAATCCTAGACATAACCCAGACCTAACATGCGTTATCCTCTAAAATATATATCAAGACCAAGTTTAATTGAATGTTTCTGTGTGGTACCACATTACTACGAGATCCAAACCAGAAAAAACCCAGGATCTGTTCAACAAGTATGTGAAGAATGCGAAGGTATGTGTCTGATGAGGGAAAATCCCAGGCCTAACCTAGACCTAACATGCGTTATCCTCAAAAATATTGATCGAAAACAGGTTAAATGGACTGTTTGAGTGTGGTACCACATTACTACGTGATCCAAACCAGAGAAAGCCTGGAATCTGGCCATCAAGTATGAGTGTTTAAATATCGCGTTAATTGACGGATTTGAGAACCGTTTAGAGAAATATTCAAGTTAACGTGAATTATAACTGAGAACCATAAATTCCTTGTACGGTATTGTTTTTCGTGTACGCGACATTCCAGAGACTCTCTGATGCGTAGTTCGGTACACGGAACGATACAGGTTAGAAAAACCATACGCGAGTGTTGGTTGCTTTCAGTCACGTGATCGACCCAATATATTTACTTGGGATCGATCGTCGAAGATCCACAAACAGAGAGGGTAGAGGAATATTGAAATTAAGAAGAGATAGACATTGAAGAGCAGGGATAGCGCCGCGAGGTGGTGATTACCCCTCTCGTGGCCGCGACTGCGGATGTCTGTTCGCTTCTTAGCTGCAAGACTCGAAAGCGAGTCCGCGCAGCGAGCAGATCGACAAACGATTCCGCTCCGCGACGAAACCAAATCTCCGAATATAGGTTCTGAGAACACTCGAACCTTTCGTTGAGAAGTTTAAATTATTGCTCAAGATTAACTAAATCGGTGAGGCATTTTATCAGCCCCGATTATTGACTGTACAATCTCACCGAATAGCACGTGACGCTCGAGTTACGTGGTCGTGTGAGGGAATTGAAAAACTTCGGTTCCCGCTTGGCGAGATTATTAATAAAATTTAAAAGACTGTGGGTTTTCGTCCAACTTTCATGTGACGTTTGTGCTACGCGGTCATGAAAGGGGAATCGAGATAAGAATCGTTTCCCGTGTGTCGAAACTCCAGTCTCAGCAAGGGCTACGGCCCGATCAGTACTGACGACTCCACGGACTGCTGCATTTGACGCGGTCGTGCGAGGCTGGCATTATCACGGACTGCTGCATTTGACGCGGTCGTGAGGCTGACTTTCCAACGTCTCGCTGCAACCAGCGGTCGTCGGAAGTCCAATTTCGGCCAGTGGCTACGGCCAACTCACTACTGATTTCTCCACGGACTGCTGCATTTGACGCGGTCGTGTGAGGCTGATTATCTTCACGTGACGTTTGAGTTTCGCGGTCGTGTAAGAATTTGTCGTACGGACTGCTGCATTTGACGCGGTCCTGCGACAAGTTGAATTGTCCGCACGGTTTTGTATATCACCCCTAGGGTGGTCTCTGACCGATACCCTACGTGGGCTCACCGTTTCTCAGGTCGGGGCTAAGAAATTCCGGACTTCTTAGCTAAACCTGCTCGAGCAACGCTCCTTGACCGCCAGTGAGTACGTACCCTGTGCGTAGAGCAACGCATAATGAGCACCGTGGTGTATGCTCCTTTAAACGTAAGACGCTAAGTGCGCCGTTAAGGGCTACACCACACCGCGTCTTGTACGCAGGGAACGGTGAGAAACTGCGGTTTGGACAGCACTTGGAGCTTTACGACCTCCACCTGTTGTCCTTTCCTGCGGCATTCAACGATCGCTAAAAAGCGGAGAATTGAGAAATTAGATCTCTTCTTCCGCACAGCGATCGAACGTTCTCGATTTGTGAGAACGTTCACATATACAGTCCACTTATACATATCTCAGTTCGTCGAGACGTGTCTGTAATCTCCGCTCTCGAGTGCGAACGGCACAGACAGGAGCGTGCGAGATAGAGCGAGACAGGCGACGCGACAAGCGTTAATAGGTATTTAAATCCAGCCTTGTCTTTCCTTGTTACAGAACAACACATCGCGAACTTGGCCAGGAGCAGCCGGCCCAGGTTTTTTTCCCCAGACGTCGGACCGACGTCTAGGCGGTTTTTTTCCTTTTTTTTCTTTTTTGATTGAAATAAACGTTTAATTTCTTGAGCAAATTCTGGTGCATCAATTTATTCAATAAATTTTCCCAGTGTCCTTTCCCTCGTAATCCGGACCACGTCAGACTAAAACAACCCCCCCTTAGGGCGGTTAAGGTCTTTAAACAATGAGAAATATGCGGAAGTAAGAGTTGATGACTGCAAATCCCCGACCTATCCTAGGCCTAACATGTGTTATCCTCTAAAATATTAATCGAAACCAGGTATAATGGTCTGTTTCAGTGTGGTACCACATTACTACGTGATCGAAACCAGAAAAAACTCGGGATCTGTTCAAGAAGTATGTGAAGAATGCGCAAGTATGACACTGATGATGCCAAATCCTAGACCTAACATAGACCTAACATGTGTTATCCTCTAAAATATTGACGGAAACCAGGTTTAATTGAATGTTTCAGTGTGGTACCACATTACTACGTGATCCATACCGGAAAAAACCTAGGATCTGTTCAACAAGTATGTGAAGTATGCGAAAGTATGAGTCTGATGAGGGCAAATCCCAGACCTAACCCAGACCTAACATGAATTATTCTCTAAAATATTGATCGAAACCAGGCTTAATCGACTGTTTCGTGTGGTACCACATTACTACGTGATCCAAACGAGAAAAAACCGAGGATCTGGCCAACAAGAATGAGAAATATGCGAAAGTATGAGCCTGACGAGAGCAAATCCCAGACCTAACATAGACCTAACATGCGTTATCTTCTAAAATATTGATCGAAACCAGGTTTAGTGGACTGTTTCAGTGTGGTACCACATTACCACGTGATCCAAACCAGAAAAAACCCAGGATCCGTTAAACATGTATGTGAAAAACGCGAAGGTATGAGTCTGATGAGAGAAAATCCCAGACCTAACATAGACCTAACATGAATTATTCTCTAAAATATTCATCGAAACCAGGTTTAATTGAGTGTTTCATTGTGGTACCACATTGCTGCGTGATCGATACCAGAAAAAACCCAGGATATGTTCAACAAGTATGTGAAACATGCGAAAGTATGACCCTGTCCCAGACCTAACTTTTTTTTTTTTTTTTTTTTTTTTTTTTGTCGTGGGGAAAATCTTCGAAAGACTCCCTCCCACCTCCTTGGGGAGAGGTGGGAGGGGTGTGTGGGATTCCCCGCGCCCGTACAACGACAGGCGCGGAACCTACCCACTAAAAACCCCACGGTGACCCTTCGGCACGCTTTGGGAGGATACCGGGAATCGCTCGAAGCATTCTTCCGGTATCCTCCCCGTGCCCGCGCTTTCGCGCCCATCCCCCGGGGGGACAATCGGTCCCCCCAGTAGACACACTGCCTCATAGCGGCGGGACGGGGCCACTCCATCCCGCCGCTATCCGTCCCGGGGCCGCGTTTAGTGGCGGCTGCGAGCCCCAACTCGCAACCGCCCGCGACCCCGTTTCCACCCCTCGGCGGCCGGGCGTTCATGGCCGCGCCAGACCGCCGAGGGTGCCTCCCCTTGCGTCGGACCGGTAGGGGGAGGCACTCCTACCCCCAACCGGTCCGACCCGGCGCCGCCTGGCGGGAGGAGGGTCCCCTCAGGACCCCCCTCCCAGCCTAGGTCATCCGCCACGCCGAGGCGGCCGCCCGCGACGCCTCGCGACCGGGCGACGACCTCGGGCCACCGCACGAGCGCGAGCTTCAGTGCGCCGCTGTAGCTCGCGCTCCCTCCCCGCGGCCTCCTTCTGCGACATTACGTTCTCGCAGAAGGAGGCCACGGCCCTCCACTTCTCCTCGCTGCCGAGCATGGCGCGCACCACGCCCGGCAGCGAGACATCCCGCCCGACGACGCCGACCAGGACACGGCGCTCCCCCTCCCACGCGGGGCATACCTCCAGGGTATGATCCGCCGTGTCCTGCTCAGCGTCGCAGTGGCAGCAACGCGCCGTCGGCTCCTTCCCTATCCGGCACAGGTATCTTCCGAAGCTGCCATGCCCGGAAAATACCTGTGCCAGCCGGTAGGTGAGGCTGCCATGGCCTCTGTCCAGCCACTCCTTCAGGAGTGGCCGAACAGCCCCGACAGTCCGGTGCCCCGCGGTTGGCAGAGCCAGCCGCTCCTGCCACGCGAGCAACACGGACTGCCGGGCCTGGCGCTTCAAATCGCCCCAAGCAGGTTCCTGCCCGCCCGGGACCGCCCCCACCCCCGCGCGACGGTCGACGCGGTGCCGGTACATCACCGCGTGCGACCGCGCGAGCAGGTCCATGGGCGGCATCCCCGCTAGAACCGTCGCCGCCTCATGTGACATGGTCCGATACCCGCGGACGACCCTGAGCGCCATGCGCCTCTGCACCCGACGCAGCATAGTCATGCTGCGCCGGGAGGCAGCCAGGTCGTCCGCCCAGACGGGGGCCCCGTATAGGGCCACCGACTGGACCATTGCCACATAGAGGCGACGAACTCGGCCCGCCGGGCCCCCCAGGTTGGGCAGGATCCGGCCCAGAGCCGCAACCATCCTTTCCAACCGGGGGACCAGGCAGCGGAAATGCTTCTCGAAACGCCAGTGGCTATCGAGGATCAGCCCTAGATACCTGATCTGGGGCTTCACCTCGATGTCAGCCCCACCCACCCGAATCAGAGGGGGTGGCGGATCCTGCCGAGGTGAATGAAACGCAATCACCTCGGTCTTATGGACCGCCACCGTCATCCCCATCCCCCTGATCCGGTCGACGACGCGTTGCGACCCCTCCTCCGCGCGACGCATGGCCCTCCCCCAGTGCGCCCCGACGGCCAGCACCAGTGTGTCATCCGCATAACACACCGTGCTGACGCCGTCGGGGAGGCCGGCCCGCAACACCGAGTCGTACGCGATGTTCCACAGGAGTGGCCCGAGGACCGACCCCTGCGGTACACCGCAGTACACCTCCCTCCGCATATCACCATCCCGGCCCGGATACTCGATCCACCTGCCGCGGAGATAATCCCCGACGACCGCCCTGAGACAAGGGGGGACTCGATGATATTCGAGTCCCCTCCTTATCCCTTCCCAGGGGAGGGTGTTAAAGGCATTGGCAATATCCAAGGATATTGCCAATGCCACCCCTCCCCGGGAGACGGCCGCCTCCGAGAGGGCCCTCACACGACCTATCGCGTCGATAGTCGATCGGCCCCCCCGGAAACCGAACTGGCAGTCGGCCAGACCGGGATCACCCCGCGACAGGTGCTCGACGAGGCGGGCAGCAATCACACGCTCGAAGAGCTTGCCCACGTCGTCGAGGAGACAAATGGGCCGGTATGCGAAGGGAGACTCCGCGGGCCGACCCTCCTTCCGGAGGAGGACCATCCTCGCCACCTTCCAACTGGGGGGGAATCGCCCGTCCCTCAGGCAGCGGTCGAACAACCGCCTGAGGTCGGCCCCAAGGACGCCCTGGGTCAAGACCCAAACCCGGCCGGGCACACCATCCGGACCCGGGGCCGTGTTACGAACCCCGAGCCGTCTGATGGCCGCTGCCAGCTCCTCCTGCGTGACCCCCAGCTCGGCCGTCCACTCCACTGGGACAGCCGCCGCCGCCGGAGGACGCGGTCCCCTCTCCCCAATTGGGAAGAGTGTATTGACCACGTCCTCCAGCAGCCGGGGGTCAAGACCCTCGGTGACGGGTGGCGCCCACGGGCGGAGCTTATTCAGCACCACCTTATATGGGCGCCCCCATGGATCGTCATCAAGGGTCTGGAGGAGCTCCTTCCATGCCTGGGTCTTGGCCCGTTTGATGGCGACCTGCAGAGCAACCCGCGCCACGCGGTATGCTCCATACAGGTCATCAGCTGCCCTCGCTCGCGCCACGCCGTCGCCTGTACGTTGACGACGGCGCGCGCGGGTGTACTGGCGTCGGGCGCGGACAGTCGCGACTCGCAACTCCGCGATCGCGTCCGACCACCAGTACACCGCCCGGCGAGGAGAAGCCCGCCCGACCCGAGGCATCGCCGCGTCACAAATACCCGCGACCAATGCTCCGAGCCGGGCGACCTCCTCCTCTATGCTCGGCAACTCGGCCGCTCCCTGCGGCCAAGTTGCAGCGAGGGCAGCTGCCATCAGGGCGTCCTTGTCCAGGCGCCGAAGCGCCCAGCGGCGTGGAGGGGTGCCACGCAGGCGGCCGTGTCGGGATGCACTCGCGGCGGCAGAGACCTCCATCCGGATGTACCGGTGATCGGAGAGTGTCTCTGCCCCCGCGACCACGTGCCAACCCGACACCATGCGCACGGCGTTGGGGGTCGCGAATCCAACATCCACGATGGACCCCCCATATCGCCGCACGCATGTGTGCTCCGACCCCCGGTTCAATACCCGGAGGTCGAGCCCCGCCGCCCAATCGCCCAGGATCCCGCCGCGAACGGAGGTCCTGGGGGATCCCCAAGCCACCGACTTGGCATTAAAATCCCCCAGGACCAGCACCGGCCGGGCCGCGTAGCGCTGCACGCATGCCGCGACCTCGGCCAGGTACAGCTCGAACGCAGCGTGACCGCTACGGGGCGAAATGTAGCACCCCACCACAGCGACTCCCCCCCAGTCCACGGCGACGAATCCCCGACCGCGCTCCAACAAGGAGAACGGTGGGGACCCGTCGCCCCCTCCCCATACCGTCGCCACCAAGCCGTCCGCGTCGCCCACCCAATGAGGGTGATCAGGGACGCGGTACGGCTCGGCGGCGACCGCCAGGCCAACCCCCCACTCCGCGAGGACTTGGGACATCAAGTCCTGTGCCGCGCGGCAGTGGTTGAGGTTGGCCTGGAGGAGGAGGCGGGGCGGCATTAATTAATGGCCGCGCCAGCCTCCTCCTGGCCGTCCGTCCCCGTAGCACCGTCCACCTCCATGGAGGACGATGCCACCGCCCTCGGCACCGGAGCCGGTGCAGCCCGCCTCTTCCTCTCCTTCCGGGAGGGGGGGGGGAGCACTTCTTGCTCCCCACCCTGTGATCGGCTGGCCTCCCCATGTCCGCACACAGCGGGCAGTGGGGGGCCGCCGAGCACTGGCTCGCACGGTGCTCTTTGGCACCGCAGCGGTAACACTGACCGCTGCGGTCCACCGGCGAGGTGCACCACTGCCTCACGTGCCCCAATTCGAGGCAGCGGTGACACTGGAGCGGGCGCGGCGCGAGGATTTCTACTCGCGCCGAAACCCACCCCACCAACACCCTCCCGGATTCCGCCACCTTACGGGCGGCGGAGAGGGGGCACCGGGCCCACACTGACCCGAGGCCGGAGGGCGACCTACGGATCTCTCCGATCCGCAGGTCCTCCACAGGACAGTCCCCCGCCCTCGCAAGGGCACGGGACACATCCTGTGCGCTGACCGAGTCGTCCAGCCCACAAACGCGCATCTCCGTGCGCTTCGTGGGCCGGGCGACCCGGACACCTCGCTCGCCCAGCTGCTCCCGGAGCCTCTGGGCGAGACGATCCGCCTTCGCGCCGCCTTCTGCACCGTGGATCTCCAGCAAGAGACCCCCGGTCACGGCCCTCTTCGCCCTCACGGAGGCGATGCCCAGCTCTTCCAGGGAGATATTCTCCCTGGCGAGCCGCATCGCCTCCGCGAGGGTCAGGTCGCCCCCCTGCGCAACGGTCAGCGTCACCGCTGCCGTTTTTGGGGGACGACCTGGTCGTGCCTTCCCGACCTTCGCGGCCTTTACCTTGGCCGCCGGCGGCGGAGGCGGAGGCTGCGGTTGCGAGGCCTTCCTCGCCGCCCGCTTCGCCTTCCGCCCCACCACCTCACTCCACGCCACCCCCCCTTGGGAGGGTGCTGTGGAGGACGCGACCACCGCGACCACGGGTACACCACCCCCCTTGGGGGTCGCGACCCGGGGCCCTGGTGCCGCAACGCTGGGCGGAGCCTTCACTCCGCCCTTCTTTGCCTTCCCCGACTGTACCGGAACAGGTCGGGGAGGCACCGCCTTCCTGCTCACCGCTCTTCCGGCGAGGAGCTCCTCCCGGAAGGCGGCCAGCTTGCCATCAATCATGTCCCCAATCCTCCTCAGAAGATCGTCTTCTGAGGAGGACGGGGACTTCTTCACGGGCGGAGTGCGGGTGGAGGGGCCCGCGGTGCCCCGCACCACTGCCGCCGCACTCCGCTTCTTTACCTCCGCCGAGGGACGCGGCGGTGGAGGAGGAGGGAGGATGGGAGGGAGGGCCGCGCTGTTCCACAGCGCCTCTGCCCTCCTCCTCCCCTGTCGCTCCTCCTCCAACAGGAGCTGCAGACGGGCGTTCCGCCCTCTGAGCTCCCGCGCCGCCTCCCTCATTTCCTCCGCCGCGGCCTTCAGGGCCTCCGCGCCACCGCTATTCTGCCCCTTAAAGGCGCAGGCAGCGGCGACTTTCTCCACCCGCCTCAGGGACGAGGAGATCCTCTCCGATATCTCCTCGGTCACCTCGTCCCTGAGGCAACTCAGCCTCACCGACGGGCTCATCGACCCGCCCACCTCGACGACGGCCTGCCCCGCCCTCTTCCTCTTAGAGCCTATGAGGCTCCTGGTGGAGGAGAAGGACGAGACTGACGCAGTCTCGTCGTCCTCCTCCACCTTCCACGAAGCCGGGCCAGGTGCTGGAGGCGGCGCGAGCGCCGTCACTCCAGTCCCAACACCGCCTTCGTCCTCCCCCTCTGACTTACCCCGTCCCATCCCCGTTTTAATATTGAACTCCATAATATTCCCACGAGCAGGTCGGAAGAAAAGGTCCGCCCGGGCAGAGCCGCCTTACCCGGGTAAGCCTATATACCCCGGGGGTTCGGCAGGTTCCCCGGAGGTGGTCGCTTGGGATTGGGCCTTCTCCCCCAACCATGCATCCCATCGCCGCGCACCATAGCTTAGGATTGGAGGGCGATTTTATAGAGTCGCCATACTCGTGGCCCAGGCGGTTAAGCCAAGACCCCCGTACCTCCTGCCGTCACGTACCATTCACAAAACCAATAGGGAATTGTGAATGGGTCGTTGTGACGACCAACAGGAGGCTTACGGTGTGTGTATGACTCGGGTACCCCGGGTTCGTTAAGCCCGTACTGCAGCTGAAAGGCTGGCAGCCCCTGAGGGAATCCCAGACCTATCCTAGACCTAACATGCGTTATCCTCTAAAATATTAATCGAAACCAGGTTCAATGGACTGTTTCTGTGTGGTACCACATTACTACGTGATCCACACCAAAAAAAACCCAGGATCTGTTCAACAAGAATGAGAAATATGCGAAAGTATGAGCCTGACGAGAGCAAATCCCAGACCTAACCAAGACCTAACATGCGTTATCCTCTAAAATAATGATAGAA
Source organism: Colletes latitarsis (assembly GCF_051014445.1). Lineage (NCBI taxonomy): Eukaryota > Metazoa > Arthropoda > Insecta > Hymenoptera > Colletidae > Colletes > Colletes latitarsis. Next base: position 1,019,139 of record NW_027488379.1, on the reverse strand, counting down.
ACCACGTTTAGTTGACTGTTTCAGTGTGGTACCACATTACTACGTGATCCAATCCAGAAAAAGCCCAGGATCTAGCCATCAAGTATGAGAAATATGCGAAAGTATGAGCCTGCTGAGGGCAAATCCTAGACCTTACCCAGACCTAACATTCGTAATCATCTAACATATTGATCGAAACCAGGTTTAGTTGACTGTTTCAGTGTGGTACCACTTTACTACGAGATCCAAAGTAGAAAAAACCCTCCATCAAGGCAACATATATGTTAAAACTGCGAAAGTATGAACCTGATTAGGGCAAATCCCAGGCCTAACCTAGACCTAACATGCGTTATCCTCTAAAATCTTGATCGAAACCAGGTTTAGTGGACAGTTTCAGTGTGGTACCACATTACTACGTGATCCAATCCAGAAAAAGCCCAGGATCTAGCCATCAAGTATGAGAAATATGCGAAAGTATGAGCCTGCTGAGGGCAAATCCTAGACCTTACCCAGACCTAACATTCGTAATCATCTAACATATTGATCGAAACAAGGTTTAATCGACTGTTTCAGTGTGGTACCACATTACTACGTGATCCAAACCAGAAAAAGCCCAGAATCTGGCAAACAAGTATGAGAAGAATGCGAAAGTATGAGTCTGATGAGGGAAAATCCCATGCCTAACCTTGACCTAACATGAATTATTCTCTAAAATATTGATCGAAACCAGGTTTAGTGGACTGTTTCAGTGTGGTACCACATTACTACCTGATCGAAACAAGAAAAAACATAGGATCTGTTCAAGAAGCATGTGAAGAATGCGAAAGTATGAGACTGACGAGGGCAAATCCCAGACCTAACATGTGTTATCTTTTAAAATAATGACGGAAACCAGGTTTAATTGACGGTTCCAGTGTGGTACGACATTACAACGAGATCCAATCCACAAAAGGCCCACGATCTAGCCATCAAGTATGAGAAATATGAGAGGGATGAGCCTGATGAGGGCAAATACTAGACCTAACCCAGACCTAACATGCGTTATCCTCTAAAATATTTATCAAGACCAAGTTTAATTGAATGTTTCAGTGTTGTACCACATTACTGCGAGATCCAAACCAGAAAAAACCCAGGATCTGTTCAACAAGTATGTGAAGAATGCGAAAGTATGAGTCTGATAATGGCAAATCCTATACCTAACATAGACCTAACATTCGTTATCCTCTAAAATATTGATCGAAACCAGGTTTAATTGAATGTTTCAGTGTGGTACCGCATTACTACGTGATCCATACCAAAAAAAGCCCAGGATCTAACCATCAAGTATGAGAAATATGCGAAAGTACGAGCCTGATGAGAGCAAATCCCAGACCTATCCCAGACATAACTTGCGTTAGGCTCCAAAATATTGATCGAAACCAGGTACAATGGACTGTTTCAGTGTGGTACCACATTACCACGTGATCCAAACCAGAAAAAACCCAGGATCTGTTCAACAAGTATGTGATGTATGCGAATGTATGAGTCTGATGAGGGAAAATCCCATGCCTAACCTAGACCTAACTTGCGTTGTCCTCTAAAATATTGATGGAAACCAGGTACAATGGACTGTTTCAGTGTGGTACCACGTTACTTCGTGAACCAATCCAGAAAAAGCCCAGGATCTAGCCATCAAGTATGAGAAATATGCGAAAGAATGAGCCTGATGAGGGCAAATCCTAGACCTAACCCAGACCTAACATGCGTTATCCTCTAAAATATTTATCAAGACCAGGTTTAATTGACTGTTTCAGTGTGATACCACATTACTACGTGATCCAATCGAGAAAAAACCCAGGATCCGTTCAACAAGTAAGTGATAAACGCGAAAGAATGAGCCGGATGAGAGCAAATCCCAGACCTATCCCAGACATAACTTGCGTTATCCTCTAAAACATTGACCGAAACCAGGTTTAATTGACTGTTTCAGTGAGGTACCACTATACTACGTGATCCAAAGCAGAAAAAACCCTCGATCATGTCAACATGTATGTTAAAACTGCGAAAGTATGACCCTGACTTGGGTAAATCCTAGGCCTAACCTAGACCTAACATGCGTTATCCTCTAAAATATTGATCGAAACCAGGTTTAATGGACTGTTTCAGTGTGATACCACATTAGTACGTGATCCAAAGCAGAAAAAACCATCGATCAGGTCAACATGTATGTTAAAACTGCGAAAGGATGACCCTGATGAGGGCAAATCCCAGACCTAACCTAGACCTAACATGTGTGATCCTCTAAAACAATAATCGAAACGAGGTTTAATTGACTGTTTCAGTGTGGTACCACTATACTACGTGAACCAAAGCAGAAAAAACCCTCGAACATGTCAACATGTATGTTAAAACTGCTAAAGTATGACCCTGATTTGGGTAAATCCCAGGCCTAACCTGAACCTGACATGCGTTATCCTCTAAAATATTGATCGAAACCAGGTTTAACGGACTGTTTCAGTGTGGTACCACATTACTACGTGATCCAAACCAGAAAAAACCCAGGATCCGTTCAACAAGTATCTGAAAAACGCGAAAGTATGAGCCTGATAAAGGCAAATCCCAGACCTATCCCAGACATAACTTGCGTTATCCTCAAAAATATTGATCGAAACCAGGTTTAATTGACTGTTGCAGACTAAAACAACCCACCCCCCCCCTTAGGGCGGTTAAGGTCTTTAAACAATGAGAAATATGCGGAAGTAAGAGTTGATGACTGCAAATCCCCGACCTATCCTAGGCCTAACATGTGTTATCCTCTAAAATATTAATCGAAACCAGGTATAATGGTCTGTTTCAGTGTGGTACCACATTACTACGTGATCGAAACCAGAAAAAACTCGGGATCTGTTCAAGAAGTATGTGAAGAATGCGCAAGTATGACACTGATGATGCCAAATCCTAGACCTAACATAGACCTAACATGTGTTATCCTCTAAAATATTGACGGAAACCAGGTTTAATTGAATGTTTCAGTGTGGTACCACATTACTACGTGATCCATACCGGAAAAAACCTAGGATCTGTTCAACAAGTATGTGAAGTATGCGAAAGTATGAGTCTGATGAGGGCAAATCCCAGACCTAACCCAGACCTAACATGAATTATTGTCTAAAATATTGATCGAAACCAAGCTTAATCGACTGCTTCGTGTGGTACCACATTACTACGTGATCCAAACGAGAAAAAACCGAGGATCTGGCCAACAAGAATGAGAAATATGCGAAAGTATGAGCCTGACGAGAGCAAATCCCAGACCTAACATAGACCTAACATGCGTTATCTTCTAAAATATTGATCGAAACCAGGTTTAGTGGACTGTTTCAGTGTGGTACCACATTACCACGTGATCCAAACCAGAAAAAACCCAGGATCCGTTAAACATGTATGTGAAAAACGCGAAGGTATGAGTCTGATGAGAGAAAATCCCAGACCTAACATAGACCTAACATGAATTATTCTCTAAAATATTCATCGAAACCAGGTTTAATTGAGTGTTTCATTGTGGTACCACTTTACTACGTGATCCAAAGCAGAAAAAACCCTCGATCAGGTCAACATGTATGTTAAAACTGCGAAAGGATGAACCTGATTAGGCCAAATCCCAGGCCTAACCTAGACCTATCATGCGTTATCCTCTAAAATCTTGGTCGAAACCAGGTTTAGTGGTCTGTTTCAGTGTGGTACCACATTACTGCGTGATCCATACCAGAAAAAACCCAGGATATGTTCAACAAGTATGTGAAACATGCGAAAGTATGACCCTGATGAGGGCAAATCCCAGACCTATCCCAGACCTAACTTGCGTTTTCCACTAAAATATTGATGGAAACCAGGTTTAATTGACTGTTTCAGTGTGGTACCACATTACTACGTGATCCAAACCAGAAAAAACCCAGGACCTGTTCAACAAGAATGAGAAATATGCGAAAGTATGAGCCTGACGAGAGCAAATCCCAAACCTAACCTAGACCTAACATGCGTTATCCTCTAAAATATTAATCGAAACCACGTTTAGTTGACTGTTTGAGTGTGGTACCACTTTACTACGTGATCCAAAGTAGAAAAAACCCTCGATCAGGTCAACATGTATGTTAAAACTGCGAATGTATGGCCTTGATGAGGGCAAGTCCCAGGCCTATCCTAGACCTAACATGCGTTATCCTCTAACATATTGACGGAAACCAGGTTTAATTGAATGTTTCATTGTGGTACCACATTACTACGTGATCCATACCAGAAAAAAACCCTCGATCAGGTCAACATGTATGTTAAAACTGCGAAAGGATGAACCTGATTAGGCCAAATCCCAGGCCTAACCTAGACCTATCATGCGTTATCCTCTAAAATCTTGGTCGAAACCAGGTTTAGTGGACAGTTTCAGTGTTGTATCACATTACTACGTGATCCAAACCAGAAAAAACCCAGGATCCGTTCAACAAGTATGTGAAAAACGCAAAAGTATGAGCCTGATGAGGGCAAATCCCAGACCTATCCCAGACATAACTTGCGTTATCCTCTAAAATATTGATCGAAACCAGGTTTAGTTGACTGTTTCAGTGTGGTACCACTTTACTACGTGATCCAAAGTAGAAAAAACCCTCGATCAGGTCAACATGTATGTTAAAACTGCGAATGTATGGCCCTGATAAGGGCAAGTCCCAGGCCTAACCTAGACCTAACATGCGTTATCCTCTAACATATTGACGGAAACCAGGTTTAATTGAATGTTTCATTGTGGTACCACATTACTACGTGATCCATACCAGAAAAAAACCAGGGATCTGTTCAACAAGTATGTGAAGTATGCGAAAGTATGAGTCTGATGAGGGCAAATCCCAGGCCTAACCTAGACATAACATGCGTTATCCTCTAAAGTATTGATCGAAACCTGGTTTAATCGACAGTTTCAGTGTGGTACCACATTACTACGTGATCCAATCCAGAAAAAGCCCAGGATCTACCCATCAAGTATGAGAAATATGCGAAAGTACGAGCCTGATGAGAGCAAATCCCAGACCTATCCTAGACCTAACATGCGTTATCCTCTAAAATATTAATCGAAACCAGGTTCAATGGACTGTTTCTGTGTGGTACCACATTACTACGTGATCCAAACCAGAAAAAACCCAGGATCCGTTCAACAAGTATCTGAAAAACGCGAAAGTATGAGCCTGATAAAGGCAAATCCCAGACCTATCCCAGACCTAACATGCGTTATCCTCTAAAATAATGATAGAAACCACGTTTAGTTGACTGTTTCAGTGTGGTACCACTTTACTACGAGATCCAAAGTAGAAAAAACCCTCCATCAAGGCAATATGTATGTTAAAACTGCGAAAGTATGAACCTGATTAGGGCAAATCCCAGGCCTAACCTAGACCTAACATACGTTATCCTCTAAAATCTTGATCGAAACCAGGTTTAGTGGACAGTTTCAGTGTGGTACCACATTACTACGTGATCCAATCCAGAAAAAGCCCAGGATCTAGCCATCAAGTATGAGAAATATGCGAAAGTATGAGCCTGCTGAGGGCAAATCCTAGACCTTACCCAGACCTAACATTCGTAATCATCTAACATATTGATCGAAACAAGGTTTAATCGACTGTTTCAGTGTGGTACCACATTACTACGTGATCCAAACCAGAAAAAGCCCAGAATCTGGCAAACAAGTATGAGAAATATTGCGAAAGTACAAGCCTGATGAGAGCAAATCCCAGACCTAACCTTGACCTAACATGAATTATTCTCTAAAATATTGATCGAAACCAGGTTTAGTGGACTGTTTCAGTGTGGTACCACATTACTACCTGATCGAAACAAGAAAAAACATAGGATCTGTTCAAGAAGCATGTGAAGAATGCGAAAGTATGAGACTGACGAGGGCAAATCCCAGACCTAACATGTGTTATCTTTTAAAATAATGACGGAAACCAGGTTTAATTGACGGTTCCAGTGTGGTACGACATTACTACGAGATCCAATCCACAAAAGGCCCACGATCTAGCCATCAAGTATGAGAAATATGAGAGGGATGAGCCTGATGAGGGCAAATACTAGACCTAACCCAGACCTAACATGCGTTATCCTCTAAAATATTTATCAAGACCAAGTTTAATTGAATGTTTCAGTGTTGTACCACATTACTGCGAGATCCAAACCAGAAAAAACCCAGGATCTGTTCAACAAGTATGTGAAGAATGCGAAAGTATGAGTCTGATAATGGCAAATCCTATACCTAACATAGACCTAACATTCGTTATCCTCTAAAATATTGATCGAAACCAGGTTTAATTGAATGTTTCAGTGTGGTACCGCATTACTACGTGATCCATACCAGAAAAAGCCCAGGATCTAACCATCAAGTATGAGAAATATGCGAAAGTACGAGCCTGATAAGAGCAAATCCCAGACCTATCCCAGACATAACTTGCGTTAGGCTCCAAAATATTGATTGAAACCAGGTACAATGGACTGTTTCAGTGTGGTACCACATTACCACGTGATCCAAACCAGAAAAAACCCAGGATCTGTTCAACAAGTATGTGATGTATGCGAATGTATGAGTCTGATGAGGGAAAATCCCATGCCTAACCTAGACCTAACTTGCGTTGTCCTCTAAAATATTGATGGAAACCAGGTACAATGGACTGTTTCAGTGTGGTACCACATTACCACGTGATCCAAACCAGAAAAAACCCAGGATCCGTTCAACAAGTATGTGAAGAATGCGAAAGTATGAGTCTGGTGAGTGAAAATCCCAGGCCTAACCTAGACCTAATATGCGTTACCCTCAAAAATATTATTCGAAACCAGGTTTAATCGACAGTTTCAGTGTGGTAGCACATTACTACGTGGTCCAAACCAGAAAAAACCCAGGATCTGTTCAACAAGTATGTGAAGAATGCGAAAGTATGAGTCTGATGAGGGAAAATCCCATGCCTAACCTAGACCTAACTTGCGTTGTCCTCTAAAATATTGATGGAAACCAGGTTTAATTGACTGTTTCAGTGTGGTACCACGTTACTTCGTGAACCAATCCAGAAAAAGCCCAGGATCTAGCCATCAAGTATGAGAAATATGCGAAAGAATGAGCCTGATGAGGGCAAATCCTAGACCTAACCCAGACCTAACATGCGTTATCCTCTAAAATATTTATCAAGACCAGGTTTAAGTGACTGTTTCAGTGTGATACCACATTACTACGTGATCCAATCCAGAAAAAACCCAGGATCCGTTCAACAAGTAAGTGATAAACGCGAAAGAATGAGCCGGATGAGAGCAAATCCCAGACCTATCCCAGACATAACTTGCGTTATCCTCTAAAACAATGACCGAAACCAGGTTTAATTGACTGTTTCAGTGAGGTACCACTATACTACGTGATCCAAAACAGAAAAAACCCTCGATCATGTCAACATGTATGTTAAAACTGCGAAAGTATGACCCTGACTTGGGTAAATCCCAGGCCTAACCTAGACCTAACATGCGTTATCCTCTAAAATATTGATCGAAACCAGGTTTAATGGACTGTTTCAGTGTGATACCACATTAGTACGTGATCCAAAGCAGAAAAAACCATCGATCAGGTCAACATGTATGTTAAAACTGCGAAAGGATGACCCTGATGAGGGCAAATCCCAGACCTAACCTAGACCTAACATGTGTGATCCTCTAAAACAATAATCGAAACGAGGTTTAATTGACTGTTTCAGTGTGGTACCACTATACTACGTGAACCAAAGCAGAAAAAACCCTCGAACATGTCAACATGTATGTTAAAACTGCTAAAGTATGACCCTGATTTGGGTAAATCCCAGGCCTAACCTGAACCTGACATGCGTTATCCTCTAAAATATTGATCGAAACCAGGTTTATCGGACTGTTTCAGTGTGGTACCACATTACTACGTGATCCAAACCAGAAAAAACCCAGGATCCGTTCAACAAGTATGTGAAAAACGCGAAAGTATGAGCCTGATAAAGGCAAATCCCAGACCTATCCCAGACATAACTTGCGTTATCCTCAAAAATATTGATCGAAACCAGGTTTAATTGACTGTTGCAGTGTGGTACCACATTACTACGTGATCGAATCCAGAAAAAGCCCAGGATCTAGCCATGAAGTATGAGAAATATGTGAAAGTATGAGCCTGACGAGGGCAAATCCTAGACCTAACCCAGACCTAACATGCGTTATCCTCTAAAATATTTATCAAGACCAGATTTAATTGAAAGTTCCAGTGTGGTACCACATTACTACGTGATCCAAACCAGAAAAAACCCAGGATCCGTTCAACAAGTATGTGAAGAATGCGAAAGTATGAGTCTGGTGAGTGAAAATCCCAGGCCTAACCTAGACCTAACATGCGTTATCCTCAAAAATATTGATCGAAACCAGGATTAATCGACTGTTTCAGTGTGGCACCGCATTACTACGTTATCCAAACCAGAAAAAGACCAGAATCTAGCCACCAAGTATGAGAAATATGCGAAAGTACGAGCCTGATGAGAGCAAATCCCAGACCTATCCCAGACATAACTTATGTTATCCTCTAAAACATTGACCGAAACCAGGTTTAATTGACTGTTTCAGTGTGGTACCACTATACTACGTGATCCAAAGCAGAAAAAACCCTCGATCATGTCAACATGTAAGTTAAAACTGCGGAAGTATGACCCTGATGAGGGAAAATCTCTGACCTATCCCAGACCTAACGTGCGTTATCCTAAAAAATATTGATCGAAACCAGGTTTAATGGTCTGCTACAGTGTGATACCACTTTACTACGTGATACAAAGCAGAAAAAACCCTCGATCAGGTCAACACGTATGTTAAAACTGCGGAAGTATGACCCTGATGAGGGCAAATCTCAGGCGTATTCCAGACCTAACTTACGTTATCCTCTAAAATATTTATCAAGACCAGAATTAATTGACTGTTTCAGTGTGGTACCACATTACTACGTGATACAATCCAGAAATAGCCCAGGATCTAGCCATGAAGTATGAGAAATATGCGAAAGAATGAGCCTGATGAGGGCAAATCCCAGACCTATCCCAGACCTAACTTGTATTATCCTCTAAAATAATGATAGAAACCAGGTTTAATCGACTGTTTCAGTGTGGTACCACATTACTACGTGATCCAAACCAGAAAAAACCCAGGATCAGTTCAACAAGTATTTGAAAAACGCGAAAGTATGAGCCTGATGAGGGCGAATCTCAGACCTATCCCAAACCAAACTTGCGTTAACCTCTAAAATATTGATCGAAACCAGGTTTAATTGACTGTTTCAGTGTGGTACCACATTACTACGTGATACAATCCAGAAACAGCCCATGATCTAGCCATGAAGTATGAGAAATATGCGAAAGTATGAGCCTGATGAGGGCAAATCCTAGACCTAACCCAAACCTAACATGCGTTATCCTCTAAAATATTTATCAAGACCAGGTTTAATTGTATGTTTCAGTGTGGTACCACATTACTACGTGATCCAAACCAGAAAAAACCCAGGATCTGTTCAACAAGTATGTGAAAAATGCGAAAGTATGAGCCTGATGATGGCAAATCCCAGACCTATCCCAAACCAAACTTGCGTTAACCTCTAAAATATTGATCGAAACCAGGTTTAATTGACTGTTTCAGTGTGGTACCACATTACTACGTGATACAATCCAGAAACAGCCCATGATCTAGCCATGAAGTATGAGAAATATGCGAAAGTATGAGCCTGATGAGGGCGAATCCCAGACCTATCCCAGACCTAACTTGCGTTATCCTCTAAAATATTGATCGAAACCAGGTTTAATTGAATGTTTCAGTGTGGTACCACATTACTACGTGATGCAATCCAGAAAAAGCCCAGGATCTAGCCATCAAGTATGAGAAATATGCGAAAGTATGAGCCTGATGAGGGCAAATCCTGGACCTAACCCAGACCTAACATGCGTTAGCCTCTAAAATATTGATCGAAACCAGATTTCATGGACTGTTTCAGTGTGATACCACATTACTACGTGATTCAAACCAGAAAAAACGCAGGATCTGTTCAACAAGTGTGTGAAGAATGCGAAGGTATGAGACTGATGAGAGCAAATTCCAGATCTAACCCAGACCTAACATGCGTTATCCTCTAAAATATTGATCGAGACCAGGTTTAATTGAATGTTTCAGTGTGGTACCACATTACTACGTGAACCAAACCAGAAAAAACCCAGGATCCGTTCAACAAGTATGTGAAGAATGCGAAAGTATGACTCTGATGAGGGCTAATCCCAGGCCTAACCTAGACCTAACATGCGTTATCCTCTAAAATATTGATCGAAACCAGATTTCATGGACTGTTTCAGTGTGGTACCACATTACTATGTGATACAATCCAGAAACAGCCCGGGATCTAGCCATGAAGTATGAGAAATATGCGAAAGCATGAGCCTGATGAGGGCAAATCCTAGACCTAACCCAAACCTAGCATGCGTTATCCTCTAAAATCTTTATCAAGACCAGGTTTAATTGAATGTTCCAGTGTGGTACCACATTACTACGTGATCCAAACCAGAAAATAACCCAGGATCTGTTCAACGAGTATGTGAAGTGTTCGAAAGTATGATTCTGATGAGTGAAAATCCCAGGGCTAACCTAGACCTAACATGCGTTATCCTCTAAAATATTTATCCAAACCAGGTTTAATGGACTGTTTCAGTGTGGTACCACTTTACTACGTGATCCAAAGCTGAAAAAACCCTCGATCAGGTCAACATGTATGTTAAAACAGCGAAAGTATGACCCTGATGAGGGCAAATTCCAGGCCTAACCTAGACCTAACATGCGTTGTCCTCTAAAATATTGATGGAAACCAGGTTTAATTGACTGTTTCAGTGTTGTACTTCATTACTTCGTGATCCAATCCACAAAAGGCCCAGGATCTAGCCATCAAATATGTGAAAAACGCGAAAGTATGAGCCTGATGAGGGCAAATCCCAGACCTATCCCACACCTAACTTGCGTTATCCTCTAAAATATTGCACGAAACCAGGTTCAATTGACTGTTTCAGCGTGGTACCACATTACTATGTGATACAATCCAGAAACAGCCCGGGATCTAGCCATGAAGTATGAGAAATATGCGAAAGCATGAGCCTGATGAGGGCAAATCCTAGACCTAACCCAAACCTAACATGCGTTATCCTCTAAAATCTTTATCAAGACCAGGTTTAATTGAATGTTTCAGTGTGGTCCCACATTACTGCGTGATCCAAACCAGAAAAAACCCAGGATCCGTTCAACAAGTATGTGAAGAATGCGAAAGTATGAGTCTGATGAGTGAAAATCCCCGGCCTAACCTAGACCTAACATGCGTTATCCTCAAAAATATTGATCGAAACCAGGTTTAATCGACTGTTTCAGTGTCGTACCACATTACTGTGTTATCCAAACCAGAAAATAACCCAGGATCTGTTCAACGAGTATGTGATGTGTGCGAAAGTATGAGTCTGATGAGGGCAAATCCCAGACCTATCCCAGACCTAACTTGTGTTATCCTCTAAAATATTGATCGAAACCAGGTTTAATCGACTGCTTCTTTGTGGTACCACATTACTACGTGATCCAAACCAGAAAAAACCCAGGATCAGTTCAACAAGTATGTGAAAAACGCGAAAGTATGAGCCTGATGAGGGCGAATCCCAGACCTATCCCAGACCTAACTTGTATTATCCTCTAAAATAGTGATCGAAACAAGGTTTAATTGACTGTTTCAGCGTGGTACCACATTACTACGTGATCCAAACCAGAAAAAACCCAGGATCCGTTCAACAAGTATGTGAAGAATGCGAAAGTATGAGTCTGATGTGTGAAAATCCCAGGCTAAACCTAGACCTAACATGCGTCATCCTCAAAAATATTGATCGAAACCTGGTTTAATCGACTGTTTCAGTGTGGTACCACATTACTGTGTTATCCAAACCAGAAAATAACCCAGGATCTGTTCAACGAGTATGTGATGTGTGCGAAAGTATGAGTCTGATGAGGGCAAATCCCAGACCTATCCCAGACCTAACTTGTGTTATCCTCTAAAATATTGATCGAAACCAGGTTTAATCGACTGCTTCTTTGTGGTACCACATTACTACGTGATCCAAACCAGAAAAAACCCAGGATCAGTTCAACAAGTATGTGAAAAACGCGAAAGTATGAGCCTGATGAGGGCGAATCCCAGACCTATCCCAGACCTAACTTGCGTTATCCTCTAAAATATTGAACGAAACCAGGTTTAATTGACTGTTTCAGCGTGGTACCACATTACTACGTGATACAAACCAGAAACAGCCCAGAATCTAGCCATGCAGTATGTGAAATATGCGAAAGTATGAGCCTGATGGGGGCAAATCCTAAACCTAACCCAAACCTAACATGCGTTATCCTCTAAAATATTTATCAAGACCAGGTTTAATTGAATGTTTCAGTGTGGTACCACATTACTACGTGAACCAAACCAGAAAAAACCCAGGATCCGTTCAACAAGTATGTGAAGAATGCGAAAGTATGAGTCTGATGAGTGAAAATCCCAGGGCTAACCTAGACCTAACATGCGTTATCCTCTAAAATATTGATCGAAACCTGGTTTAATCGACTGTTTCAGTGTGGTACCACATTACTATGTGATCCAAACCAGAAAATAACCCAGGATCTGTTCAACGAGTATGTGAAGTGTGCGAAAATATGAGTCTGATGAGGGCAAATCCCAGACCTATCCCAGACCTAACATGCGTTATCCTCTAAAATATTTATCCAGACCAGGTTTCATTGAATGTTTCAGTGTGGTACCACATTACTACGTGATCCAATCCAGAAATAGCCCAGGATCTAGCCATGAAGTATGACAAATATGCGAAAGTATGAGCCTGATGAGGGCAAATCCTAGACCTAACCCAAACCTAACATGCGTTATCCTCTAAAATATTGATCGAAACAAGGTTTAATCGACTGTTTCAGTGTGGTACCACATTACTATGTGATCCAAACCAGAAAAAACCCAGGATCCGTTCAACAAGTATGTGAAGAATGCGGAAGTATGAGTCTGATGTGTGAAAATCCCAGGCCAAACCTAGACCTAACATGCGTCATCCTCAAAAATATTGAACGAAACCAGGTTTAATTGACTGTCTGATCGTGGTACCACATTACTACGTGATACAATCCAGAAACAGCCCAGGATCTAGCCATGCAGTCTGAGAAATATGCGAAAGTATGAGCCTGATGAGGGCAAATCTTAGACCTAACCCAGACCTAAGATGCGTTATCCTCTAAAATATTTATCCAGACCAGGTTTCATTGAATGTTTCAGTGTGGTACCACATTACTACGTGATCCAAACCAGAGAAAACCCAGGATCTGTTCAACAAGTATGTGAAGAACGCGAAAGTATGAGCCTGATGAGGGCAAATCCTAGACCTAACCCAGACCAAGCATGCGTTATCCTCAAAAATATTGATCGAAACCTGGTTTAATCGACTGTTTCAGTGTGGTACCACATTACTATGTGATCCAAACCAGAAAATAACCCAGGATCTGTTCAACGAGTATGTGAAGTGTGCGAAAGTTTGAGTCTGATCAGGGCAAATCCCAACCAATCCCAGACCTAACTTGCGTTATCCTCTAAAATATTGATCGAAACCAGGTTTAATCGACTGTTTCAGTGTGGTACCACATTACTACGTGATCCAAACCAGAAAAAACCCAGGATCAGTTCAACAAGTATGTGAAAAATGCGAAAGTATGAGCCTGATGAGGGCAAATCCCAGACCTATCCCAAACCAAACTTGCGTTAACCTCTAAAATATTGATCGAAACCAGGTTTAATTGACTGTTTCAGTATGGTACCACATTACTACGTGATCCAATCCAGAAATAGCACAGGATCCAGCCATGAAGTATGAGAAATATGCGAAAGTATGAGCCTGATGAGGGCAAATCCTGGACCTAACCCAGACCTAACATGCGTTATCCTCTAAAATAATTATCAAGACCAGGTTTAGTTGATTGTTTCAGTGTGGTACCACATTACTACGTGATCCAATCCTGAAATAGCCCAGGATCTAGCCATGAAGTATGAGAAATATGCGAAAGAATGAGCCTGATGAGGGCAAATCCCAGACCTATCCCAGACCTAACTTGTATTATCCTCTAAAATAATGTTAGAAACCAGGTTTAATCGACTGTTTCAGTGTGGTACCACATTACTACGTGATCCAAACCAGAAAAAACCCAGGATCAGTTCAACAAGTATTTGAAAAACGCGAAAGTATGAGCCTGATGATGGCAAATCCCAGACCTATCCCAAACCAAACTTGCGTTAACCTCTAAAATATTGATCGAAACCAGGTTTAATTGACTGTTTCAGTGTGGTACCACATTACTACGTGATCCGATCCAGAAATAGCCCAGGATCCAGCCATGAAGTATGAGAAATATGCGAAAGTATGAGCCTGATGGGGGCAAATCCTAGACCTAACCCAAACCTAACATGCGTTATCCTCTAAAATATTTATCAAGACCAGGTTTAATTGAATGTTTCAGAGTGGTACCACATTACTACGTGAACCAAACCAGAAAAAACCCAGGATCCGTTCAACAAGTATGTGAAGAATGCGAAAGTATGAGTCTGATGAGTGAAAATCCCAGGGCTAACCTAGACCTAACATGCGTTATCCTCTAAAATAATGATCCAAACCAGGTTGAATGGACTGTTTCAGTGTGGTACCACTTTACTACGTGATCCAAAGCAGAAAAACCCTCGATCAGGTCAACATGTACGTTAAAACTGCGAAAGTATGACCCTGATGAGGGCAAATCCCAGGCCTAACCCAGACCTGACATGCGTTGTCCTCTAAAATATTGATGGAAACCAGGTTTAATTGACTGTTTCAGTGTTGTACTTCATTACCACGTGATGCAATCCAGAAAAAACCCAGGATCTGTTCAATATGTTTGTGAAGAACGCGAAAGTATGAGCCTGATGAGAGCGAATCCCAGACCTATCCCAGACCTAACTTGCGTTATCCTCTAAAATATTGATCGAAACCAGGTTTAATTGAATGTTTCAGTGTGGTACCACATTACTACGTGATGCAATCCAGAAAAAGCCCAGGATCTAGCCATCAAGTATGAGAAATATGCGAAAGTATGAGCCTGATGAGGGCAAATCCTGGACCTAACCCAGACCTAACATGCGTTAGCCTCTAAAATATTGATCGAAACCAGATTTCATGGACTGTTTCAGTGTGATACCACATTACTACGTGATTCAAACCAGAAAAAACGCAGGATCTGTTCAACAAGTGTGTGAAGAATGCGAAGGTATGAGACTGATGAGAGCAAATTCCAGATCTAACCCAGACCTAACATGCGTTATCCTCTAAAATATTGATCGAGACCAGGTTTAATTGAATGTTTCAGTGTGGTACCACATTACTACGTGAACCAAACCAGAAAAAACCCAGGATCCGTTCAACAAGTATGTGAAGAATGCGAAAGTATGACTCTGATGAGGGCTAATCCCAGGCCTAACCTAGACCTAACATGCGTTATCCTCTAAAATATTGATCGAAACCAGATTTCATGGACTGTTTCAGTGTGGTACCACATTACTATGTGATACAATCCAGAAACAGCCCGGGATCTAGCCATGAAGTATGTGAAATATGCGAAAGCATGAGCCTGATGAGGGCAAATCCTAGACCTAACCCAAACCTAGCATGCGTTATCCTCTAAAATCTTTATCAAGACCAGGTTTAATTGAATGTTCCAGTGTGGTACCACATTACTACGTGATCCAAACCAGAAAATAACCCAGGATCTGTTCAACGAGTATGTGAAGTGTTCGAAAGTATGATTCTGATGAGTGAAAATCCCAGGGCTAACCTAGACCTAACATGCGTTATCCTCTAAAATATTTATCCAAACCAGGTTTAATGGACTGTTTCAGTGTGGTACCACTTTACTACGTGATCCAAAGCTGAAAAAACCCTCGATCAGGTCAACATGTATGTTAAAACAGCGAAAGTATGACCCTGATGAGGGCAAATTCCAGGCCTAACCTAGACCTAACATGCGTTGTCCTCTAAAATATTGATGGAAACCAGGTTTAATTGACTGTTTCAGTGTTGTACTTCATTACCTCGTGATCCAATCCACAAAAGGCCCAGGATCTAGCCATCAAATATGTGAAAAACGCGAAAGTATGAGCCTGATGAGGGCAAATCCCAGACCTATCCCACACCTAACTTGCGTTATCCTCTAAAATATTGCACGAAACCAGGTTCAATTGACTGTTTCAGCGTGGTACCACATTACTATGTGATACAATCCAGAAACAGCCCGGGATCTAGCCATGAAGTATGATAAATATGCGAAAGCATGAGCCTGATGAGGGCAAATCCTAGACCTAACCCAAACCTAACATGCGTTATCCTCTAAAATCTTTATCAAGACCAGGTTTAATTGAATGTTTCAGTGTGGTCCCACATTACTGCGTGATCCAAACCAGAAAAAACCCAGGATCCGTTCAACAAGTATGTGAAGAATGCGAAAGTATGAGTCTGATGTGTGAAAATCCCAGGCCAAACCTAGACCTAACATGCGTCATCCTCAAAAATATTGATCGAAACCTGGTTTAATCGACTGTTTCAGTGTGGTACCACATTACTGTGTTATCCAAACCAGAAAATAACCCAGGATCTGTTCAACGAGTATGTGATGTGTGCGAAAGTATGAGTCTGATGAGGGCAAATCCCAGACCTATCCCAGACCTAACTTGTGTTATCCTCTAAAATATTGATCGAAACCAGGTTTAATCGACTGCTTCTTTGTGGTACCACATTACTACGTGATCCAAACCAGAAAAAACCCAGGATCAGTTCAACAAGTATGTGAAAAACGCGAAAGTATGAGCCTGATGAGGGCGAATCCCAGACCTATCCCAGACCTAACTTGCGTTATCCTCTAAAATATTGAACGAAACCAGGTTTAATTGACTGTTTCAGCGTGGTACCACATTACTACGTGATACAATCCAGAAATAGCCCAGAATCTAGCCATGCAGTATGAGAAATATGCGAAAGTATGAGCCTGATGGGGGCAAATCCTAAACCTAACCCAAACCTAACATGCGTTATCCTCTAAAATATTTATCAAGACCAGGTTTAATTGAATGTTTCAGTGTGGTACCACATTACTACGTGAACCAAACCAGAAAAAACCCAGGATCCGTTCAACAAGTATGTGAAGAATGCGAAAGTATGAGTCTGATGAGTGAAAATCCCAGGGCTAACCTAGACCTAACATGCGTTATCCTCTAAAATATTGATCGAAACCTGGTTTAATCGACTGTTTCAGTGTGGTACCACATTACTATGTGATCCAAACCAGAAAATAACCCAGGATCTGTTCAACGAGTATGTGAAGTGTGCGAAAATATGAGTCTGATGAGGGCAAATCCCAGACCTATCCCAGACCTGACATGCGTTATCCTCTAAAATATTTATCCAGACCAGGTTTCATTGAATGTTTCA
This sequence comes from Colletes latitarsis, assembly GCF_051014445.1. Lineage (NCBI taxonomy): Eukaryota > Metazoa > Arthropoda > Insecta > Hymenoptera > Colletidae > Colletes > Colletes latitarsis. Next base: position 1,001,545 of record NW_027488379.1, on the reverse strand, counting down.
GTGTGGTACCACATTACTACGTGATCCAATCCAGAAATAGCCCAGGATCTAGCCATGAAGTATGACAAATATGCGAAAGTATGAGCCTGATGAGGGCAAATCCTAGACCTAACCCAAACCTAACATGCGTTATCCTCTAAAATATTGATCGAAACAAGGTTTAATCGACTGTTTCAGTATGGCACCACATTACTATGTGATCCAAACCAGAAAAAACCCAGGATCCGTTCAACTAGTATGTGAAGAATGCGAAAGTATGAGTCTGATGTGTGAAAATCCCAGGCCAAACCTAGACCTAACATGCGTCATCCTCAAAAATATTGAACGAAACCAGGTTTAATTGACTGTCTGATCGTGGTACCACATTACTACGTGATACAATCCAGAAACAGCCCAGGATCTAGCCATGCAGTCTGAGAAATATGCGAAAGTATGAGCCTGATGAGGGCAAATCTTAGACCTAACCCAGACCTAATATGCGTTATCCTCTAAAATATTTATCCAGACCAGGTTTCATTGAATGTTTCAGTGTGGTACCACATTACTACGTGATCCAATCCAGAAATAGCCCAGGATCTAGCCATGAAGTATGAGAAATATGCGAAAGAATGAGCCTGATGAGGGCAAATCCCAGACCTATCCCAGACCTAACTTGTATTATCCTCTAAAATATTGATAGAAACCAGGTTTAATCGACTATCTCAGTGTGGTACCACATTACTACGTGATCCAAACCAGAAAAAACCCAGGATCAGTTCAACAAGTATGTGAAAAACGTGAAAGTATGAGCCTGATGAGGGCGAATCCCAGACCTATCCCAGACCTAACTTGCGTTATCCTCTAAAATATTGATCGAAACAAGGTTTAATCGACTGTTTCAGTGTGGTACCACATTACTATGTGATCCAAACCAGAAAATAACCCAGGATCTGTTCAACGAGTATGTGATGTGTGCGAAAGTATGAGTCTGATGAGGGCAAATCCCAGACCTATCCCAGACATAACTTGTGTTATCCACTAAAATATTGATCGAAACCAGGTTTAATCGACTGTTTCAGTGTGGTACCGCACTACTACGTGACCCAAATCGGAAAAAACCCAGGATCTGTTCAACAAATATTTGAAAAACGCGAAAGTATGAGCCTGATGAGGGCAAATCCCAGACCTATCCCACACCTAACTTGCGTTATCCTCTAAAATCTTTATCAAGACCAGGTTTAATTGAATGTTTCAGTGTGGTACCACATTACTACGTGTACCAAACCAGAAAAAACCCAGGATCCGTTCAACAAGTATGTGAAGAATGCGAAAGTATGAGTCTGATGAGTGAAAATCCCAGGGCTAACCTAGACCTAACATGCGTTATCCTCTAAAATATTGATCGAAACCTGGTTTAATGGACTGTTTCAGTGTGGTACCACTTCACTACGTGATCCAAACCAGAAAAACCCTCGATCAGGTCAACATGTATGTTAAAACTGCGAAAGTATGGCCCTGATGAGGGCAAATCCCAGGCCTAACCCAGACCTGACATGCGTTGTCCTCTAAAATATTGATGGAATGCAGGTTTAATTGACTGTTTCAGTGTTGTACTTCATTACAACGTGATGCAATCCAGAAAAAACCCAGGATCTGTTCAACATGTATGTGAAGAACGCGAAAGTATGAGCCTGATGAGGGCAAATCCTAGACCTAACCCAAACCTAACATGCGTTATCCTCTAAAATATTTATCAAGACCAGGTTTAATTGAATGTTTCAGTGTGGTACCACATTACTACGTGATCCAATCCAGAAATAGCCCAGGATCTAGCCATGAAGTATGAGAAATATGCGAAAGTATGAGCCTGATGAGGGCAAATCCTAGACCTAACCCAGACCTAACATGCGTTATCCTCTAAAATATTTATCAAGACCAGGTTTAATTGATTGTTTCAGTGTGGTCCCACATAACTACGTGATCCAAACCAGAAAACACCCAGGATCCGTTCAACAAGTATGTGAAGAATGCGAAAGTATGAGTCTGATGAGGGCAAATCCCAGACCTATCCCAGAACTAACTTGCGTTGTCCTCTATGATATTGATGGAAACCAGGTTTAATTGACTGTTTCTGTGTTGTACTTCATTACTACGTGATCCAAACCAGAAAAAACCAAGGATCCGTTCAACAAGTATGTTAAAAACGCGAAAGTATGAGCCTGATGAGGGCGAATCCCAGAACTATCCCAGGCCTAACTTGCGTTATCCTCTAAAATATTGATCGAAACCAGGTTAAATCGACTGTTTCTTTGTGGTACCACATTACTACGTGATCCAAACCAGAAAAAACCCAGGTTCAGTTCAACAAGTATGTTAAAAACGCGAAAGTATGAGCCTGATGAGGGCGAATCCCAGACCTATCTCAGACCTAACTTGCGTTATCCTCTAAAATATTGAACGAAACCAGGGTTAATTGACTGTCTCATCGTGGTACCACATTACTACGTGATACAATCCAGAAACAGTCCAGGATAGAGCCATGCAGTCTGAGAAATATGCGAAAGTATGAGCCTGATGAGGGCAAATCCTAGACCTAACCCAAACCTAACATGCGTTATCCTCTGAAATATTTATCAAGACCAGGTTTAATTGAATGTTTCAGTGTGGTACCTCACTACTTCGTGATCCAAACCCGAAACAACCCAGGATCTGCTCAACAAGTATGTGAAGAATGCGAAAGTATGAGTCTGATGAAAGAAAATCCCAGGGCTAACCTGGACCTAACATGCGTTATCCTCTAAAATATTGAACGAAACCAGGTTCAATTGACTGTTTCAGCGTGGTACCACATTACTATGTGATACAATCCAGAAACAGCCCAGGATCTAGCCATGAAGTATGAGAAATATGCGAAAGCATGAGCCTGATAAGGGCAAATCCTAGACCTAACCCAAACCTAACATGCGTTATCCTCCAAAATCTTTATCAAGACCAGGTTTAATTGAATGTTCCAGTGTGGTACCACATTACTACGTGAACCAAACCAGACAAAACCCAGGATCCGTTCAACAAGTATGTGAAGAATGCGAAAGTATGTGTCTGATGAAAGAAAATCCCAGGGCTAACCTGGACCTAACATGCGTTATCCTCTAAAATATTTATCCAAACCAGGTTTAATGGACTGTTTCAGTGTGGTACCACTTTACTACGTGATCCAAAGCAGAAAAAACCCTCGATCAGGTCAACATGTATGTTAAAACAGCGAAAGTATGACCCTGATGAGGGCAAATCCCAGGCCTAACCTAGACCTAACATGCGTTGTCCTCAAAAATATTGATCGAAACCAGGTTTAATCGACTGTTTCAGTGTGGTACCTCACTACTTCGTGATCCAAACCAGAAAAAACCCAGGATCTGTTCAACAAGTATGCGAAAAACGCGAAACTGTGAGCCTGATGAGGGCAAATCTTAGACCTAACCCAGACCTAAGATGCGTTATCCTCTAAAATATTTATCCAGACCAGGTTTCATAGAATGTTTCAGTGTCGTACCACATTACTACGTGATCCAATCCAGAAACAGCTCAGGATCTAGCCATGAGGTATGAGAAATATGCGAAAGAATGTGCCTGATGAGGGCAAATCCCAGACCTATCCCAGACCTAACTTGTATTATCCTCTAAAATATTGATAGAAACCAGGTTTAATCGACTATTTCAGTGTGGTACCTCATTACTACGTGATCCAAACCAGAAAAAACCCAGGATCAGTTCAACAAGTATGTGAAAAACGAGAAAGTATGAGCCTGATGAGGGCGAATCCCAGACCTATCCCAGACCTAACTTGCGTTATCCTCTAAAATAGTGATCGAAACAAGGTTTAATTCACTGTTTCAGCGTGGTACCACATTACTACGTGATACAATCCAGAAATAGTCCAGGATCTAGCCATGAACTATGAGAAATATGCGAAAGTATGAGCCTGACGAGGGCAAATCCTAGACCTAACCCAGACCTAACATGCGTTATCCTCTAAAATATTTATCAAGACCAGGTTTAGTTGATTGTTTCAGAGTGGTCCCACATTACTACGTGATCCAAACCAGAAAAAACCCAGGATCCGTTCAACAAGTATGTGAAGAATGCGAAAGTATGAGTCTGATGAGGGCAAATCCCAGACCTATCCCAGAACTAACTTGCGTTGTCCTCTAAGATATTGATGGAAACCAGGTTTAATTGACTGTTTCAGTGTTGTACTTCATTACTACCTGATGCAATCCAGAAAAAGCCCAGGATCTAGCCATCAAGTATGAGAAATATGCGAAAGAATGAGCCTGATGAGAGCAAATCCCAGATCTAACCTAGACCTAACATGAATTATTCTCTAAAATATTGATCGAAACCAGGCTTAATTGACTGTTTTAGTGTGGTCCCACATTACTACGTGATCCAAACCAGAAAAAACCCAGGATCCGTTCAACAAGTATGTGAAGATTGCGAAAGTATGAGTCTGATGTGAGAAAATCCTAGGCCAAACCTAGACCTAACATGCGTCATCCTCAAAAATATTGATCGAAACCTGGTTTAATCGACTGTTTCAGTGTGGTACCACATTACTGTGTTATCCAAACCAGAAACTAACCCAGGATCTGTTCAACGAGTATGTGATGTGTGCGAAAGTATGAGGCCGATGAGGGCAAATCCCAGACCTATCCCAGACCTAACTTGTGTTATCCTCTAAAATATTGATCGAAACCAAGTTTAACCGACTGTTTCTTTGTGGTACCACATTACTACGTGATCCAAACCAGAAAAAACCCAGGATCAGTTCAACAAGGATGTGAAAAACGTTAAAGTATGAGCCTGATGAGGGCGAATCCCAGACCTATCCCAGACCTAACTTGCGTTATCCTCTAAAATATTGAACGAAACCAGGTTTAGTTGACTGTTTCAGCGTGGTACCACATTACTACGTGATACAATCCAGAAACAGCCCAGAATCTAGCCATGCAGTATGAGAAATATGCGAAAGTATGAGCCTGATGAGGGCAAATCCTAGACCTAACACAAACCTAACATGCGTTATCCTCTAAAATATTTATCAAGACCAGGTTTAATTGAATGTTTCAGTGTGGTACCACATTACAACGTGAACCAAACCAGAAAAAACCCAGGATCCGTTCAACAAGTATGTGAAGAATGCGAAAGTATGAGTCTGATGAGTGAAAATCCCAGCCCTATCCCAGACCTAACATGCGTTATCCTCTAAAATATTTATCCAGACCAGGTTTCATAGAATGTTTCAGTGTGGTACCACATTACTACGTGATCCAATCCAGAAATAGCCCAGGATCTAGCCATGAAGTATGAGAAATATGCGAAAGAATGAGCCTGATGAGGGCAATTCCCAGACCTATCCCAGACCTAACATGCGTTATCCTCTAAAATATTTATCAAGACCAGGTTTAATTGAATGTTTCAGTGTGGTACCACATTACTACGTGAACCAAACCAGAAAAAACCCAGGATCCGTTCAACAAGTATGTGAAGAATACGAAAGTATGAGTCTGATGTGTGAAAATCCCAGGCCAAACCTAGACCTAACATGCGTCATCCTCAAAAATATTGATCGAAACCTGGTTTAATCGACTGTTTCAGTGTGGTACCACATTACTGTGTTATCCAAACCAGAAAATAACCCAGGATCTGTTCAACGAGTATGTGATGCGTGCGAAAGTATGAGCCTGATGAAGGCGAAACCCAGACCTATCCCAGACCTAACTTGCGTTATCCTCTAAAATATTGAACGAAACCAGGTTTAATTGACTGTTTCAGCGTGGTACCACATTACTACGTGATACAATCCAGAAACAGCCCAGGATCTAGCCATGTAGTATGAGAAATATGGGAAAGTATGAGCCTGATGAGGGCAAATCCTAGACCTAACCCAAACCTAACATGCGTTATCCTCTAAAATATTTATCAAGACCAGGTTTAATTGAATGTTTCAGTGTGGTACCACATTACTACGTGAACCAAACCAGAAAAAACCCAGGATCCGTTCAACAAGTATGTGAAGAATGCGAAAGTATGAGTCTGATGAGTGAAAATCCCAGGGCTAACCTAGACCTAACTTGCGTTATCCTCTAAAATATTGATCGAAACCTGGTTTAATCGACTGCTTCAGTGTGTTACCACATTACTATGTGATCCAAACCAGAAAATAACCCACGATCTGTTCAACGAGTATGTGAAGTGTGCGAAAGTATGAGTCTGATGAGGGCAAATCCCAGACCTATCCCAGACCTAACTTGTATTATCCTCTAAAATATTGATCGAAACCAGGTTTAATCGACTGTTTCAGTGTGGTACCACATTACTACGTGATCCAAACCAGAAAAAACCTAGGATCAGTTCAACAAGTACGTGAAAAACGCGAAAGTATGAGTCTGATGAGTGAAAATCCCAGACCTATCCCACACCTAACATTTTTTTTTTTTTTTTTTTTTTTGTCGTGGGGAAAATCTTCGAAAGACTCCCTCCCACCTCCTTGGGGAGAGGTGGGAGGGTTGTGTGGGATTCCCCGCGCCCGTACAACGACAGGCACGGGACCTACCCACTAAAAACCCCACGGTGACCCTTCGGCACGCTTTGGGAGGATACCGGGAATCGCTCGAAGCATTCTTCCGGTATCCTCCCCGATCCCACACCTAACTTGCGTTATCCTCTAAAATATCTATCAAGACCAGGTTCAATTGACTGTTTCAGCGTGGTACCACATTACTATCTGATACAATCCAGAAACAGCCCAGGATCTAGCCATGCAGTCTGAGAAATATGCGAAAGTATGAGCCTGATGAGGGCAAATCCTAGACCTAACCCAAACCTAACATGCGTTATCCTCAAAAATATTGATCGAAACCAGGTTTAATCGACTGTTTCAGTGTGGTACCGCACTACTACGTGACCCAAATCGGAAAAAACCCAGGATCTGTTCAACAAATATGTGAAAAACGCGAAAGTATGAGCCTGATGGGGGCAAATCCCAGACCTATCCCAGACCTAACTTGCGTTATCCTCTAAAATATTGATCGAAACAAGGTTTAATTGACTGTTTCAGCGTGGTACCACATTACTACGTGATACAATCCAGAAATAGTCCAGGATCTAGCCATGAACTATGAGAAATATGCGAAAGAATGAGCCTGATGAGAGCAAATCCCAGACCTAACCTAGACCTAACATGAACTATTCTCTAAAATATTGATCGAAACCAGGTTTAATTGACTGTTTCAGTGTGGTCCCACATTACTACGTAATCCAAACCAGAAAAAACCCAGGATCCGTTCAACAAGTATGTGAAGAATGCGAAAGTATGAGTCTGATGTGTGAAAATTCCAGGCCAAACCTAGACCTAACATGCATCATCCTCAAAAATATTGATCGAAACCTGGTTTAATCGACTGTTTCAGTGTGGTACCACATTACTATGTGATCCAAACCAGAAAATAAACCAGGATCTGTTCAACGAGTATGTGATGTGTGCGAAAGTATGAGTCTGATGAGGGCAAATCCCAGACCTATCCCAGACATAAGTTGTGTTATCCACTAAAATATTGATCGAAACCACGTTTAATCGACTGTTTCTTTGTGGTACCACATTACTACGTGATCCAAACCAGAAACAGCCCAGGATCTAGCCATGCAGTCTGAGAAATATGCGAAAGTATGAGCCTGATGAGGGCAAATCCTAGACCTAACCCAAACCTAACATGCGTTATCCTCTAAAGTATTTATCAAGACCAGGTTTATTTGAATGTTTCAGTGTGGTACCTCACTACTTCGTGATCCAAACCAGAAAAAACCCAGGATCTGTTCAACAAGTATGCGAAAAACGCGAAACTGTGAGCCTGATGAGGGCAAATCTTAGACCTAACCCAGACCTAAGATGCGTTATCCTCTAAAATATTTATCCAGACCAGGTTTCATTGAATGTTTCAGTGTGGTACCACATTACTACGTGATCCAATCCAGAAATAGCCCAGGATCTAGCCATGATGTATGAGAAATATGCGAAAGAATGAGCCTCATGAGGGCAAATCCCAGACCTATCCCAGACCTAACTTGTATTATCCTCTAAAATATTGAGAGAAACCAGGTTTAATCGACTATCTCAGTGTGGTACCACATTACTACGTGATCCAAACCAGAAAAAACCCAGGATCAGTTCAACAAGTATGTGAAAAACGTGAAAGTATGAGCCTGATGAGGGCGAATCCCAGACCTATCCCAGACCCAACTTGCGTTATCCTCTAAAATATTGATCGAAACAAGGTTTAATTGACTGTTTCAGCGTGGTACCACATTACTACGTGATACAATCCAGAAATAGTCCAGGATCTAGCCATGAACTATGAGAAATATGCGAAAGTATGAACCTGACGAGGCCAAATCCTAGACCTAACCCAGACCTAACATGCGTTATCCTCTAAGATATTTATCAAGAACAGGTTTAATTGATTGTTTCAGTGTGGTCCCACATTACTACGTGATCCAAACCAGAAAAAACCCAGGATCCGTTCAACAAGTATGTGAAGAATGCGAAAGTATGAGTCTGATGAGTGAAAATCCCAGGCCTGACCTAGACCTAACATGCGTTGTCCTCTAAAATATTGATGGAAACCAGGTTTAATTGACTGTTTCAGTGTTGTACTTCATTACTACGTGATGCAATCCAGAAAAAGCCCAGGATCTAGCCATCAAGTATGAGAAATATGCGAAAGAATGAGCCTGATGAGAGCAAATCCCAGAACTAACCCAGACATAACATGAATTATTCTCTAAAATATTGATCAAAACCAGGTTTAATTGACTGTTTCAGTGTGGTACCACAATACTGCGTGATCCAATCCAGAAATAGCCCAGGATCTAGCCATGAAGTATGAGAAATATGCGAAAGTATGAGCCTGGCGAGGGCAAATCTTAGACCTAACCCAGACCTAACATGCGTTATCCTCTAAAATATTTATCATGACCAGGTTTAATTGATTGTTTCAGTGTGGTCCCACATTACTACGTGATCCAAACTAGAAAAAACCCAGGATCCGTTCAACAAGTATGTGAAGAATGCGAAAGTATGAGTCTGATGAGTGAAAATCCCCGGCCTAACCTAGACCTAACATGCGTTATCCTCAAAAATATTGTTCGAAACCAGGTTTAATCGACTGTTTCAGTGTGGTACCGCACTACTACGTGACCCAAATCGGAAAAAACCCGGGATCTGTTCAACAAATATGGGAAATACGAGAAAGTATGAGCCTGATGAGGGCAAATCCCAGACCTATCCCACACCTAACTTGCGTTATCCTTTAAAATATTTATCAAGACCAGGTTCAATTGACTGTTTCAGCGTGGTACCACATTACTATGTGATACAATCCAGAAACAGCCCAGGATCTAGCCATGAAGTATGAGAAATATGCGAAAGCATGAGCCTGATGAGGGCAAATGCTAGACCTAACCCAAACCTAACATGCGTGATCCTCTAAAATATTTATCAAGACCAGGTTTAATTGAATGTTCCAGTGTGGTACCACATTACTACGTGAACCAAACCAGACAAAACCCAGGATCCGTTCAACAAGTATGTGAAGAATGCGAAAGTATGAGTCTGATGAGGGCAAATCCCAGACCTATCCCAGACCTAACTTGCGTTGTCCTCTAAGATATTGATGGAAACCAGGTTTAATTGACTGTTTCAGTGTTGTACTTCATTACTACGTGATGCAATCCAGAAAAAGCCCAGGATCTAACCATCAAGTATGAGAAATATGAAAAAGAATGAGACTGATGAGAGCAAATCCCAGACCTAACCTAGACCTAACTTGTATTATCCTCTAAAATATTGAGAGAAACCAGGTTTAATCGACTATCTCAGTGTGGTACCACATTACTACGTGGATCAAACCAGAAAAAACCCAGGATCAGTTCAACAAGTATGTGAAAAACGTGAAAGTATGAGCCTGATGAGGGCGAATCCCAGACCTATCCCAGACCCAACTTGCGTTATCCTCTAAAATATTGATCGAAACAAGGTTTAATTGACTGTTTCAGCGTGGTACCACATTACTACGTGATACAATCCAGAAAATAAACCAGGATCTGTTCAACAAGTATGTTAAAAACGCGAAAGTATGAGCCTGATGAGGGCGAATCCCAGACCTATCCCAGACCTAACTTGCGTTATCCTCTAAAATATTGAACGAAACCAGGTTTAATTGACTGTCTCAGCGTGGTACCACATTACTACGTGATACAATCCAGAAACAGCCCAGGATCTAGCCATGCAGTCTGAGAAATATGCGGAAGTATGAGCCTGATGAGGGCAAATCCTAGACCTAACCCAAACCTAACATGCGTTATCCTGTAAAATCTTTATCAAGACCAGGTTTAATTGAATGTTCCAGTGTGGTACCACATTACTACGTGAACCAAACCAGACAAAACCCAGGATCCGTTCAACAAGTATGTGAAGAATGCGAAGGTATGAGTCTGATCCCCTCAGGGGCTGCCAGCCTTTCAGCTGCAGTACGGGCTTAACGAACCCGGGGTACCCGAGTCATACACACACCGGAAGCCTCCTGTTGGTCGTCACAACGACCCATTCACAATTCCCTATTGGTTTTGTGAATGGTACGTGACGGCAGGAGGAACGGGGGTCTTGGCTTAACCGCCTGGGCCACGAGTATGGCGACTCTATAAAATCGCCCTCCAATCCTAAGCTATGGTGCGCGGCGATGGGATGCATGGTTGGGGGAGAAGGCCCAATCCCAAGCGACCACCTCCGGGGAACCTGCCGAACCCCCGGAGTATTAGGCTTACCCGGGTAAGGCGGCTCTGCCCGGGTGGACCTTTATTTCCGACCATCTCGTGGGATTTTTATGGACACAGAAAATAAAATGGGGATGGGGCGGGTTTTGTCGGTTGGGGAGGACGGTGACGGGGTTGGGGTTAGGGTGGTGGCGCTCGCGCCCCACTCAGCGCCAGGTCCGGCTTCGTGGAGGGTGGAGGAGGACGACGAGACGGCGTCGGTCTCGTCCTTCTCCTCCAGCACGAGCCACATAGGCTCTAAGAGGAAGAGGACGGGGCAGGCCGTCGTCGAGGTGGGCGGGGCGATGAGCCCGTCGGTGAGGCTGAGTAGCCTCAGGGACGAGGTGACCGAGGAGATATCGGAGAGGATCTCCTCGTCCCTGAGGCGGGTGGAGAAAGTCGCCGCTGCCTGCGCCTTTAAGGGGCAGAAAAGCGGTGGCGCGGAGGCCCTGAAGGCCGCGGCGGAGGAAATGAGGGAGGCGGCGCGGGAGCTCAGAGGGCGGAACGCCCGTCTGCAGCTCCTGTTGGAGGAGGAGCGACAGGGGAGGAGGAGGGCAGAGGCGCTGTGGAACAGCGCGGCCCTCCCTCCCATCCTCCCTCCTCCTCCACCGCCGCGTCCCTCGGCGGAGGTAAATAAGCGGAGTGCGGCGGCAGTGGTGCGGGGCACCGCGGGCCCCTCCACCCGCACTCCGCCCGTGAAGAAGTCCCCGTCCTCCTCAGAAGACGATCTTCTGAGGAGGATTGGGGACATGATCGATGGCAAGCTGGCCGCCTTCCGGGAGGAGCTCCTCGCCGGAAGAGCGGTCAGCAGGAAGGCGGTGCCTCCCCGACCTGTTCCGGTACAGTCGGGGAAGGCAAAGAAGGGCGGAGTGAAGGCTCCGCCCAGCGTTGCGGCACCAGGCCCCGGGTCGCGACCCCCAAGGGGGGTGGTGTACCCGTGGTCGCGGTGGTCGCGTCCTCCACGGCACCCTCCCAAGGGGGGGTGGCGTGGAGTGAGGTGGTGGGGCGGAAGGCGAAGCGGGCGGCGAGGAAGGCCTCGCAACCGCAGCCTCCGCCTCCGCCGCCGGCGGCCAAGGTAAAGGCCGCGAAGGTCGGGAAGGCACGACCAGGTCGTCCCCCAAAAACGGCAGCGGTGACGCTGACCGTTGCGCAGGGGGGCGACCTGACCCTCGCGGAGGCGATGCGGCTCGCCAGGGAGAATATCTCCCTGGAAGAGCTGGGCATCGCCTCCGTGAGGGCGAAGAGGGCCGTGACCGGGGGTCTCTTGCTGGAGATCCCCGGTGCAGAAGGCGGCGCGAAGGCGGATCGTCTCGCCCAGAGGCTCCGGGAGCAGCTGGGCGAGCGAGGTGTCCGGGTCGCCCGGCCCACGAAGCGCACGGAGATGCGCGTTTGTGGGCTGGACGACTCGGTCAGCGCACAGGATGTGTCCCGTGCCCTTGCGAGGGCGGGGGACTGTCCTGTGGAGGACCTGCGGATCGGAGAGATCCGCAGGTCGTCCTCTGGCCTCGGGTCGGTGTGGGCCCGGTGCCCCCTCTCCGCCGCCCGTAAGGTGGCGGAATCCGGGAGGGTGTTGGTGGGGTGGGTTTCGGCGCGAGTGGAAATCCTCGCGCCGCGCCCGCTCCAGTGTCACCGCTGCCTCGAATTGGGGCACGTGAGGCAGTGGTGCACCTCGCCGGTGGACCGCAGCGGTCAGTGTTACCGCTGCGGTGCCAAAGAGCACCGTGCGAGCCAGTGCTCGGCGGCCCCCCACTGCCCGCTGTGTGCGGACATGGGGAGGCCAGCCGATCACAGGGTGGGGAGCAAGAAGTGCTCCCCCCCCCTCCCGGAAGGAGAGGAAGAGGCGGGCTGCACCGGCTCCGGTGCCGAGCGCGGTGGCATCGTCCTCCATGGAGGTGGACGGTGCTACGGGGACGGACGGCCGGGAGGAGGCTGGCGCGGCCATTAATTAATGCCACCCCGCCTCCTCCTCCAGGCCAACCTCAACCACTGCCGCGCGGCACAGGACTTGATGTCCCAAGTCCTCGCGGAGTGGGGGGTTGGCCTGGCGGTCGCCGCCGAGCCGTACCGCGTCCCTGATCACCCTCATTGGGTGGGCGACGCGGACGGCTTGGTGGCGACGGTATGGGGAGGGGGCGACGGGTCCCCACCGTTCTCCTTGTTGGAGCGCGGTCGAGGATTCGTCGCCGTGGACTGGGGGGGTGTCGCTGTGGTGGGGTGCTACATTTCGCCCCGTAGCGGTCACGCTGCGTTCGAGCTGTACTTGGCCGAGGTCGCGGCATGCGTGCAGCGCTACGCGGCCCGGCCGGTGCTGGTCCTGGGGGATTTTAATGCCAAGTCGGTGGCTTGGGGATCCCCCAGGACCTCCGTTCGCGGCGGGATCCTGGGCGATTGGGCGGCGGGGCTCGACCTCCGGGTATTGAACCGGGGGTCGGAGCACACATGCGTGCGGCGATATGGGGGGTCCATCGTGGATGTTGGATTCGCGACCCCCAACGCCGTGCGCATGGTGTCGGGTTGGCACGTGGTCGCGGGGGCAGAGACACTCTCCGATCACCGGTACATCCGGATGGAGGTCTCTGCCGCCGCGAGTGCATCCCGACACGGCCGCCTGCGTGGCACCCCACCACGCCGCTGGGCGCTTCGGCGCCTGGACAAGGACGCCCTGATGGCAGCTGCCCTCGCTGCAACTTGGCCGCAGGGAGCGGCCGAGTTGCCGAGCATAGAGGAGGAGGTCGCCCGGCTCGGAGCATTGGTCGCGGGTATTTGCGACGCGGCGATGCCTCGGGTCGGGCGGGCTTCTCCTCGCCGGGCGGTGTACTGGTGGTCGGACGCGATCGCGGAGTTGCGAGTCGCGACTGTCCGCGCCCGACGCCAGTACACCCGCGCGCGCCGTCGTCAACGTACAGGCGACGGCGTGGCGCGAGCGAGGGCAGCTGATGACCTGTATGGAGCATACCGCGTGGCGCGGGTTGCTCTGCAGGTCGCCATCAAACGGGCCAAGACCCAGGCATGGAAGGAGCTCCTTCAGACCCTTGATGACGATCCATGGGGGCGCCCATATAAGGTGGTGCTGAATAAGCTCCGCCCGTGGGCGCCCCCCGTCACCGAGGGTCTTGACCCCCGGCTGCTGGAGGACGTGGTCAATACACTCTTCCCAATTGGGGAGAGGGGACCGCGTCCTCCGGCGGCGGCGGCTGTCCCAGTGGAGTGGACGGCCGAGCTGGGGGTCACGCAGGAGGAGCTGGCAGCGGCCATCAGACGGCTCGGGGTTCGTAACACGGCCCCGGGTCCGGATGGTGTGCCCGGCCGGGTTTGGGTCTTGACCCAGGGCGTCCTTGGGGCCGACCTCAGGCGGTTGTTCGACCGCTGCCTGAGGGACGGGCGATTCCCCCCCAGTTGGAAGGTGGCGAGGATGGTCCTCCTCCGGAAGGAGGGTCGGCCCGCGGAGTCTCCCTCCGCATACCGGCCCATTTGTCTCCTCGACGAGGTGGGTAAGCTCTTCGAGCGTGTGATTGCTGCCCGCCTCGTCGAGCACCTGTCGCGGGGTGATCCCGGTCTGGCCGACTGCCAGTTCGGTTTCCGGGCGGGCCGATCAACTATCGACGCGATACGTCGTGTGAGGGCCCTCTCGGAGGCGGCCGTCTCCCGGGGAGGGGTGGCATTGACAATATCCTTGGATATTGCCAATGCCTTTAACACCCTCCCCTGGGAAGAGATAAGCAGGGGACTCGAATATCATCGAGTCCCCCCTTGTCTCAGGGCGGTCGTCGGGGATTATCTCCGCGGCAGGTGGATCGAGTATCCGGGCCGGGATGGTGATATGCGGAGGGAGGTGTACTGCGGTGTTCCGCAGGGGTCGGTCCTCGGGCCACTCCTGTGGAACATCGCGTACGACTCGGTGTTGCGGGCCGGCCTCCCCGACGGCATCAGCACGGTGTGTTATGCGGATGACACACTGGTGCTGGCCGTCGGGGCGCACTGGGGGAGGGCCATGCGTCACGCGGAGGAGGGGTCGCAACGCGTCGTCGACCGGATCAGGGGGATGGGGATGACGGTGGCGGTCCATAAGACCGAGGTGATTGCGTTTCATTCACGTCGGCAGGATCCGCCACCCCCTCTGATCCGGGTGGGTGGGGCTGACATCGAGGTGAAGCCCCAGATCAGGTATCTAGGGCTGATCCTCGATAGCCACTGGCGTTTCGAGGAGCATTTCCGCTGCCTGGTCCCCCGGTTGGAAAGGATGGTTGCGGCTCTGGGCCGGATCCTGCCCAACCTGGGGGGCCCGGCGGGCCGAGTTCGTCGCCTCTATGTGGCAATGGTCCAGTCGGTGGCCCTATACGGGGCCCCCGTCTGGGCGGACGACCTGGCTGCCTCCCGGCGCAGCATGACTATGCTGCGTCGGGTGCAGAGGCGCATGGCGCTCAGGGTCGTCCGCGGGTATCGGACCATGTCACATGAGGCGGCGACGGTTCTAGCGGGGATGCCGCCCATGGACCTGCTCGCGCGGTCGCATGCGGTGATGTACCGGCACCGCGTCGACCGTCGCGCGGGGGTGGGGGCGGTCCCGGGCGGGCAGGAACCTGCTTGGGGCGATTTGAAGAGCCAGGCCCGGCAGTCCGTGTTGCTCGCGTGGCAGGAGCGGCTGGCTCTGCCAACCGCGGGGCACCGGACTGTCGGGGCTGTTCGGCCACTCCTGAAGGAGTGGCTGGACAGAGGCCATGGCAGCCTCACCTACCGGCTGGCACAGGTATTTTCCGGGCATGGCAGCTTCGGAAGATACCTGTGCCGGATAGGGAAGGAGCCGACGGCGCGTTGCTGCCACTGCGACGCTGAGCAGGACACGGCGGATCATACCCTGGAGGTATGCCCCGCGTGGGAGGGGGAGCGCCGTGTCCTGGTCGGCGTCGTCGGGCGGGATGTCTCGCTGCCGGGCGTGGTGCGCGCCATGCTCGGCAGCGAGGAGAAGTGGAGGGCCGTGGCCTCCTTCTGCGAGAACGTAATGTTGCAGAAGGAGGCCGCGGGGAGGGAGCGCGAGCTTCAGCGGCGCGCTGAAGCTCGCGCTCGTGCGGTGGCCCGAGGTCGTCGCCCGGTCGCGAGGCGTCGCGGGCGGCCGCCTCGGCGTGGCGGATGACCTAGGCTGGGAGGGGGGTCCTGAGGGGACCCTCCTCCCGCCAGGCGGCGCCGGGTCGAACCGGTTGGGGGTAGGAGTGCCTCCCCCTACCGGTCCGACGCAAGGGGAGGCACCCTCGGCGGTCTGGTGCGGCCATGAACGCCCGGCCGCCGAGGGGTGGAAACGGGGTCGCGAGCGGTTGCGAGTTGGGGCTCGCAGCCGCCACTAAACGCGGCCCCGGGACGGATAGCGGCGGGATGGAGTGGCCCCGTCTCGCCGCTATGAGGCAGTGTGTCTACTGGGGGGACCGATTGTCCCCCCGGGGGATGGGCGCGAAAGCGCGGGCACGGGGAGGATACCGGAAGAATGCTTCGAGCGATTCCCGGTATCCTCCCAAAGCGTGCCGAAGGGTCACCGTGGGGTTTTTAGTGGGTAGGTCCCGCGCCTGTCGTTGTACGGGCGCGGGGAATCCCACACACCCCTCCCACCTCTCCCCAAGGAGGTGGGAGGGAGTCTTTCGAAGATTTTCCCCACGACAAAAAAAAAAAAAAAAAAAAAAAAAAAAAAAAAAAAAAAAAGTATGAGTCTGATGAGGGCGAATCCCAGACCTATCCCAGACCTAACTTGCGTTATCCTCTAAAATATTGATCGAAATCAGGTTTAATTGACTGTTTCAGTGTGGTACCACATTACTACGTGATACAATCCAGAAACAGCCCAGGATCTGTTCAACGAGTATGTGAAGTGTGCGAAAATATGAGTCTGATGAGGGCAAATCCCAGACCTATCCCAGACCTAACATGCGTTATCCTATAAAATATTTATCCAGACCAGGTTTCATTGAATGTTTCAGTGTGGTACCACATTACTACGTGATCCAATCCAGAAATAGCCCAGGATCTAGCCATGAAGTATGAGAAATATGCGAAAGAATGAGCCTGATGAGGGCAAATCCCAGACCTATCCCAGACCTAACTTGCGTTATCCTCTAAAATATTGATCGAAACCAGGTTTAATCGACTGTTTCAGTGTGTTACCACATTACTATGTGATCCAAACCAGAAAATAACCCACGATCTGTTCAACGAGTATGTGAAGTGTGCGAAAGTATGAGTCTGATGAGGGCAAATCCCAGACCTATCCCAGACCTAACTTGTATTATCCTCAAAAATATTGATCGAAATCAGGTTTAATTGACTGTTTCAGTGTGGTACCACATTACTACGTGATACAATCCAGAAACAGCCCGGGATCTAGCCATGAAGTATGAGAAATATGCGAAAGCATGAGCCTGATGTGGGCAAATCCTAGACCTAACCCAGACCTAACATGCGTTATCCTCTAAAATATTTATCAAGACCAGGTTTAGTTGAATGCTTCAGTGTGGTACCACATTACTACGTGATCCAAACCAGAAAAAACCCAGGATCCGTTCAACAAGTATGTGAAGAATGCGAAAGTATGAGTCTGATGAGTGAAAATCCCCGGCCTAACCTAGACCTAACTTGCGTTATCCTCAAAAATATTGATCGAAACCAGGTTTAATCGACTGTTTCAGTGTGGTACCACACTACTACGTGACCCAAACCGGAAAAAACCCAGGATCTAGCCATCAAGTATGAGAAATATGCGAAAGTATGAGCCTGATGAGGGCGAATCCCAGAACTATCCCAGTCCTAACTTGCGTTATCCTCTAAAATATTGATCGAAATCAGGTTTAATTGACTGTTTCAGCGTGGTACCACATTACTACGTGAACCAAACCAGAAATAGCCCAGGATCTGTTCAACAAGTATGTGAAGAATGCGAAAGTATGAGTCTGATGAGTGAAAATCCCAGGGCTAACCTAGACCTAACATGCGTTATCCTCTAAAATATTGATCCAAACCAGGTTTAATGGACCGTTTCAGTGTGATACCACTTTACTACGTGATCCAAAGCAGCAGAAACCCTCGATCAGGTCAACATGAATGTTAAAACTGCGAAAGTATGACCCTGATGAGGGCAAATCCCAGGCCTTACCTAGACCTAACATGCATTGTCCTCTAAAATACTGCTGGAAACCAGGTTTAATTGACTGCTTCAGTGTTGTACTTCAATACTACGTGATGCAATCCAGATAAAGCCCAGCATCTAGCCATCAAGTGTGAGAAATATGCGAAAGAATGAGCCTGATGAGGGCAAATCCTAGACCTAACCCAGACCTAACATGCGTTATCCTCTAAAATATTTATCATGACCAGGTTTAATTGATTGTTTCAGTGTGGTCCCACATTACTACGTGATCCAAACCAGAAAATACCCAGGATCTGTTCAACAAGTATGTGAAGAATGCGAAAGTATGAGTCTGATGAGTGAAAATCCCCGGCCTAACCTAGACCAAACATGCGTTGTCCTCTAAAATATTGCTGGAAACCAGGTTTAATTGACTGTTTCAGTGTTGTACTTCTTTACTACGTGATGCAATCCAGAAAAAGCCCAGGATCTAGCCATCAAGTATGAGAAATATGCGAAAGAATGAGCCTGATGAGGGCAAATCCTAGACCTAACCCAGACCGAACATGCGTTATCCTCTAAAATATTTATCATGACCAGGTTTAATTGATTGTTTCGGTGTGGTCCCACATTACTACGTGATCCAAACCAGAAAAAACCCAGGATCTGTTCAACAAGTATGTGAAAAACGTGAAAGTATGAGCCTGATGAGGGCAAATCCCAGACCTATCCCAGACCTAACTTGCGTTATCCTCTAAAATATTGATCGAAACCAGGTTTAATTGACTGTTTCAGTGTGGTACCACATTACTACGTGATCGAATCCAGAAATAGCCCAGGATCTAGCCATGAAGTATGAGAAATATGCGAAAGTATGAGCCTGATGAGGGCAAATCCTAGACCTAACCCAGACCTAACATGCGTTATCCTCTAAAATATTGATCGAAACCAGGTTTAATTGAATGTTTCAGTGTGGTACCACATTACTACGTGATCCAATCCAGAAATAGCCCAGGATCTAGCCATGAAGTATAAGAAATATGCGAAAGTATGAGCCTGATGAGGGCGAATCCCAGACCTAATTTGCGTTATCCTCTAAAATATTGATCGAAACCAGGTTTAATCGACTGTTTCAGTGTGGTACCACATTACTACGTGATCCAATCCCGAAATAGCCCAGGATCTAGCCATGAAGTATGAGAAATATGCGAAAGTATGAGCCTGATGAGGGCGAATCCCAGACCTATCCCAGACCTAACTTGCGTTATCCTCTAAAATATTGATCGAAACCAGGTTTAATTGACTGTTTCAGTGTGGTACCACATTACTACGTGATCCAATCCAGAAAAAACTCTGGATCCGTTCAACAAGTATGTGAAAAATGCGAAAGTATGACCCTAATGAGGGCAAATCCCAGACCTATCCCAGACCTAACTTGCGTTGTCCTCTAAAATATTGATGGAAACCAGGTTTCATTGACTGTTTCAGTGTGGTAGTACATTACTACGTGATGCAATCCAGAAAAAGCCCATGATCTAGCCATCAAGTATGAGAAATATGCGAAAGAATGAGCCTGATGAGAGCAAATCCCAGACCTAACCTTGACCTAACATGAATTATTCTCTAAAATATTGATCGAAACCAGGTTTAATGGACTGCTTCAGTGTGGTACCACATTACTACGTGATCCAAACCAGAAAAAACCCAGGATCTGTTCAACAAGTATGTGAAGAACGCGAATGTATGGGCCTGATGAGGGCAAATCCTAGACCAAACCCAGACCAAGCATGCGTTATCCTCAAAAATATTGATCGAAACCTGGTTTAATCGACTGTTTCAGTGTGGTACCACATTACTATGTGATCCAAACCAGAAAATAACGCAGGATCTGTTCAACGAGTATGTGATGTGTGCGAAAGTTTGAGTCTGATGAGTGAAAATCCCAGGCCTAACCTAGACCTAACATGCGTTATCCTCTAAAATATTGATCGAAACTAGGTTCAATGGACTGTTTCAGCGTGGTACCACTTGACTACGTGATCCAAAGCAGAAAAAACCCTCGATCAGGTCAACATGTATGTTAAAACTGCGAAAGTATGACCCTGATGAGGGCAAATCCGTGGACTAACCTATACCTAACATGCGTTGTCCTCTAAAATATTGATGGAAACCAGATTTAATTGACTGTTTCAGTGTCGTACTTCATTACTACGTGATGCAATCCAGACAATGCCCCGGATCTAGCCATCAAGTATGAGAAATATGCGAAAGTATGAGCCTGATGAGAGCAAATCCCAGACCTATACCAGACACAACATGCGTTATCCTCTAAAATATTGATCGAAACCAGGTTTAATTGACTGTTTCGGTGTGGTACCAGATTACTACGTGAACCAATCCAGAAATAGCCCAGGATCTATCCATGAAGTATAAGAAATATGCGAAAGTATGAGTCTGATGAGGGCAAATCCCAGGCCTAACCTAGACATAACTTTCGTTATCCTCTAAAATATTGATCGAAACCAGGTTTAGTGGGCTGTTTCAGTGTGGTACCACATTACTGCGTGATCCAAACCAGAAAAAACCCAGGATCTAGCCATCACGTATGAGAAATATTCGAAAGAATGAGCCAATTGAGAGCAAATCCCAGACCTAACCCAGACCTAACATGAATTATTCTCTAAAATATTGATCGAAACCAGGTTTAATTGACTGTTTCAGTGTGGTACCACATTACTACGTGATCCAATCCAGAATTAGCCCAGGATCCAGCCATGAAGTATGAGAAATATGCGAAAGTATGAGCCTGATGAGGGCAAGTCCTAGACCTAACCCAGACCTAACATGCGTTATCCTCTAAAATATTTATCAAGACCAGGTTTAATTGATTGTTTCAGTGTGGTACCACATTACTACGTGATCCACACCAGAAAAAACCCAAGATCCGTTCAACAAGTATGTGAAGAATGCGAAAGTATGAGTCTGATGAGTGAAAATCCCAGGCCTAACCTAGACCTAACATGCGTTATCCTCAAAAATATTGATCGAAACCTGGTTTAATCGACTGTTTCAGTGTGGTACCACATTACTACGTGATACAATCCAGAAACAGCCTAGGATCTAGCCATGAAGTATGAGAAATATGCGAAAGTATGAGCCTGATGAGGGCAAAGCCAAGACCTATCCCAGACCTAACTTGTATTATCCTCTAAAATATTGATAGAAACCAGGTTTAATTGAATGTTTCAGCGTGGTACCACACTACTACGTGATCCAAACCAGAAAAAACCCAGGATCTGTTCAACAAGTATGTGAAAAACGTGAAAGTATGAGCCTGATGAGGGCAAATCCCAGACCAATCCCAGACCTAACTTGCGTTGTCCTCTAAAATATTGATCGAAATCAGGTTTAATTGACTGTTTCAGTGTGGTACCACTTTACTACGTGATCCAAACCAGAAAAACCCTCGTTCAGGTCAACATGTATGTTAAAACTGCGAAAGTATGGCCCTGATGAGGGCAAATCCCAGGCCTAACCCAGACCTGACATGCGTTGTCCTCTAAAATATTAATGGAAACCAGGTTTAATTGACTGTTCCAGTGTTGTACTTCATTACTACGTGATGCAATCCAGAAAAAACCCAGGATCTGTTCAACATGTATGTGGAGAACGCGAAAGTATGAGCCTGATGAGGGCGAATCCCTGACCTATCCCAGACCTAACTTGCGTTATCCTCTAAAATATTGATCGAGACCAGGTTTACTTGACTGTTTCAGTGTGGTACCACATTACTACGTGATCCAATCCAGAAATAGCCCAGGATCTAGCCATGTAGTATGAGAAATATGCGAAAGTATGAGCCTGATGAGGGCAAATCCTAGACCTAACCCAGACCTAACATGCGTTATCCTCTAAAATATTGATCGAAACCAGGTTTAATTGAATGTTTCAGCGTGGTACCACACTACTACGTGATCCAAACCAGAAAAAACCCAGGATCTGTTCAACAAGTATGTGAAAAACGTGAAAGTATGAGCCTGATGAGGGCAAATCCCAGACCAATCCCAGACCTAACTTGCGTTGTCCTCTAAAATATTGATGGAAACCAGGTTTAATTGGCTGTTTCAGTGTTGTACTTCATTACTACGTGATGCAATCCAGAAAAAGCCCAGGATCTAGCCATCAAGTATGAGAAATATGCGAAAGTATGAGCCTGATGAGGGCGAATCCCAGACCTATCGCAACCTAACTTGCGTTATCCTCCAAAATATTGATCGAAATCAGGTTTAATTCACTGTTTCAGCGTGGTACCACATTACTACGTGATACAATCCAGAAACAGCCCAGGATCTAGCCATGAAGTATGAGAAATATGCGAAAGTATGAGCCTGATGAGGGCAAATCCTAGACCTAACCCAAACCTAACATGCGTTATCCTCTAAAATATTTATCAAGACCAGGTTTAATTGAATGCTTCAGTGTGGTACCACATTACTACGTGATCCAAACCAGTAAAAACCCAGGATCTAGCCATCAAGTATAAGAAATATGCGAAAGTATGAGCCTGATGAGGGCGAATCCCAGACCTATCCCAGACCTAACTTGCGTTGTCCTCTAAAATATTGATCGAAATCAGGTTTAATTGACTGTTTCAGAGTGGTACCACATTACTACGTGATACAATCCAGAAACAGCCCAGGATCTAGCCATGAAGTGTGAGAAATATGCGAAAGTATGAGCCTGATGACGGCAAATCCTAGACCTAACCCAAACCTAACATGCGTTATCCTCTAAAATATTTATCAAGACCAGGTTTAATTGAATGTTTCAGTGTGGTACCACATTACTACGTGAACCAAACCAGAAAAAACCCAGGATCTGTTCAACAAGTATGTGAAGAATGCGAAAGAATGAGCCTGATGAGAGCAAATCCCAGACCTAACCTAGACCTAACATGAATTATTCTCTAAAGTATTCATCGAAACCAGGTTTAAATGACTGTTTCAGTGTGGTACCACATTACTGCGTGATCCAAACCAGTAAAAACCCAGGATCCGTTCAACAAGTATGTGAAGAATGCGAAAGTATGAGTCTGATGAGTGAAAATCCCAGACCTAACCTAGACCTAACATGCGTTATCCTCTAAAATATTGATTCAAACCAGGTTTAATGGACTGTTTCAGTGTGGTACCACACTACTACGTGATACAATCCAGAAACAGCCCAGGATCTAGCCATGAAGTGTGAGAAATATGCGAAAGTATGAGCCTGATGAGGGCAAATCCTAGACCTAACCCAAACCTAACATGCGTTATCCTCTAAAATATTTATCAAGACCAGGTTTAGTTGAATGTTTCAGTGTGGTACCACATTACTACGTGATGCAATCCAGAAAAAGCCCAGGATCTAGCCATCAAGTATGAGAAATATGCGAAAGAATGAGCCTGATGTGAGCAAATCCCAGACCTAACCTAGGCCTAACATGAATTATTCACTAAAATATTGATCGAAACCAGGTTTAATTGACTGTTTCAGTGTGGTCCCACATTACTACGTGATCCAATCCAGAAATAGCCCAGGATCTAGCCATGAAGTATGAGAAATATGCGAAAGTATGAGCCTGACGAGGGCAAATCCTAGACCTAACCCAGACCTAACATGCGTTATCCTCTTAAATATTTATCATGACCAGGTTTAATTGATTGTTTTAGTGTGGTCCCACATTGCTACGTGAACCAAACCAGAAAAAACCCAGGATCCGTTCAACAAGTATGTGAAGAATGCGAAAGTATGAGTCTGATGAGTGAAAATCCCAGGCCAAACCTAGACCTAACATGCGTTATCCTCAAAAATATTGATCGAAACCTGGTTTAATCGACTGTTTCAGTGTGGTACCACATTACTACGTGACCAAAACCAGAAAAAACCCAGGATCTGTTCAACAAGTATGTGAAAAACGCGAAAGTATGAGCCTGATGAGGGCAAATCCCAGACCTATCCCAGACCAAACTTGCGTTATCCTCTAAAATATTAATCGAAACCAGGTTTAATCGACTGTATCAGTGTGGTACCACATTGCTACGTGATCCAAACCAGAAAAAACCCAGGATCAGTTCAACAAGTATGTCAAAATCGCGAAAGTATGAGCCTGATGACGGCGAATCCCCGACCTATCCCAGACCTAACTTGCGTTATCCTCTAAAATATCGATCGAAACCAGGTTTAATTGACTGTTTCAGCGTGGTACCACATTACTATGTGATACAATCCAGAAACAGCCCAGGATCTAGCCATGAAGTATGAGAAATATGCGAAAGTATGAGCCTGATGAGGGCAAATCCTAGACCTAACCGAAACCTAACATACGTTATCCTCTAGAATATTGATCCAAACCAGGGTTAATGGACTGCTTCCGTGTGGTACCACTTTACTACGTGAGCCAAAGCAGAAAAACCCTCGATCAGGCCAAAATGTATGTTAAAACTGCGAAAGTATGACCCCGATGAGGGCAAATCCCAGCCTAACCTAGACCTAACATGCGTTGTCCTCTAAAATATTTATCAAGACCAGGTTTAATTGAATGTTTCAGTGTGGTACCACATTACTACGTGAACCAAACCAGAAAAAACCCAGGATCCGTTCAAAAAGTATGTGAAGAATGCGAAAGTATGAGTCTGATAAGTGAAAATCCCAGGGCTAACCTAGACCTAACATGCCTTATCCTCTAAAATATTGATCCAAACCAGCTTGAATGGACTGTTTCAGTGTGATACCACTTTACTACGTGATACAAAGCAGAAAAAACCCTCGATCAGGCCAACATGTATGTTAAAACTGCGAAAGTATAACCCTGATGAGTGAAAATCCCAGGGCTAACCTAGACCTAACATGCGTTATCCTCTGAAATATTGATCCAAACCAGGTTTAATGGACCGTTTCAGTGCGGTACCACTTTACTACGTGATGCAATGTAGAAAAAAACCTCGATCAGGTCAACATGTATGTTAAAACTGCGAAAGTATGAGTCTGATGCGTGAAAATCCCAGGGCTAACCTAGACCTAACAAGGTGTAACCTCTAAAATATTGGTCGTATCCAGGTTTAATTGACAGCTTCAGTGAGGTACCACTTTACTACGTGATCCAAACCAGAAAAAACCCAGGATCCGTTCAACAAGTATGTGAAGAATGCGAAAGTATGAGTCTGATGAGGGCAAATCCCAGACCTATCCCAGACCTAACTTGTGTTGTCGTCTAAGATATTGATGGAAACCAGGTTTAATTGACTGTTTCAGTGTTGTACTTCATTACTACGTGATGCAATCCAGAAAAAGCCCAGGATCTAGCCATCAGGTATGAGAAATATGCGAAAGAGTGAGCCTGATGAGAGCAAATCCCAGACCTAACCCTGACCTAACATGAATTATTCTCTAGAATATTGATCCAAACCAGGGTTAATGGACTGCTTCCGTGTGGTACCACTTTACTACGTGAGCCAAAGCAGAAAAACCCTCGATCAGGCCAAAATGTATGTTAAAACTGCGAAAGTATGAGTCTGATGAGGGCAAATCCCAGCCTAACCTAGACCTAACATGCGTTGTCCTCTAAGATATTGATGGAAACCAGGTTTAATTGACTGTTTCAGTGTTGTACTTCATTACTACGTGATGCAATCCAGAAAAAGCCCAGGATCTAGCCATCAAGTATGAGAAATATGCGAAAGAGTGAGCCTGATGAGAGCAAATCCCAGACCTAACCTTGACCTAACATGAATTATTCTCTAGAATATTGATCCAAACCAGGTTTAATGGACTGTTTCAGTGCGGTACCACCTTACTACGTGATGCAAAGTAGAAAAAAACCTCGATCAGGTCAACATGTATGTTAAAACTGCGAAAGTATGAGTCTGATGCGTGAAAATCCCAGGGCTAACCTAGACCTAACATGGTGTAACCTCTAAAATATTGGTCGTATCCAGGTTTAATTGACAGCTTCAGTGAGGTACCACTTTACTACGTGATCCAAACCAGAAAAAACCCAGGATCCGTTCAACAAGTATGTGAAGAATGCGAAAGTATGAGTCTGATGAGGGCAAATCCCAGACCTATCCCAGACCTAACTTGCGTTATCCTCTAAAATATCGATCGAAACCAGGTTTAATTGACTGTTTCATCGTGGTACCACATTACTATGTGATACAATCCAGAAACAGCCCAGGATCTAGCCATGAAGTATGAGAAATATGCGAAAGTATGAGCCTGATGAGGGCAAATCCTATACCTAACCGAAACCTAACATGCGTTATCCTCTAGAATATTGATCCATACCAGGGTTAATGGACTGCTTCCGTGTGGTACCATTTTACTACGTGAGACAAAGCAGAAAAACCCTCGATCAGGCCAAAATGTGTGTTAAAACTGCGAAAGTGTGACCCCGATGAGGGCAAATCCCAGCCTAACCTAGACCTAACATGCGTTGTCCTCTAAAATATTTATCAAGACCAGGTTTAATTGAATGTTTCAGTGTGGTACCACATTACTACGTGAACCAAACCAGAAAAAACCCAGGATCCGTTCAAAAAGTATGTGAAGAATGCGAAAGTATGAGTCTGATAAGTGAAAATCCCAGGGCTAACCTAGACCTAACATGCCTTATCCTCTAAAATATTGATCCAAACCAGCTTGAATGGACTGTTTCAGTGTGATACCACTTTACTACGTGATACAAAGCAGAAAAAACCCTCGATCAGGCCAACATGTATGTTAAAACTGCGAAAGTATGAGTCTGATGCGTGAAAATCCCAGGGCTAACCTAGACCTAACAAGGTGTAACCTCTAAAATATTGGTCGTATCCAGGTTTAATTGACAGCTTCAGTGAGGTACCACTTTACTACGTGATCCAAACCAGAAAAAACCCAGGATCCGTTCAACAAGTATGTGAAGAATGCGAAAGTATGAGTCTGATGAGGGCAAATCCCAGACCTATCCCAGACCTAACTTGTGTTGTCGTCTAAGATATTGATGGAAACCAGGTTTAATTGACTGTTTCAGTGTTGTACTTCATTACTACGTGATGCAATCCAGAAAAAGCCCAGGATCTAGCCATCAGGTATGAGAAATATGCGAAAGAGTGAGCCTGATGAGAGCAAATCCCAGACCTAACCTTGACCTAACATGAATTATTCTCTAGAATATTGATCCAAACCAGGGTTAATGGACTGCTTCCGTGTGGTACCACTTTACTACGTGAGCCAAAGCAGAAAAACCCTCGATCAGGCCAAAATGTATGTTAAAACTGCGAAAGTATGAGTCTGATGAGGGCAAATCCCAGCCTAACCTAGACCTAACATGCGTTGTCCTCTAAGATATTGATGGAAACCAGGTTTAATTGACTGTTTCAGTGTTGTACTTCATTACTACGTGATGCAATCCAGAAAAAGCCCAGGATCTAGCCATCAAGTATGAGAAATATGCGAAAGAGTGAGCCTGATGAGAGCAAATCCCAGACCTAACCTTGACCTAACATGAATTATTCTCTAGAATATTGATCCAAACCAGGTTTAATGGACTGTTTCAGTGCGGTACCACCTTACTACGTGATGCAAAGTAGAAAAAAACCTCGATCAGGTCAACATGTATGTTAAAACTGCGAAAGTATGAGTCTGATGCGTGAAAATCCCAGGGCTAACCTAGACCTAACATGGTGTAACCTCTAAAATATTGGTCGTATCCAGGTTTAATTGACAGCTTCAGTGAGGTACCACTTTACTACGTGATCCAAACCAGAAAAAACCCAGGATCCGTTCAACAAGTATGTGAAGAATGCGAAAGTATGAGTCTGATGAGGGCAAATCCCAGACCTATCCCAGACCTAACTTGCGTTATCCTCTATAATATCGATCGAAACCAGGTTTAATTGACTGTTTCATCGTGGTACCACATTACTATGTGATACAATCCAGAAACAGCCCAGGATCTAGCCATGAAGTATGAGAAATATGCGAAAGTATGAGCCTGATGAGGGCAAATCCTATACCTAACCGAAACCTAACATGCGTTATCCTCTAGAATATTGATCCATACCAGGGTTAATGGACTGCTTCCGTGTGGTACCACTTTACTACGTGAGACAAAGCAGAAAAACCCTCGATCAGGCCAAAATGTGTGTTAAAACTGCGAAAGTATGACCCCGATGAGGGCAAATCCCAGCCTAACCTAGACCTAACATGCGTTGTCCTCTAAAATATTTATCAAGACCAGGTTTAATTGAATGTTTCAGTGTGGTACCACATTACTACGTGAACCAAACCAGAAAAAACCCAGGATCCGTTCAAAAAGTACGTGAAGAATGCGAAAGTATGAGTCTGATAAGTGAAAATCCCAGGGCTAACCTAGACCTAACATGCCTTATCCTCTAAAATATTGATCCAAACCAGCTTGAATGGACTGTTTCAGTGTGATACCACTTTACTACGTGATACAAAGCAGAAAAAACCCTCGATCAGGCCAACATGTATGTTAAAACTGCGAAAGTATAACCCTGATGAGTGAAAATCCCAGGGCTAACCTAGACCTAACATGCGTTATCCTCTGAAATATTGATCCAAACCAGGTTTAATGGACTGTTTCAGTGCGGTACCACTTTACTACGTGATGCAAAGTAGAAAAAAACCTCGATCAGGTCAACATGTATGTTAAAACTGCGAAAGTATGAGTCTGATGCGTGAAAATCCCAGGGCTAACCTAGACCTAACAAGGTGTAACCTCTAAAATATTGGTCGTATCCAGGTTTAATTGACAGCTTCAGTGAGGTACCACTTTACTACGTGATCCAAACCAGAAAAAACCCAGGATCCGTTCAACAAGTATGTGAAGAATGCGAAAGTATGAGTCTGATGAGGGCAAATCCCAGACCTATCCCAGACCTAACTTGTATTGTCGTCTAAGATATTGATGGAAACCAGGTTTAATTGACTGTTTCAGTGTTGTACTTCATTACTACGTGATGCAATCCAGAAAAAGCCCAGGATCTAGCCATCAGGTATGAGAAATATGCGAAAGAGTGAGCCTGATGAGAGCAAATCCCAGACCTAACCTTGACCTAACATGAATTATTCTCTAGAATATTGATCCAAACCAGGGTTAATGGACTGCTTCCGTGTGGTACCACTTTACTACGTGAGCCAAAGCAGAAAAACCCTCGATCAGGCCAAAATGTATGTTAAAACTGCGAAAGTATGAGTCTGATGAGGGCAAATCCCAGCCTAACCTAGACCTAACATGCGTTGTCCTCTAAGATATTGATGGAAACCAGGTTTAATTGACTGTTTCAGTGTTGTACTTCATTACTACGTGATGCAATCCAGAAAAAGCCCAGGATCTAGCCATCAAGTATGAGAAATATGCGAAAGAGTGAGCCTGATGAGAGCAAATCCCAGACCTAACCTTGACCTAACATGAATTATTCTCTAGAATATTGATCCAAACCAGGTTTAATGGACTGTTTCAGTGCGGTACCACCTTACTACGTGATGCAAAGTAGAAAAAAACCTCGATCAGGTCAACATGTATGTTAAAACTGCGAAAGTATGAGTCTGATGCGTGAAAATCCCAGGGCTAACCTAGACCTAACATGGTGTAACCTCTAAAATATTGGTCGTATCCAGGTTTAATTGACAGCTTCAGTGAGGTACCACTTTACTACGTGATCCAAACCAGAAAAAACCCAGGATCCGTTCAACAAGTATGTGAAGAATGCGAAAGTATGAGTCTGATGAGGGCAAATCCCAGACCTATCCCAGACCTAACTTGCGTTATCCTCTAAAATATCGATCGAAACCAGGTTTAATTGACTGTTTCATCGTGGTACCACATTACTATGTGATACAATCCAGAAACAGCCCAGGATCTAGCCATGAAGTATGAGAAATATGCGAAAGTATGAGCCTGATGAGGGCAAATCCTATACCTAACCGAAACCTAACATGCGTTATCCTCTAGAATATTGATCCATACCAGGGTTAATGGACTGCTTCCGTGTGGTACCACTTTACTACGTGAGACAAAGCAGAAAAACCCTCGATCAGGCCAAAATGTGTGTTAAAACTGCGAAAGTATGACCCTGATGAGGGCAAATCGCAGCCTAACCTAGACCTAACATGCGTTGTCCTCTAAAATATTTATCAAGACCAGGTTTAATTGAATGTTTCAGTGTGGTACCACATTACTACGTGAACCAAACCAGAAAAAACCCAGGATCCGTTCAACAAGTATGTGAAGAATGCGAAAGTATGAGTCTGATGAGGGCTAATCCCAGACCTATCCCAGACCTAACTTGCGTTGTCCTCTAAGATATTGATGGAAACCAGGTTTAATTGACTGTTTCAGTGTTGTACTTCATTACTACGTGATGCAATCCAGAAAAAGCCCAGGATCTAGCCATCAAGTATGAGAAATATGCGAAAGAGTGAGCCTGACGAGAGCAAATCCCAGACCTAACCTTGACCTAACATGAATTATTCTCTAAAATATAGATCGAAACCAGGTGTAATGGACTGTTTCAGTGTGGTACCACATTACTACGTGATTCAAACCAGAAAAAACCCAGGATCTGTTCAACAAGTATGTGAAGAACGCGAAAGTATGAGCCTGATGAGGGCAAATCCTAGACCTAACCCAAACTTAACATGCGTTATCCTCTAAAATATTTATCAAGACCAGGTTTAGTTGAATGTTTCAGTGTGGTACCACATTACTACGTGATGCAATCCAGAAAAAGCCCAGGATCTAGCCATTAAGTATGAGAAATATGCGAAAGAATGAGCCTGATAAGAGCAAATCCCAGACCTAACGTAGACCTAACATGCGTTATCCTCTAAAATATTTATCAAGACCAGGTTTAATTGAATGTTTCAGTGTGGTACCACATTACTACGGGATCCAATCCAGAAATAGCCCAGGATCTAGCCATGAAGTATGAGAAATATGCGAAAGTATGGGCCTGATGAGAGCGAATCCCAGACCTATCCCAGACCTAACTTGCGTTATCCTCTAAAATATTGATCGAAACCAGGTTTAATTGACTGTTTCAATGTGGTACCACATTACTACGTGATCCAAACCAGAAAAAACCCAGGATCCGTTCAACAAGTATGTGAAAAATGCGAAAGTATGACCCTGATGAGGGCAAATCCCAGACCTATCCCAGACCTAACTTGCGTTGTCCTCTATAATATTGATCGATACCAGGTGTAATGGACTGTTTCAGTGTGGTACCACATTACTACGTGATCCAAACCAGAAAAAACCCAGGATCTGTTCAACAAGTATGTGAAGAACGCGAAAGTATGAGCCTGATGAGGGCAAATCCTAGACCTAACCCAGACCAAGCATGCGTTATCCTCAAAAATATTGATCGAAACCTGGTTTAATCGACTGTTTCAGTGTGGTACCACATTACGATGTGATCCAAACCAGAAAATAACCCAGGATCTGTTCAACGAGTATGTGAGGAACGCGAATGTATGAGCCTGATGAGGGCAAATCCTAGACCTAACCCAAACTTAACATGCGTTATCCTCAAAAATATTTATCAAGACCAGGTTTAATTGAATGTTTCAGTGTGGTACCACATTACTACGTGAACCAAACCAGAAAACACCCAGGATCCGTTCAACAAGTATGTGAAGAATGCGAAAGTATGAGTCTGATGAGGGCAAATCCTAGACCTAACCCAGACCTAACATGCGTTATCCTCTAAAATATTGATCGAAACCAGGTTTAATTGAATGTTTCAGTGTGGTACCACATTACTACGTGATCCAAAGCAGAAGAACCCTCGATCAGGTCAACATGTATGTTAAAACTGCGAAAGTATGGCCCTGATGAGGGCAAATCCCAGGCCTAACCCAGACCTGACATGCGTTGTCCTCTAAAATATTGATGGAAACCAGGTTTAATTGACTGTTTCAGTGTGGTACCACATTACTTCGTGATTCAATCCAGAAATAGCCCAGGATCTAGCCATGAAGTATCAGAAATATGCGAAAGTATGAGCCTGATGAGGGCAAATCCTAGACCTAACCCAAACTTAACATACGTTATCCTCTAAAATATTTATCAAGACCAGGTTTAGTTGAATGTTTCAGTGTGGTACCACATTACTACGTGATGCAATCCAGAAAAAGCCCAGGATCTAGCCATGAAGTATCAGAAATATGCGAAAGTATGAGCCTGATGAGAGCAAATCCCAGACCTAACCTAGACCTAACATGCGTTATCCTCTAAAATATTTATCAAGACCAGGTCTAATTGAATGTTTCAGTGTGGTACCACATTACTACGTGATCCAAACCAGAAAAAACCCAGGATCCGTTCAACAAGTATGTGAAAAATGCGAAAGTATGACCCTGATGAGGGCAAATCCGAGACCTATCCCAGACATAACTTGCGTTGTCCTCTATAATATTGATGGAAACCAGGTTTCATTGATTGTTTCAGTGTGGCACTACATTACTACGTGATGCAATCCAGAAAAAGCCCAGGATCTAGCCATCAAGTATGAGAAATATGCGAAAGAATGAGCCTGATGAGAGCAAATCCCGGACATAACCTAGACCTAACATGAATTATTCTCTAAAATATAGATCGAAACCAGGTTTAATTGACTGCTTCAGTGTGGTACCACATTACTACGTGATCCAATCCAGTAAAAACCCAGGATCCGTTCAACAAGTATGTGAAGAATGCGAAAGTATGAGCCTGATGAGGGCAAATCCTAGACCTAACCCAGACCAAGCATGCGTTATCCTCAGAAATATTGATCGAAACCTGGTTTAATCGACTGTTTCAGTGTGGTACCACATTACTACGTGACCCAAACCAGAAAAAACCCAGGATCTGTTCAACAAGTATGTGAAAAACGCGAAAGTATGAGTCTGATGAGTGAAAATCCCAGGCCTAACCTAGACCTAACATGCGTTATCCTCAAAAATATTGATCGAAACCTGGTTTAATCGACTGTTTCAGTGTGGTACCACATTACTATGAGATCCAAACCAGAAAATAGCCCAGGATCTGTTCAACGAGTATGTGAAGTGTGCGAAAGTATGAGTCTGATGAGGGCAAATCCCAGACCTATCCCAGACCTAACATGCGTTATCCTCTAAAATATTTATTAAGACCAGGTTTAATTGATTGTTTCAGTGTGGTACCACATTACTACGTGATACAATCCAGGAACAGCCCAGGATCTAGCCATGAAGTATGAGAAATATGCGAAAGTATGAGTCTGATGAGGGCAAATCCCAGGCCTAAACTAGACATAACTTTCGTTATCCTCTAAAACAATGATCGAAACCAGGTTTAATTGGTTGTTTCAGTGTGGTCCCACATTACTACGTGATCCAATCCAGTAAAAACCCAGGATCCGTTCAACAAGTATGTGAAGAATGCGAAAGTATGAGCCTGATGAGGGCAAATCCTAGACCTAACCCAGACCAAGCATGCGTTATCCTCAGAAATATTGATCGAAACCTGGTTTAATCGACTGCTTCAGTGAGGTACCACTTTACTACGTGATCCAAAGCAGAAAGAACCGTCGATCAGGTCAACATGTATGTTAAAACTGCGAAAGTATGACCCTGATGAGGGCAAATCCCAGGCCTAACCTAGACCTAACATGCGTTGTCCTCTAAAATATTGATGGAAACCAGGTTTAATTGACTGTTTCAGTGTTGTACTTCATTACTACGTGATGCAATCCAGAAAAAGCCCAGGATCTAGCCATCAAGTATGAGAAATATGCGAAAGTATGAGCCTGATGAGGGCAAATCCTAGACCTAACCCAGACCAAGCATGCGTTATCCTCAGAAATATTGATCGAAACCTGGTTTAATGGACTGTTTCAGTGTGGTACCACATTACTATCAGATCCAAACCAGAAAATAGCCCAGGATCTGTTCAACGAGTATGTGAAGTGTGCGAAAGTATGAGCCTGATGAGGGCGAATCCCAGACCTATCCCAGACATAACTTGCGTTATCCTCTAAAATATCGATCGAAATCAGGTTTAATTGACTGTTTCACCGTGGTACCACATTACTACGTGATACAATCCAGAAACAGCCCAGGATCTAGCCATGAAGTATGAGAAATATGCGAAAGTAAGAGCCTAATGAGGGCAAATCCTAGGCCTAACCCAAACCTAACATGCGTTATCCTCTAAAATATTGATCCAAACCAGGGTTAATGGACTGCTTCAGTGTGGTACCACTTTACTACGGGATCCAAAGCAGAAAAACCCTCGATCAGGCCAACATGTATGTTAAAACTGCGAAAGTATGACCCTGATGAGGGCAAATCCCAGGCCTAACCTAGACCTAATATGCGTTGTCCTCTAAAATATTGATGGAAACCAGGTTTAATTGACTGTTTCAGTGTTGTACTTCATTACTACGTGATGCAATCCAGAAAAAGCCCAGGATCTTGCCATCAAGTATGAGAAATATGCGAAAGAATGAGCCAGATGAGAGCAAAGCCGAGACCTAACCTAGACCTAACATGAATTATTCTCTAAAATATTGGCCGAAACCAGGTTTAATTGACTGTTTCAGTGTGGTACCACATTGCTACGTGATCCAAACCAGAAAAAAACCCAGGATCTGATCAGCAAGTATGAGAAGTATGCGAAAGTATGAGTCTGATGAGGGCAATTCCCAGGCCTAAACTAGACATAACTTTCGTTATCCTCTAAAATAATGATCGAAACCAGGTTTAATTGGTTGTATCAGTGTGGTCCCACATTACTACGTGATCCAATCCAGTAAAAACCCAGGATCCGTTCAACAAGTATGTGAAGAATGCGAAAGTATGAGCCTGATGAGGGCAAATCCTAGACCTAACCCAGACCAAGCATGCGTTATCCTCAGAAATATTGATCGAAACCTGGTTTAATCGACTGTTTCAGTGTGGTACCACATTACTATGAGATCCATACCAGAAAATAGCCCAGGATCTGTTCAACGAGTATGTGAAGTGTGCGAAAGTATGAGTCTGATGAGGGCAAATCCCAGACCTATCCCAGACCTAACATGCGTTATCCTCTAAAATATTTATCAAGACCAGGTTTAATTGATTGTTTCAGTGTGGTCCCACATTACTACGTGATCCAAACCAGAAAAAACCCAGGTTCCGTTCAACAAGTATGCGAAGAATGCGAAAGTATGAGTCTGATGAGTGAAATTCCCAGACCTAACCTAGACCTAACATGCGTTATCCTCTAAAATATTGATGGAAACCAGGTTTATTTGACTGTTTCAGTGTTGTACTTCATTA
Organism: Colletes latitarsis; assembly: GCF_051014445.1. NCBI lineage: Eukaryota > Metazoa > Arthropoda > Insecta > Hymenoptera > Colletidae > Colletes > Colletes latitarsis. The sequence continues at coordinate 966,264 of NW_027488379.1, read as the reverse complement.
CTACTGGATGCAATCCAGCAAAAGCCCAGGATCTAGCCATCAAGTATGAGAAATATGCGAAAGAATGAGCCCGATGAGAGCAAATCCCAGACCTAACCTAGACCTAACATGAATTATTCTCTAAAATATTGATCGAAACCAGGTTTAATTGACTGTTTCAGTGTGGTCCCACAATACTACGTGATCCAAACCAGAAAAAACCCAGGATCCGTTCAACAAGTATGTGAAGAATGCGAAAGTATGAGTCTGATGTGTGAAAATCCCAGGCCTAACCTAGACCTAACATGCATTATCCTCAAAAATATTGATCGAAACATGGTTTAATCGACTGTTTCAGTGTGGTACCCCATTACTACCTGACCTAAACCAGAAAGAACCCAGGATCTGTGCAACAAGTATGTGAAAAACACGAAAGAATGAGCCTGATGAGGGCAAATCCCAGACCTATCCCAGACCAAACTTGCGTTATCCTCTAAAATATTGATCGAAACCAGGTTTAATTGACTGTTTCAGTGTGGTCCCACAGTACTACGTGATCCAAACCAGAAAAAACCCAGGATCCGTTCAACAAGTATGTGAAGAATGCGAAAGTATGAATCTGATGTGTGAAAATCCCAGGCCTAACCTAGACCTAACATGCGTTATCCTCAAAAATATTGATCGAAACATGGTTTAATCGACTGTTTCAGTGTGGTACCACATTACTACGTGATCCAAACCAGAAAGAAACCCAGGATCCGTTCAACAAGTATGTGAAGAATGCGAAAGTATGAGCCTGATGAGGGCAAATCCCAGACCAATCCCAGACCAAACGTGCGTTATCCTCTAAAATATTGATCGAAGCCAGGTTTAATCGACTGTTTCAGTGTGGTACC